>NC_083337.1:81788578-82113810 GCF_019175385.1 Lycium barbarum | reverse complement strand
GATGTCAAGAAAATCGAAGAAATTACGTTTGTTGAAACTTTGGGAAAATTTGGCAGAATTCCGGGCAACATTTTCTGGGTCAACTTGTGAGGGTCGTATCTCCTAGAATATGAGGATATATGGAACCCATAACCTATGCATTCATAAGTTCAGCGAGTCTACTTTCCAACGCAACTGACAGATCTGAATTTACAATTCGACGCCGGGCGTTATGTGTCGTCGAAGTGTCGACGATCCGTCGATGCACATCGACGACCCGTCAATTTGCAGACGGTGTAGCTAATGTATAAATGCACCTATTCCGTGATTGTTCTCATTTTGGCTCACACCAACAGACCCTAAACTCTCCATAATACTCATCTATCCTCTCCAAACCTTTCTTTATCATCCAAGTAAAATCCGAGCCCCAAAAACTCGAGCTGGTGAAAGGGAAGTTGTTCCTAGGGTTTCAATTAGAAGTTGTTGAGCTTAGGAGTTTGATTTGAAGTTTGGTTCTTGGAATTCTAGCCCCTTTAAGGTATGTATACTATTCGTATCTTTGCTATTATGTTGATTACTAAGAGTTTTAGTGATTTAAAGTGAAGGAAATATAGTTATGGAAGTGGTGAGTTAATTGAGTCAAAATAAGATTAGGGGCAGTTTTGGGAGATGTTTTGGCATGGGTTTGATTATATTTTATATGGAATTATTGACATAAGTTGTTTTTGGAGGAATCCCTTAGTTTAAAGTGAAGGAAAACATGATACGAAAGACCTAGACTAGCTTGATGATGTGGTTGCCTTGAAGGCTGTTTTGATTGGAATTTTGGAGAGATTTCCACTTGTTTATGTTGTTGTATATGGTAACTTGTTGTTGTTAATGATGTTTTCTGTGTTGTGCACCGTTTTGGAGTTGCATAGGAGTGAGAATTATAGGGGAGATGCTGCCCGAATTTCATTAAGTTTCATGCATACTTGGAATGGGTAGTAAGGGATGTATATGGCCTAATTGAAATTCATGTTATCTTGGTTGTTGTGTTACAAGCTTGGGAAGTACACATCGGACATTAGGTAGATTCCAAGGTATGTTAAGGCTAACCTTTCCTTAATTTTTGGCATGATCTTATGAAATGAACGAACAAGCAAGTAAATGAGCTTCCATATTACTCTACTCTTAGAAGCACTAGGAGTGCTTCAGTTTATGATTGTTCCTTCTATTCATAGGTCTTGAGGTTTCTTATATTGATGATGTTAGCTCAAAGAATGTTCATCGGAGATAGTACGACCTCATGTCACTCTGAGAGTTCTATGCGTTCATGTCATTTATGCCTTGCATCCATATTCATACGCACATTGATCCATGACTAGAAGACGCATGATTCTTATGTTTTGATTCCATACATGACATTCATAATATTTTTTTTACTCCTAGAAATGCCAGAAGTCTATAATTTCTGAAAATTCTTATGACTTCTCCTCCTAGAGATTTCCAAGTCTGGGGTTCTAGATGATTTCATGACGTGACTGAGCGTGCTAGTTCTGGTTTATATTAAGGATATGTGGCCTCGGTTTATGTCTGAGCATGCTACACGATATGTGGCCTCAGCTAATGTTTTAGCGTGCTATATAACATGTGGCCTCAGCTTATGTTTGAGTGTGCTAGATAATTCTTAATCTCATTCAGAATATTCATGATTCTTGTATATATATATATATATATATATATATATATATATATATATATATATGTATGTATGTTATTCTCATGCCTTACATACTCTGTACATTATCCGTGCTGACTCCCCGTTGCTCGGGGGGCTGCATTCATGCCCGCAGGTATAGGTAGACAGACAGACGGTCCAGCTCAGTGGGACCTCTATTCAGCCATAGTCAGCGCACTCCACTTGGTTCGGAGTTGCAGTTCATTTTGGTATGCCTTTTCTGATGTATGTGTATGTATGGATATGACGGGGCCCTGTCCCATCCTTTCTAAAGTTTTCTGTTCCATTAGAGGTCTGTAGACAGTTGTATGTAGTTGGTACATGATGTAGCCTTGTTGGTTCTCACTCTTTTTGTGTACAGTATATATATAGCAGCCTAGTCAGCTTGCACTGTTATTTTGGTATTTTGCATATATATATATGCAGTTGGATATGAGTCAGATTTGGGCCACCCTGTTGTTATGTGATAGTTAAGTAGGTGTATGGGTGTCTGTTCATTAGGGGTCAGGCACTCGTCATGACTCATCGGCTTGGGTCGTGACAGATTATGTCTCCCTTTTTGTCGTTGCTAAACCCTACATTTCCTCCTTGGTAGGGATCCAATGTGAGGAATTTCCTTTGTCTCTTGTCATATGTATGGAAAATCCACTATCCACATACCATAAGTTGTTGCTTTGTTTTACTTCATTTGCAATCTCTTTATCACTATTTTAATCATGAGTGGACATCAATACTAGCTCTTTGTTGGCTGAAGGCATTTTTTTGATTGAGATACGATCTTCCTTTATTAATCTATTATCTCTAGCTACTAGAGTTCTTCGTATAGTTTAGATTACCTTTCTGTAGGTTATTCCCTCTGTAGTTGCCTGTTCCTCGCCTTCTTTGTGAAATAACTTGAGAGAGCTTTTGTCTACTAGTAGGCGTTTGGAGATGTTCTTTTCTTTCAACGATCCTATTCTTTTGATCATCTGTTGTATCCTTTTTGCAAGATGAGTTACATCTTACTTGTCTCTGATTGTACAGTCTTGCTAGCTTTCTACTTCACTTAGGTAGGTGAATTTTTGTGTCTAATCTTCTTTGTTGTTTCAACGTGAGAGTCTTGTGGTTAATTTACCTTCTTGATTTGCTAATGGGGTAGCCATATTTCAAGGTGCTAGCCTTTGTAGAAAGGTCTAGCTCTGATACCACTTGTTAGGACCGGGCTATTCCTAGCACTCCAAGAATCAGATTCTTAGAACAATTTCCGTAAGAAGGTATTGCAACGGAATGTATAATCAACACAAGAATTTCACGTGAAGAACTCCTTACTCAAGGGAGTCAAAAATCACAACCTATCTTCATATCAGATTTATTCCAAATTCTTCATTATATCAAGGCCGTTCAAAGGTTTACAAATTTCTTGTAACACCTAAAGGACCTCTTTCATTAACAGTCCATCTAAACAACCTAGTTGTTTTCTAGAGATCATATATCAATGAAACACGTATTACACAATACTTTCAAAGGTAAATAGTTAGAACAATAGTAAAACCTAACTAATACAAATAAAGAACAAGATGGATAAGTCTTGATAAGCTTGGGTTCTTTGTTATTTGGACAGTTGGCTCATTTTGAGATGAAGGTGTTGACTGCGCTCACTCTTGTCTCTCGTTGGAATATTTGTGGTTGTGATTCAAGCTCCAAAGATTGTTTCTATTGTCTTTTTATAGAAGAAGTCTCCACCTTTAATTATTGAATCCAAGCAGGTTGTTATGTCCCGTGTTTTCGCATAATTGGAAATCGCGAAATAATGTAGACTTGTGTGTTATGAGGAAATATTTTGATTTTAGTGGATATGACTATGTTGGTTATGAAATTATTGGTGCTAAGACATTGGGGAAGGCCGAGGGTAAATTTGGAATTTCAGAAATTAGTTTCGGGAATTACAAAACGGGACTTTTAATGAAATGGGCCAAGAAAATTGAACAACAATTTAGGCCCAAGATTAATGGGGTGGCCGGCCAAAGGCCAAAGCCCAAGACCCATTTTTAATGGTCATGTGTTATGCATGTGACCATGTAGAAGATATATATCAAGATTGCCTTTGGAATTATCAAGAAAAAATTCACAATTCAACTTTGAGCTAAAGATAGCTCTCGGCCGAACCCTTTGGAAAAGAAAAAAAAAATTCTAGCCTCCAATCTTGATCTAAAAATCTTGTCCTTCTTGTGTTGTAGTAAGTTCAAGGCGCTCTCCGACGTGATACAATTAGTTTGGTGAAAGAGCGGCGTTTGCGGCAAGTCGGAATTTCAAGAAAAAGGTAAGATTTCTATGTTTTTATGTTAGGGAATGGATATATATGTTATAGTGATTAAAGTGGCATGAAGATTATGGAATTTTGTGGTGTTTGTGAATGGCGTGTGTGTGTATAGGGGGTGTGTTTGGCCGTGAGCCATGATAGTGTGGAAGGGAGGTGAATTTGATTTTGTTTAGTGCGTCGTTGTGACATTTATGACGTGAATGATCGCTTAATGAATTGAATTGGTGTTGGAAAATGATTTCGGAACATTATGGGAAAGTGTATACGTTTGGTATATTTGTGTATATCATTGTATATCTATGATGCTAAAGACTTTAAATATGACTTATGGTTGATGTTAATGAATTTGGAGTAAAACAATGAGAGTTAGAATGTTCGTCGTGACTTTTGATGTTTTAAATGAAATATGGAAAGTAATGAACTTCGGGAAATTTTGTATATGGCTTGGAACATATTTGGGATGTGATTGAATAATCTTGAATGAGTGAATGAATACAATAATGTGGATGTAAGTTTGGAATTGTGAAGTTTGAATGAAAATTGTCAACTTGTGTAGTAAGGTAGAACTTTGAAGTTAGAATGGTTTGATTGTGGTTTATGTTGTTTGGTGATGTTTGGGTTGTTGTTGATGTATTTTGAGCCGAGCTAAGTCTCGGGGGTGTTAGATTTATAGGGGAAATGCTGCCGAAATTTCGGTAGACAAAAATCAAGTTAATGGAAATCTTAAGCCTAAGAATCTCTAATTGGTAACTTTGACCATTTGCAGATTCTGGACGAAACGGGATTTGATTTTAAGGAGAGCATAAGACGCCTATAAGGTATGTAAAGCTTCCCACTTCTTCGTTTGGCATGTCTTAGTAGGTTAGGTGAATATTGGAACCTCCAGAGCATTTCTGCTCCTCGAAACCCGATCTACAAAACGACTACTATTCATTCAATTCAATTGAAGCCTAAAGGCTCTATTTTGGCTAGAATGCAACCAAATGTTCGAAACCTATCGAAATGTGATCGGGTCACTTTGAAATCATTATGTATGATCTTTTGGCCTTTAAATGTTCGTAAATTATGTTCGCCACCTCAATTTGACTCGAGGTGGGCCCGCTAACCCCGAGACGCCCTATTTGTCCAATCGGGCTCTCTTTTTGGATGAACTTCGATATGAGATCTTCGACTTTGAGACTTCCCTCTATGAATCATGTTTTGACCATTATGATATGTTAAGTTTTGTTTTGAGCCATACGTACCACTTTGGGAACATTTTGTGAAATAAACCTTCGTATCAGCTAAGTATTCGATTATTTTGGGTTATGAAATGACTTATGAAATCATTATGTTTTGAAAGGCTATTTTGAAATATGATTTGCATTTGTTTGCTCACGACTCCGCTCGTGCCTCCTTATGACTTCGTTCGCCGGTTCCCGGGCCGGTTATGATTCGTGCGCCCTATGATAATTCAGCCGTATGCTGTGTTACGGTTCCCGAGGCCTCGCCATAGGGCCGGGTTCCGTTTGGAGTTATGCTGTGATATGGCTAGTGATGCGATACGCTCACTTATGTTTGTGTTCGGGGATGTACGGAGATTCGAAACCTTCTGGTGTTATGCTGTGTGTGGCGCCAGCGTCGGAGTGGCGACCACGTTCTTGAGCGTTTGCATGATTTTGTTTGCATTATGTATATGTATATGATTTGATACGGATTTTGACATACTGATTGGTACTTCCCTTTTGATATCTGGTTTGCTTTCAGTTTTGGCTCATATTTCTGTACTCCGTGCTTTACATACTCAGTACATATTTCGTACTGACCCCCTTTCTTCGGGGGCTGCGTTTCATGCCCGCAGGTACAGACATTGGTGATCCTCCACTGTAGGCTTCACTCTCTGCTATTTCGGAGTACTCCTTCTTGACTCGGAGTCCACTTTTGGTACAGACTTCTTTTGCTATGTATATTCTGTACATTTGACTATTTGGGTACGGCGGGGCCCTGTCTCACCATATGTCTTTGTTTTGAATTCGTAGAGGCCTGTAGTCATATATGTGGGACGAGGGTCCTATGTATGTTTGTTTGATTTTGTTTTCTGGTCTTATAGCGGTCAGTTTGTTTTGATGGCCCTAAATGGCCCTTATGCTTATATTTGCACTTATGACCGGCGATGTCTATTCCGCCGCTCCATTTGGATTTGATATGACATTTTTATTTGTGCGACCGCTTAAGACATATTTTGATATAACCTATTTCGATATGACTTTTATGAAATTCTGAAATACGTTCGGATTTGGTAAATGAATATGTGATTTGGTCTGGGTACCCAGGTAGGGTGCCAGTCGCAGCCCACGGGGCTGGGTCGTGACACAGGTTTTGCTTTTATTAATTGTACACGAACACCAAACCTTGTTTGACTTAGAACTTCCTTTTTTCCTTATATGCGCGTCGGCTGCCTTGTTTTACTTCAATGATAATTTCCATGTTGATCATCTTATGGTATTTGTAGAATATTACCATAACTTTAAATCCAACTCTTCATCGAATAGGAATCAGTCAATATTTTTTTTCCTCTAATGTCGGCATGAACAACTTTCACTCTCTAGTTGTGTAAGGATCAAATCCTTTGAGCAGTTCCTCTGAATGTTGTGACTGCTTCCTTGAGTCCTTTGTAAATCTGTTTGGATGCCTGGTTCTTCAAATGAATTCCTCCTTATATCTCTGTTTGATTTTCTTGGTACATTATTTGTCAAATCATCAAAACTTCAATATTAAGACCATGATCATTGATCCAGCAGCTAATCATCAATCGGGTTCAATGAAATGGCTAGATAATCCGTTCTCTAAGGCTCCAAGCTCTCTCCCCACTTTTCCTTTTATAGGAAGATCAATAATGGGCTAGGGGTTTGGGCACTTAAATAGTTTAAAACCTCCTTTGTTGTCACTATGGTCTTCAATAGCTTCTTTGCTTGTTAATAGCACCTCATGAGGAATGATAACTTTGTCTTTAAATCATTGTTTCTTCTTTGTGATCTTTTTGATCGCATTTTCTCTATCTGCTGTTATGGTAATTGTGCCTTGTTTTAGATGTGCCTCAGGATTTCATAGGTTGGTGAAGGGTTCATTCTTGTATTTCCTGACCCTCAAATTGTCCCGAAGCTTTCCTATTTGTCCTTATCTTTGCCATTCTGAGAAGTAGCCTTAGCTATATCCCATCTGGAGATCTTGAGGGGAGGTCGTTGAGCTTGTTCCTAATTGAGGGGTTGATCTTGCTCCTGAGTAATATCACTGCTGAGCTTATAGGTTTCAGTTTCCATAGGCTTTTTAACAACAAGTTGGTTGATATCTATTGGAATCTTAAGTGATGCTGCTAACTCCTTGCTAGTATTGATTAGAGCCATTGTTGTTAATGTTGTTAGGGGTCATCATCTGCCCATTCATACTTGTTAGGATCGGGCTACTTCTATGCACTTCAAGAATCAGATTCGTAAAGTAGTTTGCTTAAGAAGGAATTTGTAGCGGAATATAAATAAAACACAAGATTATCACGTGGAATACTCCTTGATCAAGGGAGTCAAAAACCACAACCTATCTTCTATAAGATTTAACCAAATCATCATTATAATTGGGAGGGATAACAAATTTACAATCTTCTTGTCAAATATAAGGGACCTATTCCTTCAACAGTCCATCTATATATAATCCTAGAAACAATAATACCAACAAACACATATCACCAATACTTGCAAAGGCAAATAAGTGGAACCAAAATCAGAACCTAACTATAATAACAAAAAAATTGAAGGATAAATCTTAATAAAGCTCAGGTTCTGGGTTGATCAGTTGTTTCTTTCTGAGAGTAAGGTGTTGACTACACTCACATTATCTCTCGTTGGATGTTTGCAGTAATATTGGATTTGGGGTCAAGTTCCAATGCTCTTTCATGCTGTATATATATAGTAGTGATCACCGCCTTTGATTCTGAATCCTTGAAGGTTCGGTTTCATTAATTACCCGTAAACCAAGCCTTGTAAAACTTGGATCTTCAATCTTTCCTTGTATGCGTGTTGGCTTCCTTGTCCTACATGAATGCTAATTTTCATGGTATTAAACTTATGGTATATTTTGGAATATTACCATAACTGAAAACCTTCTATTCATTAAATAGGAATCAGCCAATATTCTCTCTCCTCTAATTAGGTCATGGAATAAGCTTAAGTCTTCAATTGTGTGAGAATCAATTCCTTCGAGCAGTTCTTTGCTGAATGTTAGGACTACTTCACTACGCCCTTTTGAGCTCTGATAAGATGTCTAGTTCTTCAAATGATTTCATCCTTATTTCTCCAGTTTATTGTCTTAGATACATTGTTTTCAAATCATCAAAACTTCAATGTATCAATCATAATTATTGAGCCAACAACTACTCAACAAAACTATTCTTACCCCTTCTTTTCTTTTCTCTACATGTTGCCAATCTTTATCTTCTTATTATTGTATACTTGAAGTACTCTCTTGGTTATTTCCCATGAAAGTATCAACTGCCTTATTGGTTAGAGGAATCTTACTGTTGTCTTTGTTGTAGCTGTGACTAGAACTAGTAGCTTGAGTTCTTCTTTTGACATTTTGTATACTGGTGTTTTAGTTCCTGGCAGTGTTCTCACCCCCTTCTACCTCTTGGTTTCTTGTTTCTCTTGGAAGATAATGTGCTATTTTGAAGTTTTCCTCCACGTGAGCTTGACTCTAAAATGAGAACAAATGAAAGGGATGGTTTCATAATCGACCTTTAGATTGAATGTTTCCACATGACCTTCAAAGTTCATTATCTCAACTGTGATTTAGGTAACCAAGGTTTTAACAAGGTCTATTCCAATTCTCAACTTACCCATAGTCGGTCATATTTTGGTTAAAGTAGCCTTATCCATGATAACAGGGTTGCCAATGGGAATCACAATTCTACATAATGCATCCCATTTGTAATAATGTCATGGGAGATCTGGAAGGTTTATTGTCACACCCCAATCCTGACAGGGCATGATGGGCACCCGACCCCTTACTCAGAGCCGAGCAAACCCGCTGGTTCTCGTTATGTTCATAACCTCATTGGACTCTTAAATCACGAAATGAAATGCATAATGAAAGCTTTTCAAAAACATTCTTTTCGTCGTATTCAAATCAAGTAAAATCTGTAATCATATGAAATTTGTAACATAATGCATAATGATACGTCGGCTTGCAGGGCCGCTTACAAGACTGACAAGCTATATACGTGAACTCTGTCTGCAAAGTCTCTAACATCAATCAAGATACCATAACATAGATACTCTGACTCGGTAACACTTCGGAAGGAAATGGAGCTCGCCAATCCAGCTGGAACATCTTCTAGCAATATCCTCTACTCATCTGTATACACCTGCGTGGCATGAAACACAGCGTCCACAAGAAGGGACGCCAGTACGAGCAATGTACTGAGTATGTAAGGCATGAACAGTGACATAGTAAGAAATACCGAACATGGAAAATAATATAATGGGCGTATGGGGATAAAGTAATATAAAAGAGATCAACCTGTGCCTCTGAATGCCCTTTTAAGGCGAGTATCGTGCATGCTTAGCTTTTCAAGAATTTTTCCATACATATCTATACATATATAACATCTCGTCCGGTTGTTAAGGCATGGTAATATATATAGATACATATATTTATATACATATAGCATCTTACATGGTGTGATCTTACCCGGCCCTTCCGGGACTCGATGTTATCTTACCCGGCCCTTTCGGGACTCGGTATTATCTTACCCGGCCCTTTCGGGACTCGGTGTTATCTTACCCGACACTTTCGGGACTCAGTACTATCTTACCCGGCCCTTTCGGGACTAGGTGGTATCTTACTCGGCCCTTTCGGGACTTGGTATTATCTTACCCGGCCCTTTCGGGACTCGGTGTTATCTTACCCAGCCCTTTTGGGACTCGGTATTATCTCCAACTGATCAGTGAGAGTGCAATGCATACATACATACATATACATAAAAATACATAAATGAAATCAACATCATAATTAGCATTATCATTATCACTATATCCTTCCTTGAAGGATCAACCATCGTATGTTGTAGTCGACGATGTCATGGGAGTCTCGAGAATCATGAACTTATATAGCATTAGGAATAGAATCGTCATTGATATATCTCGCCTCGAAAGAACAAGTATTATAAGGCGAGATCAATCACAAAGAATAGTCTCAAGATCATGAATAAGCTCAATAATATCGTAAGGACTATGAGATTCATAGACTTCTAGCAATTGTGGAAGCAAGGATATTATGGATATGGCACAAAGGTTTATAACAAAGGAATCATGCCTTTAGAAAGAAAGGGTTTAGCCGTACATACCTTTTTGGTCACCTTAACTCTAACTATTCAACGCTTGGCCTCCCAGGCTCGTAAATCTATATTCAAGAAAATTTATACTATTGTTAGACTCATCTTCATAGGCCTGTCTTAAGCCCTCAAACTAACTCTTTCTAGAATCTACTAAAATTTTGGCAGCATCTCCCATGTTTATATGCCTAGCCCGAAATTATAATTCAGCAACCACCAACAACAACAACAACAACAACCACAATCACATCATCTCCAACACCAATATGTACCATAAAACATCTCACACGATGTTTCCCAATTTCCACAACCAACCATCTCGCTATACAATTATTTAACGACTTTATCTCCGTAAATAAACCAAAATTAACATTAATAATAGGAGATTCATATCTTATTCTTGTTAAAACAGAGACATCTTCAATATCTACCTTGAATCCACCGCAAAACCATACTAGAATCACATCTATGCGTTTATCCGAGCTTCGATTAATACTCCGTCACTTGAAAATTGCTTACTCGTTGTTTCCCTCTCTCTCTCTCTCTCTCTTCAATTTCTAGAAATTTCTGGGCCAAAATCTGGTGAAAAAAAAAAGGGTCTTACCCTTTTTATAAGGGTCAAATCCGGGTCGGGGTCACTGTAGCAGGTCAGGTACTGTAGCAGTACTGTAGCACGCGTTTCTGTTCTGTCAGCTGAACTTGTAACGTCCATAATTCTCTATTCCGATGTCCTATCGACGAGCAGTTTGTTGCGTTGGAAACTAGACTCGACAAACTTCATTTTAGGCGTTTGTTTCACCTTAAAACACTTCATATGCTAAGAGATATGCGTCCCCCAAGTTGGATCAAAATTTTCACACAAAACATTACCCATCCTTTCTCCAACGTCGTACTACTCCATCTCCTCCACTCATTTCCTTATAAACTCTTCCGGTATACCTCATATACATCCTTCACTCATTAAATATACTTAATAATGCTTGCTCCTTATATTCCAAAGTGGTTTTACTTAACCATACTCAACGTACTTATGTTTCAAATTTGATAAGTGCTTCTTCGAAGATACGGGGTGTAACATTTATCCACACAGGGGAAAGGGCAGTATCAACATCAGGTTGAAGTTAGTCGTCACCTTTACAATTTTCATTTCATTAACCACATCTAAATTAATGAAGTCTTTAGAGTATATGACATTGAAATCTTCTTCTTTTTCAACATCAATGAAAACATGTTTAAGATCTTTAGACCCAATTTTTTCCTCTGAGCTTGACAACTTTGGAAAAACTAGCCCTAATTTGTCTATTGAAGGTTGATTTCTGGAAAATTTCCCATCTGTAGTCCATTTGCATGTTTGCGCCAACAGTTTGTGCTTTTCTTTCGTAAAAGTAACCATGAGTTTACCATTTAGGAGAATGTGTTGATGGGGCTGAAGCTTGATTTTGCCTTTCCTGTTGTTACCAGTTCTATTCCCCAAAGCTCTGGCTAGGACGATTATTCTGTAGATATGTTCCTCTGTTTCACAGCCACCTTGGGGGGGGGGATGTTCGAATTGTTGGACATAGTAAGTTTGCAAAGGGAGGGAAATTGATGTGGTATAGGGGATCTGGGGGTCTATTAGGTTGAGTGCTGAATAGATTGATGGCGAAACTCATGATGAATTTGAGTTCTAGTTAGCAGTTACCGATAGGAAAGTATTCTTTAGTGAAGTCAGCATTCAAAGAGAGAGGAGAGAGGAGACAGAAGAAATAGTTTTTTACATAGTAGCAAATCATGCGAAATACAATGCATCGTTAAGAGTTAAACAGAGAACTCAATTGTTTTGATAGACTTGTATATTTTTTCGTCAACGTCTTGATGTGTAAATATATCTTTACTGGCTAGTCTTTGAAGCAAATCTTCTCTTGGTTTCGTTTGACATAGATGACAACCCAAAGGATTTGATCCTTGAAATGACTTTGTTTGATCTCTCAATTCCAAGAATAAAGATGGATTTTCGAAGCTTCGTCAATCTTGTTTGGTTGTTGGAGTCTTCCTCTTGTACTGGTTCTTGTCAATCTCAATCATTATTCTTTTTCTTGGTTGCTGGATGAGTTTTACCCTGCATTTATAACTTCAAAGTTTTTCCTTGTGCAATGTCACACCCCTCCTTTGGTAAGGCGTGACTGGCACCCGGCATCCTATGGGAACCGAGCGAGCCAACTTATAACTCGCATCCTTCATGTCTGGAATGGTAATAATACAGCTAAGGGCTAAATATGAACATAATATCATGCATAATAATATATGTGCAATGGACCCATGACGCCAACATAACAACCGACATAATAAAACTAAGCTGTACACAGGAACTGTCTGCAAAACCTCCATGAACATGACTGAAGTATACAAGTCAGGACAACGCTCTCGATATACCCTTAACACAAGTTATGTATATATATAGACCCACACTCGGCAATGCTCTAGGAAGAAATGGAGCCCACTAATCAAAATTGGTACCTGAAAGCAGCCTACTGTGGTAGATCCTCGTCCCATCTGTCTACACCTGCGGGCATGAACGCAGCGTCCACAAGAAGGGACATCAGTACGAATAACATACCGAGTATGTAAGGCGAAAATGTAATATAATCAACATATGCTGCAAAGAAAGAGGATAAGAATCAACCTGGCACTTCTGACTTATCGATGAGAATCTAGTACGCATGTCTCTTAATACCCTCATATCTTTAAATGCATCTATGGACAATACTGTATCTCTAACTTACTTATTGTCCTAGTGCTAACTGCCCAACTGATCAGTTGTAACTGCCTGACCGGCCGTAGCTCGGTGGTAGTAACTGCCCAACCAGCCGTAGCGTGGTGGTAAACACATATCTGCCCAACCGGTTGTAGCATGGAGGTAACATCTGCCCGACTGGTCGTAGACCAGTGGTAATTATAATCAAAATCATAACTAAACTTCTACAAGTAATCTCTATACACTTCCCGTGGTCATCACTTAACCTGTAGGGTCTACATAATCACATAAGACTTACAAGCACAGCTCAGGCCATTAGTACTTCTTCCCACTTGACTAGACTATAACCAAATCCTAAGATATAACATGAACCTCTCTTCGAATATAAATACCTCATTAGAGATCCTCTGCTAGCCCTCTATTCATGTCTCATAAAACATTCCTTAAGAACCTGTTCCTAAACTCATTGGATTATTATAATGGAACCGTCATCATGAACACGTCTCACCTTGGAGGAACAATGTCATAAGTGTTACACCTTGGGAAATTCCCCGTTAGCGTACAGTGAATAGGATAGTGAATAGCACGATGTATACGATGATTTGATAAGTAAGAGATAGCATTTGATGATCCTAATCGAGATTCAAAGACATTAGACGTAAGGGAAGAAGGTTGTCAAGGAAAGCAAAGGATATGTCGTGTGTCGGGTAAGGATTATGAGCGAAGAGTTAATGATGGCATAATGATGTCTTGGAGAAGAGTAATAACATCCCTTATATGGGTAATGAGGTGTCAGACAAGTGTCAAGAAGGTTCCATAATGATTGGAGATCAAACAAGTCAACGAGAAAGAGTTCGGATGAACTGGGCATTATACGGCCCAACATACTGGCCGTATGTCTGGCCGTATAATCAGCCCAGAATGTCATGTCTCACTGGACCAAACATACGGCCAAACATACGGCCCGTATAAAATGTACGGACCGTATGTTGGTCCGTATAACTTGGTTGGGACTGATTTCAAGATTTAATATAAGGACCCTCTCTCATTTTATTTCATTTCATTTCCACTCTCCTCTCTTCAAGAAACCTCTAGAACACTCTCCAATATTCATTCACAAGAAATCAAAGGAAATCCATGATCAACTATACCAAATCCACAAAATCAAGTGTATGAAACCTAACAAAAGTTCATCTACGCCAAGAAAACTCAAGGGAAGTGAGTTAGGGTTTTGGTGCAAGAAGAGAAGTTCCACTCAAGGGTTGTTCATCCATCATCTAAGGTGAGTTTTATGATCATTCTTGGTTGTTTAGGGTATTGAAAGTTAAAAACACTTGGATTGTAGAAAGCTATAGGAAATGGGTCATGAATGTGTGAATAGTGACATTGTTGGGTAAAAGGTTTGGATTGAATCATGGTTATTGGTATATTTTGATTGTAAATATGTTATGAATGACATTTAGAACATGGAATAAGTATTATATGTGAGAAAATGCGATAATGAATTATGACCATGATTATGGAGAAATTGTAGTGGAATGGCGAAATGGGGATAATGTAGATGGATGATGATTGTTGTCTATTATATTGTGAATGTTGTCATGAATGTTTGGGAGTTGATATAAAATAAGGGAAAAGTTGTATAAACAAATAGTAACACGTTCTTATAGTCGATTAGCTAATGTTCATGCGACTTCTCCTGAAGGTAGAGACCTGGGCATCGAAGAAGAACAAGCATGCGATAGATTAGATAAACGTAAAAAGGTATGTGAGGCTAGTACTTTCTTTCTATGGCATGAATCCTATATCATGAATTTTCTTTCCTCTTCATGATTCTCCTACATTCCGGAAAACGATGAGTCTATGTTCATGAATAGCTATATGAGATAAGAGATACGTTATGAGCCTAATAATGATGATATGATGAGCTTGAGCCTAAAGCTTCTAGAGTTTATGATATGATTTTTCTATAAAGTTAATGATGTCGTTTGTTGTATACACTCACCTTATACACTATTTCCTTCATGGTGAGGCAGAATACTCATAGACGCTCCATAATGGAATCGGGGGTTCACGACCTTATGACACCCCGATAGAGTATAATTATATCAAGTTTCCATTCATACATCATGATAATAGTATGATGAGATTATGAAAAGTTATGATATGTACATGATGTTATCACACCGCGCCTATATGGCCGGGTAGACACCGCTAAGGCGGGCAGCGTATACACCATGTCTAGATGGCATGGGCAGACACCACTAGTGGGCGGCATGAGATGGTACCCCAGACACGGGAGGCCTGGACGCAGGCTAATGATTATCACACCGTACCCATATGGTTAGGCAGCTTGTACATTTATGCATACATGATATGATGATGATTATGAGTAAGCCAGCATGTGTTATTTCTTTTATAAGAGATAGTCATATACAGTTGCTTCTTATTGATGCTTCCTTTATCTCATTGACGTATTGTTGTTGTTTATGCCTCTCATACTCAGTACAATGTTCGTACTGACATCCGTTTTCTTTGGACGCTGTGTTCATGCCCACAAGTAGACAGGGAGGTAATCTTGATCCAGACTCATAGGAGCTAGTATCTGATTTGAGAGCACTCCCTTGTTCCGGAGGTGCCGTGACTATTATTTTGGGTGTGTGTATATATATATATCTCGTAGATACACAGTGTGGGTTATATGGTCTCACGAGATTACTACCGTATATAGGTATATTATTTTGATAGCCGAAACGCTTATGTCTATGAAAGTATTATGTTCTCAAATGAAAAATGATTTTATTATGATTTGAGTGTGAAATTGATAAAAGAAGGCTTAATGAGCATGATGAGTAGCAGAACAAGTGGTGCTCGGTGGTTAGCCCCGGGTACCCGTCACGGCCCCTAGTCGGGTCGTGACAAAAGTGGTATCAGAGCAGTTCACTCCTAGGAAGTGTCTACGAGCCGTGTCCAGTAGAGTCTTTTTTATGGTGTGTTGCACGCCATACTAATAAACAGGAGGCTACAGGGCATTTAGGAAAAATGACCATCTTTCATCTTAAGAGATCATGCGATAGAGCTGTGTTATAAGATTTTCTCCTCTTAATAATGTGTTATGATTTCAGAAATGACGCTAAAGGGAAAAGCTATAGCCGCTCAGAAGGGCAAGACTACAACAAAAAGGTGGGAGGAAAGAGAGCCGCCAATGAATGTAGAAGAGGGTGAGTTATATAATGAGGCCTCATCTAATACTTCCTCCTCCCCGCCCAATGTAGAAGAACAAGGAGGAGCTTCAGCTCCAATTCCCCCACCAGGTTCTTCGCGTCAACAAGTGACCGAGGCCATTCATCTACTGACGCAGTTAGTTGCCGCCCAGGCACAGTGGAAAAATATGAGTTCAAGTGATTGCGTAGCTAGTACCAGGGCCCGTGATTTTATGAGTTTAAATCCTCCAGAGTTTTTCGGGTCAAAGCCGGATAAGGACCCACAAGGTTTTATTGATGAGATGCTGAGAACATTGAGGATTATCCATGCCTCCAAGACTGAATCTGTGGAGTTGGCATCTTATACACTCCGAGATGTGGCGGTATTGTGGTACAATAATTGGCTAGCATCAAGAAAAGTGGATGCGCCTCCTCCCATGTGTCAAGAATTTGTAGATGCTTTCATCCGTCACTATTTACCACCCGAGGTCCGTTGAGCTAGAGTGGATAGGTTCTTAAGTCTAAAGCAAGGAAATATGAGTGCCCGGGAATATAGCCTTCAATTTAACTCATTGGCTAGATATGCCCAGACCATGGTGGCCAATATGGGAGACAGTGTACATAGGTTTGTGAGTGGCTTGGGGCCACATTTGTTCAAGGATTGTTTGACGGCTTCGTTGCAAGATGGGGTGGATATTTCCCTAATACAAGCCCATGCCCAGAACTTAGAGGGACGACAACAACCACAAAGGGGTGATCGTGACATTGATTGGAGGCAAAAGAAAGAAAGGGTAAGCCTTACATACCTGTTCGACCGCTTATAAGCTATGCTTATTCGTCCAAGCTTGTAAGTCTACATTTAAAAGGAATTTATGCTAATGTTAGCCTTTTCATCGCACATTTGTACCATATTTCAAATCATACTATTTTATATTCTGCTGAAAATCGGGCAGCATCTCCCCTGTTTATATGCCTAGCCCGAATTCTCAATTCAGCAACCAACAACAACAACAACAATACCAACATTAATCATAATATTTCCAATACCAACGTATGCCATAAAACAGCCCACACATTATTTTCTAATTTCCTCAACCAACCAAATTTGCGATATAACTATTTAATAATTTTATTTCCGTAAGGGAGTCGAAATTAATACTAACAACATCAATAACGACATCCTCCACATTCTACAAGTTGAATACATTTATTTTCATTCAAAATTCTCTTCAAATCTCATTCCATAATTCACAACGCCGACAAACAAATTTATCACACTATTTTCTCCGTTCTAGTTCGGTAGAACTCTAAATAAACTTATTAGCAAAGAAAAGGAAGCTTAATCTTACCTCAAGTGTGCAGACACCACATCCACACCCTTATTTTTGGTTGATTTTTAGCTCAAATTGGAGGCAACGCAACATAAAACACTTTTCTCTTCATGGGCTTCGGGATTCGGGGCTCAGATTTTGGTCAAAATTGATCTTTTCTCTCTAAGCTCTCTTCTCTCTTTTTCTCCAGAATTTTCTGGGTGTTTTGTTCTGAAAAATGAGGAGAAAAGGTTGATATATCACTTAAATAAACATGGGTCATGGGCCTGACCCGGCTGGGCCCAGATTGGGCCTAGCTCACTGACCTTCCTGCCTTACAAAGTCCATATCTCCTTATCCCGACGTCGTCTGTGGACCCACGACCTATGGTCGGAAAGATAATTCAATTATCTACAACTTCTATTTCTTGATATGTTTCGAAATTCCAAACTTATAATACCGTGTTTGCCCCTCGAAATCAGATCACCCGAAAACGTTACTTAAAAATATTTGTTTGGAGGACTTCCACTTTGATTTGGCTCAAGGGTCCTTATTGAGTTGTGTTTTAACTTCACATATGTGATTCATATAACTTGTCACGTGTTCCAAAAAAAATCTCGATGTGTGGGCCCCACCTCCGCTTACGAATAATCCGACGTACAAAAAAATACGAAATATAATACTATCAACGTGAGTTTAAATTATGTAGTAACAACGTGATTTTCAATGTTTGAGGAAGCACGTGTTACGCTCAGGCTCTGAAAATGCGGGGTATAACAGGTATTGAAAGTTAAAAACACTTGGATTGTAGAAAGCTATAGAAAATGGGTCATGAATGTGTGAATAGTGACATTGTTGGGTAAAAGGTTTGGATTGAATCATGGTTATTGGTATATTGTGATTGTAAATATGTTATGAATGACATTTAGAACATGGAATAAGTATTATATGTGAGAAAATGCGATAATGAATTACGACCATGATTATGGAGAAATTGTAGTGGAATGGCGAAATGCGAATAATGTAGATTGATGATGATTGTTGTCTATTATATTGTGAATGTTGTCATGAATGTTTGCGAATTGACATAGAATATGGGAAAAGTTGTATAAACAAAAGAAATGCTGCCCGATTTCCCCTAGAAATAGTAACACGTTCTTATAGTCGATTAGCTAATGTTCATGTGACTTCTCTTGACGGTAGAGACGTCGGCATCGAAGGAGAACAAGCAAGTGATAGATTAGTTAAACATAAAAAGGTATGTGAGGCTAGTCCTTTCTTTCTATGGCATGAATCCTATAGCATGACTTTTCTTTCCTCTTCATGATTCTCCTACATTCCGGAAAACGATGAATCTATGTTCATGAATAGCTATATGAGATAGAGATACGTTATGAGCCTAATAATGATGATGATGCGCTTGAGCCTAAAGATTCTAGAGTTTATGATATGATGTTTCTATAAAGTTGATGATGTCGTTTGTTGTATACACTCACCTTATACACTATTTCCTTCAAGGTGAGGCAGAATACTCGTAGACGCTCCATAATGGAATTGGGGGTTCACGACCTTATGTCACCCCGATAGAGTATAATTATATCAAGTTTCCATTCATACATCATGATAATAGTATGATGAGATTATGAAAAGTTATGATATGTACATGATGTTATCACACCGCGCCTATATGGCCGGGTAGACACCGCTAAGGCGGGCAGCGTATACACCATGTCTAGATGGCATGGGCAGACACCACTAGTGGGCGACATGAGATGGTACCCCGAACGCGGGAGGCCTGGACGCAGACTAATGATTATCACACCGTACCCATATGGTCGGGCAGCTTGTACATTTATGCATACATGATATGATGATGATTATGAGTAAACCAGCATGTGTTATTTCTTTTATAAGAGACAGTCATATACAGCTGCTTCTTATTGATGCTTGCTTTATCTCATTGACGTATTGTTATTGTTTATGCCTCTTATACTCAGTACAATGTTCGTACTGACGTCCATTTTCTTTGGACGCTGTGTTTATGCCCACAAGTAGACAGAGAGGTGATCTTGATCCAGACTCATAGGAGCTAGTAGCTGATTTGAGAGCACTCTATTGTTCCAGAGGTGCCGTGACTATTCTTTTGTGTGTGTGTGTGTATATATATATATATTTTGGGCACAACGGGGTCCCGTCCCGTCCCTATGTCTAGTACCCTAGTAGAGGCTCGTAGATACGCAGTGTGGGTTATATGGTCTCACGAGGTTAGTACCGTATGTATGTATATTATTTTGATAGCCGAAAGGCTTATGTCTATGAAAGTATTTATGTTCTCAAATGAAAAATGATTTTCTTATGATTTGAGTGTGAAATTGATAAAAGAAGGCTTAATGAGCATGATGAGTAGTAGAATGAGTGGTGCTCGGTGGTTAGCCCCGGTTACCCGTCACGGCCCCTAGTCGGGTCGTGACAATAAGATGAGATCAACATCAATGAATAACATCAATAGCCATGAAACAAGCTCAAGGATATCACAAGAACATCGGGAACTGTAAGCTTTGGTACTTTTAGAAACGCGGTTATTGAAGATATCATGTATAGGTTCACAACAAAGGAATCATGCCTTAAGAAAGAAAGTTTTAGCCTTAACATCCCTGGAAGCTTACTTTCTGACATTCCAACCTACCTCCTTTCTTGCAATCTAGTTATGATCGTTCGTAGTCTCGTAATCTACGTATAAGACCATTCATACTTGTAACGACCCGTGTAGTCGTTATAGTGTTTTGACCCATTTCACCTTATTTAACCTTTCCCCAAGTCCCATTAGTATGATCTATGACTTATTGAAGTCATTGGGTTGGTTTCTGCAAGGTTTGAGTGTAATTGAGTCATTGATGGAGAAACTAGTTTAGTTGACGAGTTAGAGTTAACCACGGTCAACTCCGGGTTAGGATGACCCTATGTAAATGATTTGGAAGTTCCAACATGTTAATATGATGATTTTGAACTTGTCCACAAGTTTTGGTGAGGTTCCGAGAGTTTCGGATGGGTTTGGGTTTTGTCGCGCTCGTATTCGGTGTTTTCGACGGAGGTCTGTGGATAGAAATGGCTCCAGATTGAGCATCCGACCTTTTGTTTTGAGTAAGGTCTGAACCATTAGATCCGTATCGAAATTACGAAGCTATAGGAAAAATAATCGACGTGTTTGACCTCCGGATAAGGGAGTTATGCCCGTTTTCGTTCGGGCTGTTCCAGCTGGCCGCTGGCAGCGACCAGAGGATGGCCACAGCGGCCCAACTGGGCAGTAGGCTCATTTTTCATTTCTTTTTTTCAATTCTTTCCCCTTATAAACCCAAAAACACTTCCTTAAAACGTGAGAGGCTATTTCCTAGGGTTAGGGTGAAGTTCTTCCTTGAAGGTAAGTGCAAACCCTTATGTGATATCATTCCTTCTTCAAATCCCATGACAAGCTTAAGCTCTATTAATGGTGGGTGCAAGATTAGATCCCAAGAATTGATGACATCTTCAATAGTTCAAGGGTTGGGAGATAACAATGGAAAATCATTCACAAGCACTTTGGGGTAAGACTCTAACCTCGTATTCATTATTTATGTGTCGATTATCATCATCTCGTAATCATTCCTATGCATTAATTGCGAAGAACTAATGGATTAAGAACCCTAGGGCTAAAAATAGAAAGGTGAATTTGAATATCTTGTGATGAATAGATTTTCATGAAATTAAGATTGAAGGTTAACTAGATGATGGGTAACATAATTGTGCACTAAATTTCCCGTTTTACCCTCATAAACCTAGATTCACATTGTAGGGGTATTTTGGGTATATTTCTAAAATTATAGCAATATGGGTATCGTGGACTCATTTAGACTCGTAGAGTACTGTTTTGACAATATTGTATCTGAATTTTTAATAAAATTATACGTTTTCCCTTATGGCTCGGGTTTAGCTATTTTGGGTCCATTTTGGGGTTTTGGGTAAAACTATGGCAATATGGGTACCCTTAGATTCGTATTCTGACATAGAATTCATATTTGATAGACGTTCATCATTTTGAGGTTCTCCAAAAGAGGAAGGCAAGGCTAAGGCTTGGCGATTCGAGACTGTTACTCGGCATTCCAGGTAGGTTACGGCTTACTTTAGTTAGACTTTGATTAGCGAAACATATGTATTGTGTAGAATTGATGGGAGAAAGCATGATTAGGTCTTCGGATATGGTGTTTGGGTTGGATATTAGCTAGGTTGGTATGACTTCTGATTTTGTGGGCTCGTCGCCATTACTTTATGTACTGAAATATGAAGTGTAGTTGTATTCATACTATGGCAATTCGGGATGGATTTCTATTAGGTTGATTGATTGTTGATGGTGGCTCGTGGCCCCGTTATTGTGATTATACTTATTACTAAATTGTCGTGTTGTACTCAATTCTCTCTTATTGTGACAAATATCATCGGAGAAAGGAAGGAATACTGAGTTTAGACCTGAATTGTGATTTATATATTTATGATAATACGTAGATGAACACTTGATGTATGATTTACTATTGATGATAATATATAGAAAAGTGGAGCTTCTTAGTGATACAAGACTTAGTTGTGAGGCGTACTTGCTACATGTGGAAGTAAAGAGGGACATAGACTATTATGTTGGTTCAGACGATTGTATGATTCATTTCATGGTTGAGTTGATCCAAGTCTTGATATGACTTGTGGCCTTGTGACTTGTACCTTCACTGTTGCTTTATTGGTTTGCATGGATTTACCATGTTTACACTCATTTATGTATTCATACACTTATGCATGATGGAAATGGTTTGGACGACTTGTGGCATGATGCCTTGTGTTTGACATTGATATTGCTAATTGTTCATAGTCCATACATACTAATGAACTGGAATACGTTGAGATATACATTGTGATATGAAATTAGTGAAGAAGTTAATATAATCTTCTTGTTGAACTTGTAATACTATTTGATACATGGTACTTGATGATTGAGCATGGATAATAAGAGGGCAGGAAAGACCGTTACGTACAGGTATATGGAAAGGGACATATGTGACCTAGATTATGGCTCGTGGTCTGAGGTTTGTTCCGAAAACAAGGGATACATTGATGTGGCCCGCGTCCGAGGTTCTTTCCGGAGCGGAGGTTTATGCTTGGGTCCGAGGAGTGAGTCCGGAATGAGTGGTACATGGACACCATGGGTCCTCTGCAGGTCATGACTACTGAGCAATGACATCAGTTAACATGTGTGTATAGTTCGAGTGATTGGCCAATATATTGCATTGCATTGCACATTATCATATTTTGCATTACACATCATCACATTTTATTCTGCGTTATTATATGCTCGTTTGGTTCTGATTTTGATATGGATGTTGAATGCCTATTGTGATATCAATATGACCATTGACTGAGTTAAATGGTGGATTAGTGACTCTACCTAGGGACGGAACTTGGGCTTGTGATTTTCAGGTGAGCTTATTGAGACGTTGTCGACTTGTGGTTTAGAAGATCCATCTTAGGCTGTGACTCTGTTATGGGATGATCTGTGACTTGGATTTGAGTATTAAGTGCCTATCTGTTTATCTTGTGATTTTATGCTTATATACGTGAACTAATCTTAGTCGGCCTATGATGTTTACCAGGACTTAGTGTTTGTACTGACACTACCTTGCTACACCCTTTTTGAGTGCAGATTGTGTTCCAAAGATTTCATCCAGATTACATCTCTAGCTTGAAGCTAGTTTGCTTGATCAGGTCCGAGGGTGAGCTTCTATCCATGCCATGCCACCTGAAGATCTCTCTTCCCAGATGTCTATTTTTATTCGAGAAATTATTTGTTATTATAGTTGAGATATACTTCATTCTTTAGACATTGTTAGTTAGAGCACTTGTACGATGACTTTCAGATTTTGGGGGTGTAAGACTTCCGCACTTATATTATCTATTAATTATGACTTGTTTTATTTATTCATTCATTCACTTATCTATTGATTGTTAATAAATCATTAAAGAAGTTGAAATTGGCTAATGATTAATGGGTTAACGGGTAAGGGTTCGCCTACTAGTGATAATAAGGTAGGTGCCCGCACGATCGGTAATTAGGGTCGTGACAATGCTATTGTTAAGCGCACCATCATACATTTATGTCAAGCCTTTAATTAAAATCCATTTAAAATCTGCCGAAATTCGGGTAGCATCTCCCCTGTTTATATCCCTAGCCAGAAATCACAATCCAGCAACCAACAACAACAACAACAATACCAACATCAACAACATCATTTCCAACACCATCATGTTCCATAAACATCCCACACGATGTTTTCCAAGTTCCACAACTAACCAACTTGTTATACGACTATTTAACAACTTTATATCCGTAAATAAACCGAAACTAACATTAATAAGAAAAGATTAATACCTTACTCCCATTAATACTGCAATATCTTCATTTTCCCCCTTGAACTTGAGCCAAAACTCGTCGCTATACGATTTTATATTCACAACTATAAGCTGTTCGGACTTAAATTCGGAGATTTCACTTCATTTGCGCTAAAATTCTATGGACAGAAGTTGGGGGATTATTCTAGAGAGTTTGGGATATTTTGAGCTGTGTTTGGATGAAAAATGCGGGGTAAAACCCCTTTTATAAGGTTCCAAAGTCGGTTCGGTACTGTAGCAGGCGGTTATTGTAGCACGTGTTTCTGCTCTGTCAGCCTAACTTGTAATGTCCATAATTCTCTACTCCGATGTCGTATCGACGATCGGTTGGTTGCGTTGGAAACTAGACTCCACGAACTTCATTTTAGGCTTTTGAAACAACTTAAAACTCCTAATGTACCTAGAGATATACCCCTCCAAACTTGACCAAAAATTCTACCGATTTCCAAATTTTTGACAAACTTATTTTCTTCGATTTGTTTGGTCCCGGAACCTTCCGAAACTCTCCATACATGATATTTATCATTAAACATACTTGATAATAGTCATGTCCTTTGGTTCCAAGGTTGTTCTTCCCAGTTACGACTTACGAGATCGTAATTCATCCTTTACTCATACAATATACTTAATAATGCTTCGTTCCTCATAATCCAAAGTTGTTTTACTTAGCCATAGCTCGACATACTTACGTTCAAATTTAATAAGTGTTTCTCCAAAAGTACGGGGTGTAACATGCAACCCATCGATCTTCCTTTGATTTAGCGCTTTCTTTGTTTTGCTTTGCATGTATATTGTTGTTAATCTTTATTGATTTACTGTCCTTCCTTCTAATATTCAATCAGCCCTTAATCTACTTGTTTGATGATCTTTCCTATTTTTTTTTCAATTAATCTTCAATGCTCTTGACGGATAGCATTTCCCTTTATTCTTCAATCCTTGCATCAAGAATTAATTGCTTGTGTCGTCATCATTAAAAGTGAGGTTTAATAGCAATGTGCGCCTCATTTAATCAGGAAAATTGATTAGGTGGATCGAGGTTATCAAAATATCATGTTTCAGGGGTATAATTAGGATTAAGCAAAACTTAGATATGCATTAAATAAAAAGCATCAAGTTTAGGAGGTCCACAAGTATTCTATCTAGAATAAACTTTGGTCCAATTTAGGTGTCTTGATTTTTTAATTTTTTTAGTTTATTACAAAAATTATTTTTATATTTCCAACTCGTAAATTTCAACAAATGATATGGTATATTTAAATTTAGTGTTTAATGAATTTAAGACAATGAATCTGGAAAAATATTAAACAACAAAATGTGGAAATGGGGTCTCCATGTTTATGATTTTTTATTAAATTCACATGCTACTCCTGGCTAATCCAAACAAATGACTGCACATTATTTTTGGGGCATGTGAGATCACCTATTGCAGCACTACTCTATATTATAATATTATTATCAGTCTATTACATATTTTCAAGTATAAGCTTGTCCACCTATCACAAATCGATCATAAATATTTATGCTTCTTAGTTCAAATTGGCCGGTCAGGCTCTTTTAGATTTATGTTCAGTTGTTCAGAAACCCATCAAGAAAAGTAAAGTAAGAAAGGACGGTGGAGTGCTAAGTACTTTTCATTTTTAATTAAAGATTTTGGGTTTGAGTTATGGATAAGAAATTGGCTTTTCAGATAGAGATTTGTTTACCCCGAAAGTGAATAACAATTAAATTTATATGTGATGCTAAGGATATGTGGTTTGATTTAACACAATATCGGACTATGTGGTAGACAATAAGATGAAGCGAAGATAACAGATCTAATCGTGATGAATACCGATTAACCTCGAATACCACAGACCGAGGTCGAGGTATGATGCTCGAGTAACGAATACTGAACATGGTGAAAGATTTAAAAGATGAATTAACACCGATGATTATATTGCTTGCTTAAGACACGAGTGTGCCCTTTTTCAAAAACTGGCCAAAAATAAATGAGGGCCTCCTCTTTATATAGTAGAGGAGTCCTAACCCTAGTACAACTCTAAATAACGAACAGAATCCCTCAATATCTGTTGGCAAGATTACCAGCCGGATATTTCGGTCTCCTCATTATGGTTATTAACTGCCTCCTAATCTTATCTCAGTGTCTCGTCCCAATCCGACCTTGGAACTGGGGATCTGATAAGATCAGTCTGATCCCGACCGAGCATAACTTCCATGTCAGGAAACCGAGGATATCCATGTCCTCGGTTTTACCCGTATACAGATAGTCCCCCCATTTCTCGAGGGGAAATATTGACTGCGGGAAATGGATCCAGACAGAGCCGAGTGGGCCGTACCAACCTGCCTAGGATAAGACATTCTTGTCAACTCTTCGCACTCTGCCCGATGTCAACTCATTATTACCTCAGCCGCTAAATCTTTCTTGGAAAATCGCCCCTTGTCAGGGTTCTTGATCCACTACAAATCCTTTTGTACTCTTCTCTATATAAAGCCCATGTATCTCCCCTTTGCTATGCATCTTTATTCTCTAAACCTAAACCTTATTTTTCCAGAAATCCTACTCTGTGCCCATACCAAGTTTGTACTATTTTCCAAGTTTTGAACCTTCTTCTGCTAGGGCGTGAATTTTAATTATTTGGCTTTACACGTCAAGCACGGCCATGGCTTCTCATCTGTTGTTAACCGAAGGTGAAGGCCATTGTACATCCTCTTCCCATTCATCGCCTTTGTTGCCAACTGGGGCCGCCGGTCCCGGCGTGGAGTTAGAGTTTCTTGCTGCTGATATCCTTTCATTGGGTTTCAAATACGTGAATGACTGCAAGATCTCTCATCATATCGACTCTGTAGAGAGGTTTAAGTCCTATATTGATGACGTTACCATTCCTGTAGTCAGGGAGGATTGTAACTTTGGTGCGGATGTCGATATTCACCCCGTTGAGGATGGGGTGATGATGAATCACCACGTCGTTGGTTACTCGATGGTCTACACCTATCCCTTTGCCATCAGATACTCTCTCCCCATACCTCGAGTGATCGAGGACTTCTGCCACCGGTACCGAGTGTGTATTGGTCAAATCGCCCCACAGATTTGGAGACTTGTATATTGCATCGAGATGTTGGCTAACATAGTCGGGATCCCTTTCACCCTTGACCACTTGTTATATATATATGTACCTCGGGTAATCCGAGGTGGGGTAGTTCACCTGCTTCCTCAGGGAACCCGAGGACTTATAGATGTCATGACCCAACCGGAAGGCCATGATGGTGTCACGACCCGTCTAGGGGCCGCAACGGGCACCCGGTGCTATCCCACCCAGGCACCCTTATCACGCACTTACTCTTACATCTAGGTGAGCCACATGATAAAACATATATTTCCATTCATCCATCATACTAGTCCCATTGGACGATAACACCTTTATGTCAACATTTGCATCTATGCCATACCCATGTACCTAAGCCGACAAGGCTACAAAATGATATACAATATATAGGCCGACAAGGCCAAACATATCTAACCATATACACATGTCTACGAGCCTCTAAGGAGAGTATAACATATTATATAGGCGGGACAGGACCCCGCTAAGCCCATAATGATGTACACAAAAGAATAAGTACCCAAAAGCTATAGCTCCGAATGAAATTGAGCTCCGCTATGTAGTTCCTGAGAATGTAGCTATGGATCAAGTCTGTCTCCCTGTGCACCTGCGGGCATAACGCAGCGTCCACAAACAAAAGGACGTCAGTACGAAGAATGTACTGAGTATGTAAAGCATGATCAATATCAATATAGAAGCATAATAAGCAACATAAGAAATAACATAGGATGGGAGATAGTAATATCATCATCACAAGCACTTACTTGCCTTTCATAGGGACTTTCCATTTCTAATGCGTATTTGTGTACATACATCCATATCCGTGCCCGTACTCATATCCGTACCCACTTATGTATCCTTATTCACATTCATATCACGTACATATTTTTATTCACAGTCATACTCATATCCTTAACTTATACATAATCATATCATAGACATAGCATTTGCATAGCATACCCGACCGTGAAGGATCGGTGTTTCATACATGCTTGGCCAACCAAGGCTCAAGGTCACACATACCTGGCCCTACCAAGGCTTCAGGGTTACATCTACCTGGCCCTACCAAGGCTTCAGGGTTATCCGTACCATCTACAGAGGTGTGCGTGCGTTACATGATCATATACATATTCTACCCGGCGTTATAAGCTCGGGGTTTCATAATAGCCATACATAGTTACATATGCATAACAGTCCATAAGTATTTATACTATTAACATCACTATCATCATCGTCATCACTATCGTCATTCATTACATTTATCTTTATAAGCTTACTCGTCGTATGAGGAACTTAGTACAATTGTAGCATATCAAGAATCGTGAGCTCAATAGCTCGGAAGATCGAATCATTTGAAATACATCATAGACTTATGGAATATTTAGATGTTTGGCCAAGGAACCATGCCTTATAAAATAAGGGTTAGCCTTACATACCTTTCCGTTCAACTATTTACCACTTGCACGTTCTCCTTCAACGTTCGCGTTTCTACCTTCATTAAAGTCATACTATCATTAGAAATCGATAGCTAACATACATGACTAAAACTAGAGAAATTCGGACAGCGTCTCATTTATTTATGTAACATTCCTCCATAGCGTATATCAACTCCCAAACATCAATAATAATATTCACAATATCATCATAATAGCCTTTATTCACCTACATTTTCCTTACTTCTCATTTCACCCCAACTCATCCATATTCATGGTCATATCACACAATTTCGTTCATTCATATACAAAGTCTACTCCAAGTTCTCAATGTCATTTATAACCTGATTATATCACAACACATTAAGAATCATGACTCAATTCAAGTTATTACTCAAAATGGCACTATTCCATATTCATGACCCATTTTTCTATATCCATCTATCATCCAAGTATTTCAACTCTCAAATACCTTAAACAACATAGAAATACCATAAATCATACCTTAGATGTTGTAGGAACAAGCCTTGGTTGGTAATACTTCACTTGAGCAAAAACCCTAGTTCATCTCCAATGAGATTTCTTGACTTGAATGATCTTTAATGGGTTCTCTTACACATGATTCACTTAGTTGATGTAGATGATCACCAATATCTCTTGAATTTGTGTGAAATAAATGTAGAGAGATGTTTTAGAGAGAAGGGGTGAAATGTGGAAATGAAATAATAGACTTGGTTACCTTTTTAATAACTCACAATTTGATCTGTCGGGGACATTATACGGACAATTATACGGTTCGTATAATTGACCTTAAAACTGTTCCAGTGAACATCCATTCTTGTGGCAATTTGACGGCACATTATTCGAGCCGTATAATTTTATATGGTCCGTATAATTGACCGTGAAATCACCACCTCAACCACTTCGTTCTGTGACACTTCTACGGTCCATTATACGGGCCATATTACATTATACGGTCCGTATAATCGACCGTATAACCCATCAGTTCACTGAATCTTATTTTCGTTACTTCGTTTGATCTCCGATCCTTATGGAACCTTCTTAACACTTGTTTAACACCTCATTAACAATCCAAGGGACGTTATCACTTTTCTCCAAGACATTATTAAATCCTCATTAACTCGTTACTCGTATTTCCTTTTCGATACCTATCGTATGCCTTGCCTTCTCTTGGCCAACTTTTTTCCCCCATCTCTAACATCTTTGAATTCTTAACTAGAGTCATCGAATGTCATTTCTTACTTATGGAAATATCGTATGCTCGTACTCTTCACTAGCCTATTTACTTGTGCATCAACGGAAAATTTTCCGAGGTGTAACATTCTTCCCCTCTTAAGAACATTCGTCCTCGAATGTTAAAGTTCTCGGGGATTCTATAAAAAATTCACCAGAGTTTCCCCTATAATATGGCACTACCATCCTGTCACAACAACCCATAATAACAATGCCTCACAGGGCTACAACATAATAACAATGGAATTTGGCCACACACGACCCAAATGCATAAAAAGGAAAACATACATACCTTATGATCTTGATGTCTCATCTTCGCCCTCTTCCGGGGGCTGAAATAAATGCGGATACTTGGATTTCATAATCTCTTCCGCTTCCCATGTTATTTCTTCTCATTTACTATTTCTCCACAAAACCTTAACTGAGGCCACTTCTTTGTTTCTAAGCCTCCGTACTTGCCTATCTAGTATGGCAATGGGCACCACTTCATAAGTCAACTTTTCTGTCACCTGTACATCATTTATTGGCACGATCCTAGTAGGATCTCCAACACATTTACGAAGCATCGAGACATGAAAAACTGGATGAACTGACTCCAAATCCGGAGGTAGATCTAACTCATAAGCCACTTTGCCTATCCTTCGTACAATCTCGTAAGGCCCAATGTACCGGGGACTAAGCTTTCCCTTTTTGCCAAATCTCATGACGCCCTTCATTTGCGATACTTTCAAGAATACCCAATCTTTAACTTGGAACTCTAAGTCTCTTCGACGATTATCCGTATAGGACTTTTGATGACTTTGGGCTGCTAACAACCGATCTTGTATGAGCTTAACCTTCTCTATGGATTGCTGGACCAAGTCTGGCCCTGACAATTTAGTCTCTCCTATCTTGAACCCAATTGGGGATCTACACTTTCGCCCGTATAAATCTTCATACTGTGCCATTTGAATGCTAGAATGATAACTATTGTTGTAAGCAAATTCAATGAGTGGCAAGTGATCATCCCAATTTCCTCCAAAATCTATCATACATGCCCGCAACATATCTTCAAGAGTCTAAATGGTACGCTCAGCTTGTCCATCAGTCTGCGGGTGAAATGCCGTGCTAAGGCTCACATAAGTCCCCAAACCCTCTTGGAAGGACTTCCAGAAATTGACCGTAAACTGAGTTCCTCTGTCTGAGATAATAGATACTGGAACACCATGAAGTCGCACTATCTCCTTAACATAAAGCATTGCATAATCTTCTGCCACATACGTCGTTCTGACTGGTAAGTGAGCTGACTTTGTGAGTCTATCCGCAATCACCCATGTGGAATCATACTTACGTCAAGAACGGGGTAAGCCGGTAATGAAGTCCATGTTAATTACTTCCCACTTCCAAGTTGGAATTTCTATAGCCTGCTACAATCCGCCCGGCTTTTGGTGCTCGATTTTCACTTGTTGACAATTGGGACATTGAGCCACGAATTCCGCTATATCTTTCTTCATCCCATTCCACCAATATATAGACTTAAAATCATGATACATTTTCGTTGCACCGGGGTGGACAGAATAACGGGAACAATGAGCTTCTTTCAATATCTGGTGGCCTAAACCTGCCACATCAGGAACTCATAATCTGCCTCGGCATCGGAGAACTCCGTCTCCTGAAAGATCAAATGATGACTCCTCTTTCTGAGGGAGTGTATCTCTGTAATGCATTAGCATGGAATCTTCGTATTATCGGTCTTTCACTTCCGCTACTAGGGACGAGACTACTGAATTCTGAATAGTAGTTCCCCTGTTAGCTGAGTCTATTACTTGAACTCCCAAGCTAGCTAACTGCTGGAGCTCAAGAGCCATTTCTCTCTTCTCTGGTCGTACATCACACAAACTTCCCATAGATTTGCGGCTAAGAGCATCAGCCACAACATTCGCTTTTCCGGGGTGATACAAGATATCAACATCATAATCTTTCAGCAATTCCAACCATCGTCGTTGCCGCAAATTCAACTCTTTCTACTTGAAGATATATTGGAGGCTCTTATGATCTGTATAAATATCCACATGGACACCATATAAATAATGTCTCCATATCTTTAATGCATGAACCACTGCAGCCAATTCTAGATCATGGGTTGGATAATTCTTCTCATGTTTCCGCAATTGCCTAGAAGCATACGCAACCACCCTACCATGTTGCATCAATACACAGCCTAGCCCAACGCCTAAAGCATCGCAATAAACAACATATCCTTCCAATCCCTCTGGAAGTGTCAAGACTGGGGCGGAAGTCAATCTATCTTTTAACTCTTGGAAACTACGTTCACAAGCATCTGTCCACTGCAACTTAGCTGATTTCTGGGTCAACTTTGTGAGTGGTGCAAAAATAGAAGAAAAACCCTCAACGAATCTCTTGTAATAACCTGCTAAGCCCAAAAAGCTACGAACCTCCGTAGGAGTTGTGGGCCTTGGCCAAGTTTTCACGGCCTCAATCTTTTGACTATCCACTCGAATACCATCGGCTGCAACAATATGCCCCAGAAATGTCACTGAGTTCAACCAAAACTCACATTTGGAAAACTTTGCAAACAACTCTCGAGTTCGAAGAACTCCAAGGACAGTACGCAAATGATCCGCATGTTCTGCCTCGGATCTAGAATACACCAAGATATCGTCGATGAATACAATCGCAAATAAATCCAGGAAGGGCCTGAACACATTGTTCATCAAATCCGTAAATGCTGCCGGCGCATTAGTTAGCCCAAATGATATCACCGGAACTCAAAATGACCATATCTTGTTTTGAAAGCTGTCTTAGGGATATCTTTCTCCCTAACTCTCACTTGATGATACCCAGACCTCAAATATATCTTTGAAAACCATTTGGCACCTTGTAATTGATCAAATAAGTCATCAATCCTCGGAAGAGGATATTTATTCTTAATCGTCACCTTATTCAATTGCCGATAATCAATGCACATTCTCAAGGAGCCATCTTTCTTTCGGACGAACAATACGGGTGCTCCTCACGGGGATGAACTAGGCCTAATAAATCCTTTCTCAAGCAAGTCTTTCAATTGCTCCTTCAACTCTTTCAATTCTGCGGGTGCCATTCTATAAGGAGGAATAGATATAGGCTTAGTGTCTGGCAATACATCAATAGCGAAATCAATCTGCCGCTCGGGAGGAAGGCCTGGAAGCTCTTCCGGGAACACATCCGGAAATTCATTCACCACAGGAACTGACTGAAGAGTTGGCGATTCAACTTCTACATCTTGAACCCGAACTAGATAATAAATACACCCTTTTGTGATCATTTTCCTTGCCTTTAGATAGGAAATAAACCTAACTTTTGGTGACGCCGTATTCCCTTTCCATTCTAAAACTGGTTCTTCCAGAAATTGGAAACGAACCATTTTCATTCTACAATCAACATTGGCATAGCAAGAAGCTAACCAATCCATGCCCATAATAACATCAAAGTCTACCATCTTTAGCTCATGCAAGTCAACTATAGTACGGCGGTCACAAATCACAACTATAGAGTTTCTATATACCCGGTTAGCTATTACCGATTCACCAACGGGTGTAGAAGCCTCAAAAGATTTGATCGACTCCGGTTCGACTCTAAATCGACCCGCAACATACGGAGTAACATATGACAATGTGGAGCCCGGATCAATCAAAGCATATACATCATGAGAGAATACCGATAATATACCTGTGACCACGTCGGGAGATGACTCAAGATCTTGGCGTCCAGCCAAAGCATAAATATGGTGCTGAGGACCGCTAGAACTGGGGACTCTCCCTCTACCTCTACCATGATCAACTAGCGCATGCGAACCTGGCCCTATAGGGCGTACAGATGCTGAAGATCCGGCTACTGACCCTGATGGCTGGGTCCTACCTCTACCATGAACTGAGGGGCAATCACGCATAATATGGCCTGGTCGACCGCATTAATAGCAAACATCTAAACCCGATCGGCATGGACCCCAATGTAACTTCCCACATTGGGAATATCGTGGCACGTGTGACCTCGCCTGACCCGAATCACCTCTAAACTGAGATCCCTAAAAGCTCTGACTCGGCTTGGAATGAGTGGATCTATCAAATCTCTGGCCCGAAAACCGTGGAGGTGCACTGGTCATAGAATAGCCTGAATGCCTAGAAAACTGCTGCTTATGCCCACCTCTGAACTCGCTCATCGGACCTTAAAGTCTGGCCCTCTTGCCATGTCCCCTATCATGCTCGCGTTCACTTCTTTGTTGTTGTAGACTTTCTTCTAAGTTCTAAGCATGGGCCTGAATGCGTGCAATATCCATGTTGTCCTGAAGGGACGCAGTCAAGCACCTATCCATCAAATGTGGCCCTAGGCCTTTCACAAATCGGTGCACTCGGTCATCCATATCCGTTACCATGGCCGAAGCATACCTAGCCAAAGAATTGAAGCGGAGACTACACTCTAAAGCACTCATGCTACCTTGCCTCAAATTTAAGAACTTATCGACTCTAGCTCGCCGAACTTCTGGAGGCATATAATTTCGGAGGAAAGCATCAATAAATTCTTGCCATACCGGGGGAGGTGCATTGGCTCCCCGTGGAGCCATCCAAACCGTGTACCAATGGATCGAGACATCTCTCAATCTACATGACGCTAGCTCCATCGATTCGGTGTCCGAAGCATGTATCAATCGAAGCGTCCTCAACATAACATCGATAATATCCTGAGGGTCCTCGTCCGGCTTTGATCCAAAGAATTCTGGAGGGTTCAAGTTAATGAAGTCACGGGCCCTTGCACTAACAGTCCTATCACCTTGCCCTGTACTTTGCCGCTGAGTCTGGGCAGCAACCAACTGAGTAAGCAAATGTATGGCCTCTTTTACATCTTGGCCTGAAGCATCCGGTGGAGGAGCCGGAGGTGCTGGAGCTGGGGCTGAGGCTCTCTCACGCTCCTCTAATATAGGTACTGAACGGGAGGATTGAGATTGAGCCGCACTCTGGGACACACTTTCCTCTACTACCGGTGGCAGTGCCTTTTCAGCCCGCTTTAATGCCACTGTCTTGCCCTTTTGGGCTGCTGTAGCCTTTCTCTTTACAGGCATTTTTGAAATACACAACACACGGTTAAGGAACAAGAAGTTCATATATCATAGCTCTATCGCATGATTCTTATGAAGAAACAAGGTCATTTATTCCTAAAATGCCCGCAGCTTCTTGTTTATAAGTGTGGCACACAACACACCCATAACCAAGACTCTACTAGACACGACTCGTAGACACACCCTAGGACTGAACTGCTCTGATACCACTTTTGTCACAACCCGTCTAGGGGCCGCGACGGGCACCTTGTGCTATCCCACCCGGGCACCCTTATCACGCACTTACTCTTACATCTAGGTGAGCCATATGATAAAACATATATTTCCATTCATCCATCATACTAGTCCCATTGGACGATAACACTTTTATGTCAACATTTGCATCTATACCATACCCATGCACATAAGCCGACAAGGCTACAAAATGATATACAAAATATAGGCCGAAACGGCCAAACATATCTAACCATTTACACATGTCTACGAGCCTCTAAGGAGAGTATAACATATCATATAGGCGGGACAGGACCCCGCTAAGCCCATAATCATGTACACAAAAAATAATTACCCAAAAGCTATAGCTCCGAATGAAATGGAGCTCCGCTATGTAGTCCCTGAGAATGTAGCTATGGATCAAGTCTGTCTCCCTGTGCACCTCCGGGCATGACGCGGCGTCCACAAATAAAAGGACGTCAGTACGAAGAATGTACTGAGTATGTAAAGCATGATCAATATCAATATAGAAGCATAATAAGCAACATAAGAAATAGCATAGGATGGGAGATAGTAATATCATCGTCACAAGCACTTACTTCCCTTTCATAGGGACTTTTCATTTCCAATGCGTATTTGTGTACATACATCCATATCCGTGCCCGTACTCATATCTGTACCCACTTACGTATCCTTATTCACATTCATATCACGTACATATTCTTATTCGCAGTCATACTCATATCCTTAACTTATACATAATCATATCATATACATACCATTTGCATAGCATACCAGACCGTGAAGGATCAGTGTTTCATACATACTTGGCCAACCAAGGCTCAACGTCACACATACCTGGCCCTACCAAGGCTTCAGGGTTACATCTACCTAGCCCTACCAAGGCTTCAGGGTTATCCGTATCATCTGCAGAGGTGTGCGCGCGTTACATGATCATATACATATTCTATCCGGCCTTATAAGCTCAGGGTTTCATAATAGCCATACATAGTTACATATACATAACAGTCCATAAGAATTTATACTATTAACATCACTATCATCATCGTCATGGCTATCGTCATTCATTACATTTATCTTTATAGGCTTACTCGTCGTATGAGGAACTTAGTACAATTGTAGCATATCAAGAATCGTGAGCTCAATAGCTCAGAAGATCGAATCATTTGAAAGACATCATAGACTTATCGAAGATTTAGATGTTTGGCCAAGGAACCATGCCTTATGAAAGAAGGGTTAGCCTTACATACCTTTCCGTTCAACTATTTACCACTTGCACGTTCTCCTTCAACGTTCGCGTTTCTACCTTTATTAAAGTCATACTATCATTGGAAATCGATAGCTAACATACATGACTAAAACTAGAGAAATTCGGGCAGCGTCTCCTTTATTTATTTAACATTCCTCTATAGCGTATATCAACTCCCAAACATCAATAATAATATTCACAATATCATCACAATAGCCTTTATTCACCTACATTTTCCTTACTTCTCATTTCACCCCAATTCATCCATATTCATGGTCATATCACACAATTTCGTTCATTCATATACAAAGTCTACTCCACGTTCTCAATGTCATTTATAACATGATTATATCATAACACATTAAGAATCATGACTCAATTCAAGTCATTACTCAAAATGGCACTATTCCATATTCATGACCCATTTTTCTATATCCATCTACCATCCAAGTATTTCAACTCTCAAATACCTTAAACAACAAGGAAATACCATAAATCTTACCTTAGATGTTGTAGGAACAAGCCTTGGTTGGTAATACTTCACTTGAGCAAAAACCCTAGTTCATCTCCAATGAGATTTCTTGACTTGAATGATCTTAAATGGGTTCTCTTACACTTGATTCACTTAGTTGATGTAGATGATCACCAATATCTCTTGATTTTGTGTGAAATAAATGTAGAGAGAAGGGCTGAAATGTGGAAATGAAATAATAGACTTGGTTCCCTTTTTAATAACCCACAGTCTGATCTGTCGGGAACATTATACAGATAATTATACGGTCCGTATAAATTTACACGGTCCGTATAATTGACCGTAAAACTGTTCCAGTGAACATCCATTCCTGTGGCAATTTGACGGCACATTATACGGGCCGTATAAATTTATACGGTTCGTATAATTATCTGTGAAATCATCACCTCAACCACTTCGTTCTGTGACACTTCTATGGTCCATTATACGGGCCGTATAACATTATACGGTCCGTATAATCGACCGTATAACCCATCAGTTCACTGAATCTTATTTTCATTACTTCGTTTGATCTCCGATCCTTATGGAACCGTCTTAACACTTGTTTAACACCTCATTAACAATCCAAGGGACGTTATCACTTTTCTCAAAGACATCATTAAATCCTCGTTAACTCGTTACTCGTATTTCCTTTCCGATACCTATCGTATGCCTTGCCTTCTCTTGGCCAACTTTCTTCCCCCATCTCTAACATCTTTGAATTCTTAACTAGGGTCATCGAATGTCATTTCTTACTTATGGAAATATCGTATGCTAGTACTTTTCACTAGCCTATTTACTTGTGCATCAACAAAAAAAATTTCGAGGTGTAACAGACGGGCACCCGATACCTACCCACCCGGGCACCTCTTATCTGTCACACCCCTACGAGGAGTATGACAGGCTCCAACCCGTAGGCCAGGAACCACCTGACTTATCCGTTACTTTGAACATTATAAACCGTACTCAAAGAACACCTGCACGCAGAAAAGGCTCAACATAGGAATATCCAATCATTCAACACATATGTACATATGCGGACCGACAAGGTCGCTACAACATAATGTATATCATAAAGCCAACAAGACTAATAGTAAAGTATCAAGAGCTCAAAATAAGGCCGACAAGGCCACCAATATATTGTACCATAATATGAACCGGTGGAGCTATAAAGCATCTAACTGTACACACACGTCTACGAGCCTCTACATATAATACAATGATCATAAGGACAATACCAAATAGACTGCAGCTCCGAAATAAGTGGAGTGCTATTGAGAATCCGCTGATAGAACACTTACGGGTCTGATCCATCTCCCTGCCTACCTACGGGCATAAGCGCAGCGTCCACAAGAAGGGACGTCAGTACAAATGATGTACTAAGTATGTAAGGCATGAATAACAACATAATATAGATAAGGAAGGTAACATGGAATGAGAGAGATAACTTGTACATCTGGATGCCTCATAAGGCGGATCGCATGCATGCTTAGCCTTTTACAAAAAATATTTCTATACATATACATAGTACCATGACCGGCCATTAAGGCTCAGTGTCATATATATAGTATCATGCCCGGCCATTAAGGCTCGGTGTCATATATATAGTATCATGCCCGGCCATTAAGGCTCGGTGTTATCATCATTAGCCCGTATCCGGGCCTCTCGCGTCCGGGGCAATATCTTAACATGCCCACTGAAGTGGTGTGCACATCTACGTGCCATGCCCGGCCGACTATAGCGCGTGCGGTGTGAAAAAATACATACATATATATAAAGCATGCATGAGAGCCCAATCAAAAGTCACAACTATATCGGAGTGACGTAAGGTCGGTAGCCTCTGATTATATTATGGATCAGTCATCATCATTTATCCCACCTTGAAGGAACAATTATTATAAGGTGAGATCAACAACAATAAATAAAATTGAGAAAGTCATGAAATAAGCTCAATAATCTCATAATAGCATTAAAATCATAAACTTTGGAATTTCTAGAATTAAGATCTTCATTATCATGTTCATCATAGAAAACATCTTATCTTAAGTATCATAAGAAGCTTTCAAGAATCATGAACTTCTAACTTTTGGAAGTAAGAAGGTTATGGAAACATATATGGAATCATAACATAGGAATCATGCCTTTTGAACAAAATCATAAGATGAGATCAACATCAACAAATATAATTAAAAATCTTGAAACCAGCTCAGTAATCTCATAATGACATTAAAACCACAACTTTGGAATCTCCAGAAATGGGATCATCATAATCGTCATCATAGTCCTTATAGAAAACATTCATCTTTAGCATCATAAGGATTTTGAAAATCATGAATTGCTAGTATTTTTGGAAATAAGGTATTATGGAATTCATGCATGCGTTCATAGGAAAAGAATCATGCCTTTAAAAGAAAGTGGAATGGCCTTAACATACCTGGAAGATAATTTCTCGACTTCCAACTTACTTCCTGTCTTACAATTCACTTAAGATCATTCGTAGCCTCGTAATCTACATATACGACCATTCATACTATTGTTAGGCTCATCCTCATACACTCTTCTTAAACCCTTACTTTAAATCCATTTAGGATCTGCCGAAATTCGAGCAACATCTCCCCTGTTTATATGCCTAGCCCGAAATCACAATCCAATAACCAACAAAAATACCAACATCACAACAACATTATCAACACCAATAGGCTCCATAAAACATCCCACACAATGTTTTCCAAGTTTCTCAACTATCCAACTTGTTATACGACTATTTAATAACTTTATCTCCGTAAATAAGCCTTAAATAATACCAAAAGAGAAAGATTCATACCTTTTTCTTGTTAAGACAGCAATATCCTCAATATCCATTCTAAAATTCACCGCAAAACAATACTAGAATTACAACCATGCGTTACCCGGACCTAAACCACTACTCCACTGCTTGAAAATTGCTCACTTTTTAATACCATCACTCTCCCTTCTAAAATCTGGAAATTTCTGGGCTAAAATATGGTGAAAAAGGGGTTATTACCCTTTATATAGGGGTCAAATTCGGGTCGGGTTCACTGTAGCAAGTCGGTTACTGTAGTAGTACTGTAGCACGCGTTTCTGCTTTGTCAGCTGAAATTGTAACGTCCATACTTCTCTACTCTGATGTCCTATCGATGAGTGGTTTGTTGCGTTGGAAACTAGACTCGACGAAGTTTTAGGCTTTTAAAACACCTAAAAAATCCTCATATACCTGGAGATATACCCCTCCAAAGTTGACCCAAAATTTTATCCTTAATTCTGCCAAGTTTTTCCAAATTTTCGACAAACTTATTTTCTTTGATTTGCTTGGTCCTGGAATCTTCCAAAAATCCCCCTACGTGATATTTATCATTTATTATACTTGATAATGATCATATTCTTGTGTTTCAAGATTGTCCTTCCCGGTTACGACTTACAAAATCGCAATTCATCATTTACTCTATTGTTACGTACTTCCCATGGCTTGTACCTTTCAAAACGTCATGGGACGCCTCCGATACTCCACCGCTATGGTTAAATATGTGGTATGCTCATGCTCTGAAAGTGTAGGGTGTAGCATTATCGTACTCTCACATTCACATATAGGTGAGCCACATGGCTTAGTCAAAATTTACATACATCAAAAGTGATAATCTCGTTGGGCAACAACGCATTTATATCATCATCGATAACAATGCCCATATCCATACACACAAGCCGACAAGGCTATCAAAATGATATACAAAATATGAGCCGACAAGGCTACAGGACATCTAACCATACACAACTATCTACGAACCTCTAAGAAGAGTAGGTAACATCATATAGCCGGGACAGGACCCCGCAGTGCCCATATGTATGTACACAAAAGAATAATACCAAAAGGTTGTAGCTTCGGATGAAATGGAGCTCCTCTATGTAGTCCCTGAATAAGAAAGCTATGGATCAAGCCTGTCTCCCTGGCCACCTGCGAGCATGACGCAGCGTCCACAAACAAAAGGATGTCAATACGAATAATGTACTGAGTATGTAAAGCATAATAAATATCATAGTATGAGCATAAGAGACAGCATAAGGATTAGCATAAGGAATAGCATAAGATGGGAGAATCAGGAGGTAATAGAGTCATTTGTACCTCTAGTGGCCTTCATCATATCTACTTACTTGTCTTTCGTAGGGACCTTCCATTTCTAATGCTTACTCATGTACATACATACATACATAGGTATATATATTTGTATTTGTATTCGTATTCATATTCATAGCATACCTGATCATGAAGGTTCGATGTTTGACATACCTGGCCATGACAAGGCTCGGTGATTATACATACCTGGCCATACCAAGGCTCAGTGTTATCCGTACCCAACTGCCATGGCGTGCGCGCGATAGGTATCATACCCCGCCAAATAAGCTCGGTGTTACATAATAGTCATACATACTTAGACACGTATACATAAGAGTCCACAAGTATCATCAACATCATTACCATCATCGTTTTCGTTACATCTATCCTTAGAGGATCAACCATCATATAAGGAAAGGAGTAGAATCGAAAAAGTATCGAGAATCATAAGCTTTAGTAGCTTTAGAGATAGAATCATTTGGAGGACATTATAGAACTCATGAAAGGATGTATATATATAGCCAAGGAATCATGCCTATTGAAATAAGGGTTAGCCTTACATACCTCTTCGTCTTCTTAACTATTTATCGTTCACTGTTGAAGCTTGAGCAATCTATATTTAGAAGGATTCATACCAAGGTTAAGCCTTAATGATACTCTTTAAACCCAAACTAGAACAATTCATGAGCTAATGAAAATTGGGCAGCATTTCCCTATTTGGTCAACATCCACCATTTTACAAAACAACTCCCAACAACCACAATAACATCCATATTACACTCATAATATCGTAATCAAGTAATCATACTTCATTAAGCCTTTAAAATTCATCCTTATATTCAACTTATGCCAACAACTCCACACCCATTTTAGCACATTTTCATATAACGCTTCTTCATCACCATTATTACCTTCCATAACATGATTATATCCATATCATACTAAGAATCATGACTCAATATAGTTTACTACTCATAAACATCATAAAAGCTACATTTAGACTTCATTTTCTACTTTCTTCTTCTACCCATGTTTTGCTACAACCAAACATTCTCATTAACATGAAATAAGCATGGAAACTAACCTTTTTATCCCATAGAAACAAGCTTTGGATCAGCTATCAACTTGTGCATAAAACCCTAGCTACAATGCCCACGTATTTCTTGAAATCTACCAACCCTAGGAAGCCTTCTAACACATGAACACTTGATTCTTGATATTTGATCTTTGCAATCTCTTGGGTTTGGGTAAAATATGCTTAGAGAAGGGTTTTGGAGCTTTAGAGAGTGTAGAAGAAATTTGGGAAATGAAATAAGGTGAGGGTCGTCCATCCTTATAATATAAAAATTCTGACCCGACCCGTTTTATACGGCCTACTATACGGGCCGTATAATTTCGTACTTACCTATCTAAAATGGAAATAGGGACTTCTTCATAAGATAATTGTTTAGTAACATGGACATCATCTATTGGTAAAACTCTAGAAGGATCTCCAATGCACTTACGAAGCATTGATACATGGAAAACTGGGTGAACTGACTCCAAATCAGGAGGTAGATCTAATTCGTAAGCCACTCTGCCTACCTTGCGTACAATATCATAAGGTCCAATGTACCGGGGACTAAGCTTTCCCTTTTTTCCAAAACTCATAACGCCCTTCATTGGCGACACCTTTAAGAATACCCAATCTTTCACTTGGAACACTAAGTCTCTTCGACGATTATCTGCATAGGATTTTTGTCTACTCTGAGCTATTAATAATAGATCCTTTATAAGCTTGACTTTCTCTATAGCTTGATGGACCAAGTCCGGCCCTATCAATTTGGTCTCTCCTACTTCGAACCACCCAATTGGGGATCTACACTTTCGCCCATATAAAGCCTCAAACGGAGCCATTTGGATGCTAGAATGATAGCTATTGTTATAAGCAAACTCAATAAGCGGTAAATGATCATCCCAATTACCTCCAAAATCCAATATACATGCCCGTAGCATATCCTCAAGAGTCTGAATGGTGTGTTCAGCTTGTCCATCAGTCTGTGGGTGAAATGTCGTGCTAAGATTCACTTGAGTCCCCAAACCTTCTTGGAAAGATTTCCAAAATTTAGCTATAAATTGAGTCCCTCTATCGGAGATAATAGATACTGGGACACCATGAAGCCGCACTATCTCCTTAACATAAAGCTTTGCATAATCTTCTACTACATATGTAGTTCTGACCGGTAAAAAATGAGCTGACTTCGTAAGTCTATCAACAATCACCCATATAGAATCATACCTACGTCGGGAACGGGGTAAGCCTGTAATAAAGTCCATGTTAATTAATTCCCATTTCCAAGTTGGAATTTCTATAGCTTGCAATAATCCGCCCGGCTTTTGGTGCTCGATTTTCACTTGCTGACAATTGGGACATTGAGCTATAAATTTCGCTAAATCTTTCTTCATCCCATTCCACCAATATATAGATTTAAGATCATGATACATTTTTGTTTCTCCGGGGTGGACAGAATAACGAGAACCATGAGCGTTTTTCAATATTTGGTGGCGTAATCCTGCAACATCAGGAACACATAACCTGCCTCGACATTGGAGAACTTCGTCTCCAGAAATCTCGAATGATGACTTCTCCTTCTATGGGAATGCATTGTTGTAATGAATTAGCATGAGATCCTCATACTGGCGCTCCTTCACTTCAACCACTAGTGATGAGACCGCTAAATTATGAATGGTAGCTCCCATATTGCCTGAGTCCACTACTCGAACTCCTAGGCTAGCTAATTCCTGGAGCTCACGAGCTAACTCTCTTTTCTCTGGCTGAACATCATATAAACTTCCCATAGATCTACGGCTAAGAGCATTAGCCACAACATTTGCTTTCCCGGGATGACACAGGATGTCAACATCATGGTCTTTTAACAATTCCAACAACCACTGTTGCCGCAAATTCAATTTTTTCTGCTTGAAGATATACTGAAGGCTCTTATGATCTGTATAAATATCAACGTGGACGCCATACAAATAATGTCTCCACATCTTCAATGCACGAATCACTACAGCCAATTTAAGGTCATGGGTCGGATAACTTTTCTCATGTTTCTGTAGCTGCCTTGAAGCATACGCAATCACCTTACCATGTTGCATCAACACACAGCCTAGCCCAACGACTGAAGCGTCACAATAAACAACATAACCTTCCAATCCCTCTGGAAGTGTCAGGACTGGGGCAGAAGTTAATCTATGCTTTAGCTCTTAGAAACTACGTTCGCAAGCATCTGTCCATTGAAACTTAGCTGATTTCTGGTTCATCGTCGTGATCAGTGCAGAAATAAAAGAAAACCCTTCTACAAATCTCCTGTAATAGCCTGCTAAGCCCAGAAAACTATGAACCTCCGTAGGTGTTGTGGGCCTTGGCCAAGTCTTCACAGCCTTAATTTTCTGGGTGTCTACCCGAATACCATTGACTGAAATAATATGCCCCAAAAAAGTCATTGAGTTCAACCAAAACTCACACTTAGAAAATTTGGCAAATAACTCTCGAGTTTGAAGAACTCTAAGGACAGTATGCAAATGTTCTTCATGTTCTGCCTTGGACCTAGAATGCACCAAGATATCGTCGATGAATACAATCACAAATAAATTTAAGAAGGGCCTGAACACATTGTTCATCAAATCCATAAATACTACCGGCGCATTAGTTAGCCCAAATGACATTACCCGGAATTCGAAATGATAGTATCTTGTCCTGAAGGGTGTCTTAGGAATATCTTTCTCCCTAACTCGCACTTGATGGTACCCCGATCTCAAATCTATCTTTGAGAACCATTTGGCACCTTGTAATTGGTCAAATAAATCATCAATCCTAGGAAGAGGATATTTATTCTTAATCATCACTTTATTCAGTTGCCGATAGTCAAGGCACATTCGCAAGGAGCCATCTTTCTTTCGCACGAACAACACGGGTGCTCCCTACGGGGAAGAACTAGGCCTAATAAAGCCTTTCTGAAGCAACTCCTTTAATTGGTCCATCAACTCTTTTAACTCTACGGGAGCCATTCTGTAAGGAAGGATAGATATGAGCTTTATATCTGGTAGCACATCTATAGCGAAATCAATCTCCCACTCTGGAGGGAGACCTGGAAGTTCTTCTGGGAATACATCTGGGAACTCATTCACCATGGGGACAGACTGAAAAGTTGGCGACTCAGCTTCTGCATCTTGAACCCGAACTAGATGGTAAATACAACCTTTTGTGATCATCTTCCTTGCCTTTAGATAGGAAATAAACCTACCTTTCGGGGACGCAGTATTTCCTTTTCATTCTAAAACTGGTTCTCCCGGAAATTAAAAGTGAACCATTTTCATTCTACAATCAACATTGGCATAGCAAGAAGCCAACCAATCCATGCCCATGATAACATCAAAGTCCACCATTTTTAACCCATGTAAGTCAACCATAGTACGATGGTCACTAATCACAACTACATAATTTCTATATACTCGACTAGCTATTACCGATTCACCAATGGATGTAGATACCTCAAAAGGTTTGATCAACTCCGGCTTGACCCCAAATCGACCGGTAATATGTGGAGTAACATATGACAATGTGGATCCTGTATCTATCAAAGCATATACATCATAAGAGAATACTGATAATATACATGTGATGACATCGGGAGAAGACTCAAGATCTTAGTGTCCCGCCAAAGCATAAATACGGTGCTGAGGACCGCTAGAACTGGGGGCTCTCCCCCTGCCTCTACCATGGCTGACTGGCACATGTGAACCTAGCCCCATAGGGCGTACGGATGATGAAGACTCGGCTACCGATCCTGAAGGCTGGGTCCTACCCCTACCACCGACCGTGGGGCAATAGCATATAATATGGAATGGCCGACCGCATGCATAGCAAACCTCTGAACCAAGTCGACAGTGGCCCTAATGCAACATCCCACACTAGGAACATCGTGGCGCGGGTGGCCTCGCCTGACCTGAATCACCCCTGAACTGAGAACCTGAAGCCCTAAAACTCTGACTCGGTCCAGAATAAATAGATCTATCAAATATCTAGCCTATAAACCGTGGAGGCGTACTAGTCATAGAATGGCCTAAATGCCTAGAAAACTGCTGTCTTGGCCTGCCTCTAAACTCACTCGTCGGACCCGAAGATCTAGCCCTCTTGTTATACCCTCTATCCTGCTCACGCTCACTTCTTCGCTGCTATTGGCTTTTCTCTAAATTTTGAGCGTGCGCTTGAATGAGTGAAAAATCCATATTGTCGTGAAGGGGCGCAGTCAAGCACCTATCTATCAAATGTGGCCCTAGGCCTCTCACAAATCGGTGCACTCGGTCATCCATATCCGCTACCATAGCCAGAGCATACCTAGCCAAAGAATTGAAGCGGAGACTATACTCTAAAGCACTCATACTTCATTGCCTAAGATTCAAGAACTTATCGGCTCTAGCTCGCCGAACCTCTGGAGGTAAGTAATGTCGAAGGAAGGCATCCACAAATTCTTGCCATACCGAGAGAGGTGCATTGACTCCCCGCTAAGCCATCCAAACCGTATAACAATGAACGGCGACATCCCGGAGTCTATATGATGCTAACTCCACCGATTCAACGTCAGAAGCATGCATTAACCGAAGTGTCCTCAACATCCCATCAATAAAATTCTGAGGGTCCTCATCCGGCTTTGACCCGAAAAGTTTTGGAGGGTTCAAGTTAATAAAATCACAGCCCTCGCACTAACAGCCCTATATATATTTGTATTCATATTCATATTCATATTCATATTCATAGCATACCCAACCATGAAGGTTCAGTGTTTCACATACCCGGCCATGACAAGGCTCGGTGATTATACATACATGGCCCTACCAAGGCTCAGTGTTATCCGTACCTAACTGCAGTGGCGTGCGCGCGATAGGTATCATACCCGGCCATATATGCTCGGTGTTACATAATAGTCATACATACTTAGACACGTATACATAAGAGTCCACAAGTATCATCAACATCATTACCATCATCGTGTCACGACCCAACCCCGTGGGCCGTGACTAGTGCCCGAGCTGGACACCCGTACACACTCACTTACCAAAATCGGCATACAAATCGCTTATCCAGATACGAAGGTCAGACGTCGTCTCAAGCGGTCGCATATAAGCAAATGTATCACACAGAAGCCGGCAAGGCTGTCGTAAAACACATTGCCCCAGAAATATATATATATGTATATACATACAAGCTGATAAGGCTGTCACAGCAAATGGAACCGCTTAAGACATAAATCACACAGACATAACTGAACAGTAACTATTCACAACCCACATGTATGTCTACAGGCCTCTAAGAAAGACAACAGAATCATATGACGGGATAGGGCCCCGCCGTACCCCTGAACATATACATACATACATACAACGGAAGAGTCTATACCAGAATGTAGGCTCCGGAACAAGGGGAGCACTCCAAAACAGCAGAATAGATGTGCTAAACTGGCGGGTCACCAGAACGAGCGTCTGTACCTGCGGGCATGAAACGCAGCCCCCGAAGAAAGGGGGTCAGTACGAAATAGGTACTGAGTATATAAAGCGTGAAATACAATAATCAGGATCATGACTGAAATAAAAAGTATGGAAAATGAGTACAAGAATCAAATTACCAAAATGCTTGTTTTTGAAGCACAAATAATGCATGTCAAAATCATGTATAGAGCTCGGGAACATGGTCGCCACCCCGTCATTGGCGCCACAGCACATCATACTCCAGAAGATTTCATATCCCCGTAACATCTCCGTAACACATCATAGCAACATAACACATCATAACACCATAACATACATAAACGGTACCCGACCCGCTAGTGGGGGACTCGGGGAACCGTAACACATCATACTGCCGAATATAACATAGTGCGCACGATGACAAAACCGGCCCGGGACTCGGCGAGAGATATAATAACAGTATGCACGAGCAGAGTAGTGAGAAACCATATGCACATAAATCAATTTTTAAGACTCGATAGACAAGTACACTTACCGACACCTGAAGGATCATAAACACGTTTCGAGTCAATCCGATTTAGTATAAGAAAGTTATGGGCATTTTACTATAGGAACCTTTACGAACGATTCAAAGCAATCCGAGACCGCCTACGAAAGTTACAGACATTATTCGCTTTAGAACTCTCTAAGAACGTATCGGAGCGATCCGAGCTCGTCTATGAAAGTTAGAGACATTATTCGACATAAGACCTTTAAGAACAAAAATTATGTATACGCGTTCATTATCCAATTATGCAAAAACACCTAAGGACCATAGTTCGACTATATTAGGAGTGTAACATCAAGAAGTAAATAAGAATCGTCGACATGCTCGGATCTTATGAAAGGAGTTACCCCGAGATTTGTATCACATCTTCTTTACATCTAAGGCATGCCAAAAGAAAGAAAGGGTAAGTTTTACATACCTTGCCCGCTTCCTAAGCTAATCTCAACTCAAGTCTCGGGCTCCCCAAGATCTACAATAACGTCATTAAATACCAAACGTTAGCAACAAGTACTTAGGAATTCAATCCTAAGCTAGCACTTGTCTACAGAAATTTGGGCAGCATTTCTCCTGTAAATTCAACAACCCCGAGAATTCAACTCGGCCAAATCATCAACCACAATATCAACAACCCTATTAACAACATCAACGATTAATTCAAAACACATTCTAACATTAGCAACTCCCTTTTACATAATTCGACGGCATTAGATTTACATTCACCTCAACTACATACAATCAAGCTAACACCAATGCTCGCACACTCAATTACTAATCCGAAACCATTCAAACAAAACTCAAGAACACTTCAAACAATCTGCACAATATTCAAAATAATCTAACCAATATACCACTCCACCCGAAACCTCCAAAATGCAACAATAGCAATAACAACACATTTCCTTTTTTCAAATTCATGAACTACACCAATAATTCACACACTAACAACATTATTTTCCATAAATACAAGAAGTGGTATTAATGTCGCATTAGCTTCTAAAACAACTCTCCGACAATTACAACTTCAACTAGAATTATTGAACTTTCATTTTCATCATAGAATCCATGACGACAACAACCAAAATACTAGATAAAATTAGTTCATTCCTTGCCATACAAAGCAGCCCATATTCGGCCACCACCCCAACACACAAAATTTCATGATTTTCATTCATTTCTACATACTACAACATACACAAACTATCCATAACATATAAAAAGAAGATTAAACCTTACCTTTCTTCACTACACTTCTCAACTTGGCTAGGGTGGTAAAGTGCACAAATAAGTGTTTTGCTTGCTCCAACAACTACTCCACGTTAAAGAGGACCTTCCAATTGGTTGAATTGCTAGAAGAAAATATTTTTTGTGATCAAGATTTGAGGGCTTCAATTTTTGGCTACCATGGCCGAATAGCTCTTCTTCTTTTTCTCCAAGGTTCTTGAATTTTCTAAGTGATGAAGATGAAGAATATGATAAACTTATCATCTTTTATCTTAATTATATTATGCATCCATGTGGGCCAAGGCCCACACCATACTACACGGCCACTTGGCCCCTTTTTTTTCAAGAATTATTAACTTCCCATAATTCACTTTTAAACCCAAATTTTCCTTAATATTTCCATGAGCCACCTTGTGAATTTTCCTTTTTACCCCTAGTCTTTCTTAATATTTCCACATCAAAAATTTTCATAAACAACTTGTGTGTTAAACAAGATCAAAATTATAGCCTTGCCCTTAACTTATCGCGGTTATCTTGAAATATCCGAATGTACAAAATACGGGATATAACACATCGTTTTCGTTACATCTATCCTTAAAGGATCAACCATCATATAAGGAAAGTAGTACAATCGAAAAAGTATCGAGAATCATGACCGTTAGTAGCTTTGGAGATAGAATCATTTGGAGGACATTATAGAACTCATGAAAGGATTTATATATATATATATATATATATATATATATATATATATATATATATATATATATATAGCCAAGGAATCATGCCTTATTGAAAGAAGGGTTAGCCTTACCTCTTCATCTTCTTAACTATTTATCGTTCACTGTTGAAGCTTGAGCAAACTATATTTAGAAGGATTCATGCCAAGGTTAAGCCTTAATGATACTCTTTAAACCCAAACTAGAACAATTCATGAGCTAATCAAAATTGGGCAGCATTTCCCCTATTTCGTCAACATCCACCATTTTACAAAAAAACTCCCAACAACCACAATAACATCCATAATACACGCATAATATCGTAATCAAGTAATCACATTTCATTAAGCCTTTAAAATTCATCCTTATATTCAACTTATGCCAACAACTCCACACCCATTTTAGCACATTTTCATATAACGCTTCTTCATCACCATTATTACCTTCCATAACATGATTATATCCATATCATACTAAGAATCATGACTCAATATAGTTTACTACTCATAAACATAATAAAAGATACATTTAGACTTCATTTTCTACTTTCTTCTTCTACCCAAGTTTTGCTACAACCAAACATTCTCATTGACATGAAATAAGCATGGAAAATAACCTTTTTATCCCATAGGAACAAGCTTTGGAGCAGCTATCAACTTGTGCCAAAAAACCCTAGCTACAATGCCCAGGTATTTCTTGAAATCTACCAACCTTAGGAAAACTTCTAACACATGAACACTTGATTCTTGCTATTTGATCTTTGTAATCTCTTGAGTTTGGGTAAAATATGCTTAGAGAAGGGTTTTGGAGCTTTAGAGAGTGTAGAAGAAATGTGGGAAATGAAATAAGGTGAGGGTCGTCCATCTTTATAATATAAAAATTCTGACCCGACCCGTTTTATACAGCCTACTGTACGGGCCGTATAATTTATAAGGTCCGTATAATCAGGCCGTATAATACCACCAGGCTGGACCCTTCTCTGGAACAAACCTACGGACCATTATACGGGCCGTATAATTTATACGGTCCGTACAACTAGAAAAATCCCAATTTTCATTCTCGTTTGACTTCCAATCCTCATGGAACCTTCTTGACACTTATATAACACTTCATTAACCATACAATAGGCCCTATAGCAGCCCATCAAGATGTTTCTAAATAAACATTAGCTCAATTATAGAGGAAACCTTTCCGAACGCGACTTACATTTCACTTCCTTCAACGAACATTAGGCTCATATATTTATATAACTTCAAGCTCTTATAGTATATGCCTTAAGCTATATAATGCTTCCCTTAATCTCATAAGGATTTCATAATTACCATAATCTCACCATAGCCTATCCACAAGGTAACACATATGGAATTTCCGAGGTGTAACAATAGACCCCGAAGATGACTATGACCGAGGGTGGCTCCACCAGTTTGTGATGATACCTACGACTCAACTCCACCGCCCATTGTCCACCAATTTTTCGGAGATATGGAATCCCATTCCGAATCCGATTGAACCTGAGCTCATCATCACTATCTTTGAATGGGTGGTCGCACTGTTAGGAGCTTCTCGTAACTTGGGTCGTTCCTGGAGAAGAATGGAACCCCAAGGGTGGAAGGGAAAAAGATATGGTAATTCCTCATTTGTTCGTTCGATTTTCATTTTTCCATATCCTATTTTAACCCTGTGTCTTCGATTTTAAGGACTTCCGACGCGAAAATCCTCGAAAGGAAAAACCATTATTGAAGATGCCATTGGGGGAATAAAGGCATCAGCATCGGTGAGGACACCCAGTCATCGAGTCACTATAAGTACCCCAGTTGGCCATTCGGGGATTGGCTCTCGGGTCCGAACGTGCCATATCATGGAGACTCAACGGGAAATGCCTTATGGTGGACCCCCACCGATAATAGTTCTTGATGATGAAGATTTACCGGAATTGAGTATCCCTAATTTGTTTGCTTCCGAAGAAAATCCTGGGGTCATTTAGACGGTGTCATGTACCATTGCAGCACCCTAACGTATAGGCCGAAGTTCTCAACCTTTGGTTCACTATGCCGGCTTGGGGTGTTATTTTTTGTTTTCAGATTACGGTCGTAAAATAGGGCTTTTTTATTTTTTCTGCTGGACTGATGTATCCGAGAAAATAGTGTCATGTCATGTGGAGCAATTTTAATAGAATTTTGTTGATCGGTCTCATACCGGGCTTTACTGCATGCATTCAACTTGTTTCTCCTGTTTTAACTTGCATTCTTGTTTATGCCTTTGCAACGTACGATCTATTGTTGTCTTGATTTGCCGCATAAAAAATTGAAACGCCTCGTCATCGATCCCCACGTTAGTTTATTATTCCCTCCACGTTTGACCTTGGTCAGTTCAGACCCTTATCTTTTGTGGTCGAAAGGGGACCTTATTCGATCATACCAGATCTTGGTTGTATTAGCACCAATGCCCGACCTTAGCCGCGTCGAAGTCCTAGCTACAGGGCCTTCAATCCGTAAACAGGGTTTTAGTAACTTAACCGGAAACCGAAGGTAACTGTGGCTCTGACCTTTTAGGTTCATATATGCCTCGTTGACCCGGTAGGATGATCCAGTTTATTCTTCTATACGCTTCCCATGGATAGATAAGATCACAGTCCCGTCCGTCGCGTCGCTCTGACACCAGCCACGCGTCACAACCCAGTTGGGCTAGAAAACGGTTATTGAATGCAAATCGTCTCGGCCCCTCTCTATAAAAGCTAACTTTTTCCTTTCACTTTTTCACTTTTCGAATTTTCACCAAAAAGTTTTTACCCTCGTGCATTTTGAATACGCATATCTTCATAGTCATACATTCATATCTTTATACCTTCATCACCAGATCTTCAAACCTTCATACCTTGCTATTCCCAGAACAATGACTAAATCTTCCAAAGCCAAAGCCGGTGAGACTTCCTCGGCTCCAAAATCGGAGCCGGCCTTGTCAGACTTTATCCCATCCGATTATGTAACTATCAGGGACTTCAAGGTTGAGAAACCTTCCCAACAAGAGGATCGGGGTGCTGAGATATCAGATTATTTCTGCACGATACCCCTGAGCGAACTCGAGCGGGTCAAAGAAGACTGTGGTTAGAAGGATATGGTGGTCGTTATTCCCGACGAGTCCGAAGCAATAACGACTTATGTGGAAGGGTATTTGAGTGTTTTTACCTACCTTTTTACATTCGTTTACTTGATCCTGTGATCGTGGATTCTTGCAAACGATATGAGATCTGCCTTGGTCATATTCATCCCTCATTTTGGAGGATCGTAGTACTCCTCCGTTACTCTGCAACGAACGTGAATGTACCTTTCACGATCAACCATCTCCTCCGGCTGTACAGTCCCCGGGTATTTTGGGGAGGCATGATTTAGCTTACAAAACGAGCAAGAAAAGCCCCTTTCTCCAGCCTTGACGAAGATAGGGACTGAGGATGGCAGGGAAGGTTTGTCCGAGTCAAAACCGAGGATTTGATTCTGGCTGAGAAGATGCCATTTCTCGATAAATGGAACTCGACCCGTAAGTGGCCTTCATTTCAAAACAGTTCGGTCGTATTTCTGATTTTTAACTTATATTAACTCCTGATTTCGGTTATGCGTGCATAGCAATTGCTCGAACCCTCAACGTCATTTCCAATAGGGATGAATGGATCGGGAACATCTGTTCTTAGCTTACTTACGCTGACCGTAACTGGCGTATGCTGTCCAGGTCCCGATGGGAAGCCGATAATCATGGTAAGTCCTTTACTGGGGTACCGTCCTATCTTCATACGTATTATGCTACGATTGGTATGTTTACGCCATTCTTCTTCCCTTTATAGGTCTTTCAAAGGCCACCCGAATTTGGGGGCAGGATAACGAAGAGTTCTTGGCCTATGAAGCTGATCACGAGGCTTCCGGCCAGGAACAACTTTCTAAGCCCCCTACCCAGCTTCAAAGCGGAGAAGAGGTCGCCGAGGGAGATAAGGCTGAGAGGAGGAAAAGGCGATCCTCATAGTCTTTGGGTGCTCCCTCTGACACCAGAAAAAGAACGAGGCTTACCATCAGGGAGCCTTTTAAAGAAGGTATACGGGCGAGGGTCCTGGATGCCAATGCTATTGACCTACTCAAAAGCCATTCCGATGATGAGGCCAAAGTATTGGTCAGGCATCGTCCTTCTAAAGAAATCATCAACCAAGAGCTGAAAAGCTCTACTAAAACCATTCCACCTTTAGTGGAAAGTTCAAACCAAGATCCAGTGGGCTTGAATATTGATACCCCGAGACCGGCGGGTGCGGAAACCATTGGGTCGAGAGGCGGGGGGTTCGGAGATGCTACTGTTGAGCCCGTACCCACAAGAGGTTTGAAGATATATACCGCCGCAACCGCTAGATCGAGGAAAGCACCTTCTGCATCGAGCTTGAAGGTACCTTACATTCTGCCCTTATATGTTATAGGTTTTGTTCTTCCAATACAAGTTGTGGCTTCGGCTGAGACCATTGTTTGCATACAGGACTTGCCGCCCCCACTAGTAGACATTCCATCCGTCGGTGTCAGGGATAAAGGAAAGATGGCCAAAGGGTCGACCAGATCGGAGGAGAAAGATGACATTTCGGCAGCAGGATGTTCGGGATTCGAACATTTACCCATCCCCGTGGCTAATTGATTCGAGGTTAATTTTGGCTCAAGATTGGAGAGAACCTTTCCGGCCCCAGCGTGGATCCGAATCAAAAAATACTGGTAACGTTTATGGTACCGGCCGATATGAATATTTTATAGGGGTCGGTCAGGGTGGCCAGCTACCTGTATCCTCTGGTGACCGAAGATGATCAAAAGAAAATAAGGGAGGTCAGTGAGTCTTGTCTCTTCAATGAGGCTCAACATGCTTGGTACCGGGTATGTCTTGCTCCTTTTGCTTTTACCCTTAACCTTATTTTCTTTTCTCATCCTAATGGTTACTTCCCTTCTCCTTTTATGCCTTCGTGCTCCACCACGCGGGTTTCTACCGACTAAGGTTGGAGGTGGACCGTCTTAAGGAGCAGCTCGAGAAAACGACCCAGGATGCGGATGCTCAGAGATCTTTATCAGCAAAAGCTGGAGTACATCTCGAGTCTTTCTGACCCCACTATACTTTAGTCAAACAGGGTAGCGGCCCGAAGCGAGGCTGCCGAGGCCAGACGGGAGCATAACCTATTAGCAGAGAAGATAAGGGTTTTCGAAGTTCGTAATAGGCTGCTAATAGATGATGCTAATGTTATTCCTTCTCAGGCCCGGGATTATGACCCAGATTGATCGACTTTGGGCAGAACTTAACGAGATCAAACCCGAGCTCGATGTCTTGAAAGAAAAGATGACCCGTGCCACTGCTGAGTAGGAAACTCCCAAAGAGCAACTCTGGGTGATGACGAGGCAAGCTGACGAACTGCGGTAAAAAATTGCTTCGATCGAGTCGGAGCGCGATAGCCTCGATCGTGATATTGCCAATCTGTGGGTTAAACACAATAAGGCCCCGGTCCATATCTCGATCTTCGATGGTATGTTATCTCAGTATAAAGCTGATGCGACCGTTACAAGAGGGTTAGATATCTTCAGGCCGAGTATATGCGGCGTTTATCCCGAAGGGAGACTCTTCAAGAGATTCAGGCCACCGGACTGGATTTATCAAATCTAATTGAGGAGGCTAAGTTGCTCGAGGCAGAGGAGAAGGCCGTGTATGATCCCATGAATTCGGATAGCGACCTCGAGTCGGCTGATGGTGATGCCGAGGGCTCGGGTGAAGATTAGGTTTAGGAGCCTCCGTGTTCTTTTTGTCTTAGTTTTCTTTTTGTCTTTTTGGACTCAAGGCCGTTTGTCCTAGCCTTTATAAATCCTTGACTTATATATATATATATAGAAGATTTTGGTTCGACTTATCCAATGCCTTGTATTTTGCGTTTAAGGATTAAAATATTTATTGGCTCGGTTTAATGTTTTTTCGATATGCGCCATCTGCGTTAGCATGTGGTACTGCGTTAGCAAAAGTAAAGTGGCAGTAATTTGTCTTCGAGCGTGCGTGGCATGTAAAAGGCCTCGTTTTAAAACTTAGATGTCTCTAAGTAGCATAACGTATCAGGTTGAAATCCATAATTACTTTGGTCATTGTTTTGTTCATGATTGGCTAGATAAGCCAAGTTGTCGTTTTTCGAATTTTTTAGATCGTAGACTTTAACTGTTCAGACCGTAGTCTTCGATTTTACGCATTTCGTATTTAGACCGTAGTCATTAACTGTTTTGACCGTAGTCTTCGAGTTTACGCATTTCGTATACTTGGACTGTAGTCGATAACTGTTTTGACCGTAGTCTTCGCGTGTACGCATTTCGTATATTTGGGGGTCCGATTCGGTGACATGCAATATTAGATATTTTGAGGAATTTCCTCATTTTTCTTGATGGAACCGAAAACAAATTTATAATAATTTCCGTGGCAAGAATAAACTAATCGAACACGATTCAATCAATCATTTGGTCCTTACATCAAATCCTATCATTCAAGCCTTGTCTTTACATAAGTATCGATTAGCCCCGGGTATGATAGTCCCCTAGTACTTGAGTTCGAAGTGTGAGAGCTCAGGTACTATTGACCCGATATGGGCAATCTTCAGTCCCCGATTCTTGACCAGTCTTCTATATTTTAGTAGCACGTTGTACAGCGCTGCTTCATTAAAAACCTTGCCGGAAAACCCACTTCGGGACAAAATCGATCAAACGAAAAAACAATACAGCGCGTGCTTTAAGTCCTAAGTCTATGACTTCTCGGCTTCTATTGTGCTGCTTCCGATGTCCACTTCGATGTATGCCTGCATGTTTAAACCTAAGGGAACAAAAGAATAAAAGGTCACTCGTACCTTTAACAATAGTGTCATTTTAGGTGTGCCACGTTCCAGTTGTTTGGAAGTTACATTCCATTTCCATTCTCGAGCTGATAGGAACCTTTCCCGATTATGCCGGTGACTCTGTATGGCCCTTCCCAGTTCGGGCCCAATTTTCCTTCGTTGGGGTTCTTTTTGATCTTGTATTCTTCGAAGAACTTGCTGACTTTGCTGCCTATGAACTGCTTCCCTTTATCACAGGCAATCTCCACGGGTATCCCGAACCGACAGACTATATGGACATAAATGAAGTCAATGACTTCTTTTTTCCTGACCTTTTCGAGTGCCTGTGCTTCAACCCATTTAGAGAAATAATTAGTCATAAGTAAAATAAACTGCACCTTACCCGGAGCCCAGGGCAAAGGTCGTACTATGTCCATTCCCCATTTCATGAATGGCCATGGGGAAAGGACCGGATGAAGTTCCTCCCCCGGCTGATGAATCGATGAGGAGTGCTTTAGGCATTTGTTGCATTTTTGCACGATGGCTTTCGTGTCTCTCTCCATTTCGTTCCAATAATATCCTGCTCTGATCAGCTTACGTACCAGTGAGTCGGCTCCAGAGTGATTTCCATAAGTACCCTCGTGAGTTTCTCTCATAGCGTAGTCGATTTCCCTCGGCCCCAAACATCTCGCTAAGGGGCCGTAGAGCCACCTTCGGTACAACTGGCCATCAACCAAACAAAATCTTGCTGCTTTGGTTCGAAGGGCCCTCAATTCTTTGACATCGGATGGTAGTTTCCCTGTTTCAAGATAGTCTATGTATTTGTTTCTCCAATCCTAAGTGAGGTTGGCTGATAATCATATGGATCACTTGGTGAGGTTATTTCTATCCACTTTGCTTACCGGCATCCACGTTCTTGAAATGATCTTTGGCCCGTTCGCTTAGGAACTCCCGAAGATAACCCAAATTAAACAGACGAGCAACCTCTTCTCTTAGTTGCCAGTAGTCTTCGGTTCGATGACCGTGAGTGTGATGGTACTTTCAAATCAGGTTCTTATCTCGTTTATCCGGGTCTGACTGGATGGGCCTCGGGTGTCGCGTTTACCGATTGCGGCTGACGCCCGCTGCAATGGTTGCCACATCGATACAGGAATTATACTCGGATAACCTCAGCGCCCCTTTGTTTCTCAACAACTTGTCGGTCACATTTCTATTCATCAGTCCTCGATGAGTTGGACCGCAATCATTCTTTCTGTCATTTTTGCCCAAATCGTCGTTGCGTATGTTACCCCTCCGATAGGGAGGATAAGGTTGATACCTATCGAGTGAAGGCCTCGGTTCTCGATCCGTCGTTCTTCTAAATCGATCATTTCCTTTGCTGGAGCATTAAGACCCTGGTGTTGTTCTCAAAATCTTATCATCCTCGACCTTGATCTTTGACTGGTACATCGGCCCAAGCGATAGCCGGATATTCTACCAAATTCTGTTTTAGCTCCAAAGATGTGATTGAGCTTCTGGGTTGAGACCCTGGGTAAAGGCTCGAACGGCCCAATCATCCTGTACCGTTGGTAGATCCATTCGTTCCATCTGAAATCGGGCTACAAATTCCCATAGAGTTTTATCATCCCGTTGTTTGACGTTGAACAGGTCCGACTTTCTTGTTTTAACGTTGATGGCCCAAGTATGAGCTTTGACAAAGGCATATGCAAGCATAGCAAACGAGTCAATTGAATGTTCGGGTAAATTGTGATACCATATCATGGCTCCCTTGGATAGGGTTTCTCTGAATTTTTTCAGTAGCACCGACTCCCTCTCATCATCTGCGAGGTCGTTGCCCTCAATGGCACATGTGTATGCGGTCACGTGCTCATTTGAGTCAGTAGTCCCGTTATACTTCGAGATGTCGGCCATGCGGTGTCACACCCTAACCTTACTAGGGTGTGATGGGCACCCGTCCCCTATTTGGAGCCGAGCGAACCCGCTGACTCTTATTACATACATACTCCTTTTGGACTTTTAAACCAAATAAAATGTAATACATAGTAAATCTTGTAGAAATATACTTTCTTTTGTAGCTTTCAAATCAGACAAATCGGTAATCACACGGATTTTATAACATGATACAAAACGACACGTCGGCTGATGGAGCCGCTTCCAAACTGACTCCCAATACCCACTACTCTGTCTGCAAAGTCTCTATCAGCAATCAGAAACCACAACACTTCCACGCTGACTCGGCAACGCTCCGGGAGGAACTGGAGCTCACCAATCCCGCTGGATCATCTTCTGACAAAAGCTTCTACTAATCTGGGTATACTTGCGCGGCATGAAACGCAGCCCCCGAAGAAAAGGGGTCAGTATGGAATATGTACTGAGCATGTAAGGCAAGAAGTGCAGTAACTAGAATCATAATCGGAGTCAGGAGCACAGAAGTATAACAGACAGAACCATAATCAGAATCAGAAGTACAGAAGGTAAGTACCTTATCCGAGACATCTAAATGCTTACTTTCAGAACACCAATCATGTATGCCAAAATCATAAGTCATCATATGCATATACAGATAACAGATAACAAATCCCGGCCCTCTAGCGAGGGACGCGGTAACAGAACCCGGCCCTCTATGGAGAGACGCGGTGAACAGAATCATATGCCATCTTGACCGCCATCCCCATATCATCATATACAGATAACAAAACCCGGCTCTCCCACCGAGGGGCGTGGTGAACAATGCAGAGGAAGTGCACGATAACAGAACCTGGCCCGGGACGCAGTGAAAAGACATACTCGGACATGCACGAGCAGAGTCGTGAGAAACCATATGCACACAAATCAAGACCCGACAGAGGCACACACACTTACCGACATCTGAAGGCTCAGAAACAAGTTTCGGGTCGATCGGACTCAGTAGCAGAAAGTTACGAGCGTTTTAGTACAGAAACCTCTACAGTATTTTCAAGCTATCCGAGATCGTATACAGAAGTTGGGGACATTAGGGCTTATAGAGGATACTCATATCAGAGTACTCATCATATCAGATTACTCATATCAGAATACTTATATCAAAATACTCATATCAGAATACTTATAACAAAATACTTATATCCGAATACCCATAGCGGGTTTACTGAATACTTATATCAGAAGGTGAATACGAATCATAAACAGACTTGAAATCAAGAGTAGAGTTACCTCAAAGTGCATATCATATCATACCTTATGTAGCTCTAGGACATGCCAAAAAAAAGGGTAAGCCTTACATACCTGTTCCACGCCCTATTGGTTATGCTTATTGTCCAAACTTGCTAGTCTACATACGAATGAATTTACATAATCATTAGATTCATTGACATATACTTGTCGTAATCTTTCAAATGAATTCACTTATATTTTGCCGAAATTTCGGCAGCACTTCCCCTGTAAATACATCATCCCCGAGAACCTATCTCGGCCAATTCAACAACAACAAACCCGAGAATGGAACTCGGCCACATTATCAATAACAATACCAACAATTTTTCAATTTAATCGCATACGATCAACCCAATATGATTGCTCACATATTCAAGTATTAATCCAAAACTATTCGAACGATATTCACGAATACTTCAAGCAACTCACACAATACTCTAAACGGCCTAACCGACTTACAACGTAACCCGAAACTTCACAACACAACATAACCAACAACAACACCTTCTTTTCTTCCAAATTCATGAATTCCATCAACAATCTACATTAACAACTTCATTCATATAAATATAAGAATTTATGTTAGTGTCGCATTATCTTCCATAACAATACCACAACGACTACAACTTCATTTCAAGCCATTAAATACTCGTTTTACATCATGAAATCCACAACACAACAATCAAACTACTAGATAAAATTATTTCATCTTTCCTACACAAAACCACTATATTCGGCCACACATACATACTACATATTTTCATGAATTTCATGTATTTCTACATACCACAACATCCACAATCCTCCATTTCTACTCATTACAATAACAACCAACATACTACATAAAATAATTGGTTCATCACCCCTACATAACACCAAACATACACGGCCACACACTTCATGCACCACAACACAACACCTATTATTTCCATGATTTTCATTCAATTCAACTTACTACAACACACATAAACCTGCATAATATATAAAAGAAGAGAAATTCTTACCTTTCCTTCAATTTTTCCACTTGACTAGAATTATGAGCTTGCAAGAATGAATGGTTTTCTTGCCTCAATAATTATACCATGTTAAAGAGGGCTCTTGAATTAATATAAATGCTAGAAGAACATAATTTTTGGATCAAGAAGTGAAGGCTTGAAATTTTTTCTCTATTCCTTGCCTTGGCCGAACCTTGCCCTTTTCTTGCTCTCCATTTTTTTTTCTTGAAAGTTCTAATTGTTGAATGATAGATACATGGTCCTTTGTCTTATTTATTTCATGAATTAAATTTGACATGGGCCTTGGCCCATTCATCCCTATAGCCGACCACCTATTGGGCCAATTTCATTTCATTTTTTTTTCAAGCCCAATTATTTGTGGCTAATTTTTGTAATTTATGAAACTATTCTTCTAAAATTCCAATTTTGCCCTTAGCCTTCCTCAATATTTCCGCATCAATATTTTTTATGAACAACTTATATATTACATAAGATCAAAATGTTTCCTTATCTCTTACCAGTCATAATTATTTTGAATTTTTCCGAACATGCAAAATACGGGACATAACATCCTCCCCCCTTTAGAACATTCGTCATCGAATGTTCAACTGATCTTATGGGGTGTCATAATACCTCGGGAGGGTTCCTTCTCATAATTGTCCTTTTCTTCATACTCATTCCTTGTCTTCTACCCTATTTCCTTTATACTCGAACTCCTCAGTCTTCACATGAGTTCTTATTTTATGTCATGGGTTTTCTAACCCGTTACGCCAACTCATTATCCTGGTATCTACTAGATCATCTCTTTCCCCCAAAATTTCCAAACTACCAATTTCGCAATCGTTCTTGTCCGAAATATTCTTTGAGTCTTATGATTTTTCTCCATTGTCCTTTGTAGACTTGGCTTGTAGCCATTTTCTTACTCTTTCATTACTCTCCAAAACACATTACCGCATACTTAGGTACGGTGCCTGTTTACCCGATACGAGGAATTCAAGCCATGGCATAAACATATCATAATTCATATTGGCATGAAGAATTTTTGTTAAGGTGTCTCTCATCCTTTTCCTTCATATTGGCTTTACGGTACACTCTCTGTCAATTCGCTTCTATTTTATTTGGGTATTCTCTTTGGTATGCTAATATGTTTTGAATTCTGGCCCCCAAGCTGATAGACTTCCCTCCTTTGGAGTCCGAGAGTATTAAGATTCCTTTAGAGCCTGACATAATATATATATTCTCTCCCCCTTTTAAGGGGCTCCCTATATGCCAACAGTCCTTTTGTGAAGTCTTCGTTCATACCTTCCTCTTTATCTTTCTTTCCAACTCTATGCACAACATATCGAAACGTCTTACCATAAGTTTTGGCTACACCATCATTCTTGTCAATATTCCCCTACCTTTTCGTCCACTACTAATCGTTTCGCACATTTAATTCGCTTACTCGTAATTCTTCTTAACTATACACTCACATCGCAGCCGTGCGTCCATGTTTCTCAAGCGTCCAGCTATTTTTGTTTTTAGCACAGAATCTTTACAAATTTCCACTCTCTTCACCCTTACTCATTAGATCTTTAACTATATTTGTGACGTTATAACCGAGTGGCCTCCTATGTACATTCCTTACATTTCCTTTCATCTTTTTTCTAAGATCAAATCCTTCAGATCTCACTTGGATTCTCGCCCCACACCTTTAATTCCCAATTCAACAATGTCGACCCACTCTCCTTATTCTGTCCTTGGGGCATAACCGGGTTCCTATCGCTAATTTGTTAAGCTATCTTCCTTACTCCCATGGTTAGAGGTTCCCAATTATTTTACTCTCAAATGTTTTCCTCTTTCTTCGACTAATCCGTTAGTATATTTTTCCTGCTCTTGTCCCTAACTTGCCTTAGTTCTCTCCCTCCTCGAACACTTTTCTTCCTTTGCCATTTATGGCATCGGTTCTGGAGTTCGTGAAACTTTGCCTTAAACGTACAAACCCGTCTTTTCCTCAAGTCATCTTTCTAGGAAAGCATTTCTATGTTCGGGGCAACCACATTAATATGGTTGTACATTTATTCCTTTACATACCTTTCAAGGACCTAAATCTCCTAGCATCGTCGCAATGCCTAATCATTCTTTTCTTGCTCCACATCTCCCGTCATCATCACTATTCCTTTCGCCTTGCTTATTGAAATTAGTTTCTCGAACCTCACACATTCCTCTTTTGTTCCATATTACCACACTTTATTTTTTTTACGTACCTGTCTTTGGGTTTTTATCCAAGTAGTCTCATGCCTTACCGGTAATTTCTCTCGGGCTTCACGTACTAAGGTTTCTTACCTTCCACCTTTTCCAACACTCTAATCTTTTTATCTTCCATCTACACTCTTTCCTTCTTTCCAAATATAGTTGTGTTAAAACTTTTCCATTCCTAACCTGTAGCGGAAATATCATCGGTTTATCTTATAACACTTGCACCATTTACTTCTGTTGTCACTCAAACTTCGGTGCCCTTACTCAATTAAGGCTTTCCACACCGTAGCACCGGTTACTGGGACTCACATGTCCACCGTTACGATCACATATGAGGTGTCATATGTATTTATAGGTATAATTATTATCAACTATCCCACAAAATACTTTCAAACACTATTCAAGCCTATTCTAACTCCAGCGCTGTGACGCACTCTCTGTCTCTTCTTTAGTCTCACCTGTCACGCGTTACGTGGCCCTTTTATGGTTTCCAACCATCCCGTATACTCTAATTTCCCTTAGGCTACTCCAACTTCTTATCTGTCTCTTGGATCTACATTTGTGAAAATTTTTGGTATACTTCCCAGGGGGTCACCCATCCTCCCACCTTGGCACGCTTAACCTCGAAGCCTCGGTGGAATTCGGTGCCTTAATGCTTATATAATCGCGTCCACTTCCTCGTATGTCCTTTACTACCTAATCTGGAGCAAGTCAAGGTTTTACAGATTCCGAGGCATATTCGTAACACGTCCTTTCTTTTACAATTACCATTTTACCCCTTTTTGATCTTCAATAGTCACCTTTTCAAATTCTTATCATTCGAAATCTGTACGCAGCAAATACCAACAATACCTTACAGAGCATATGGCTACATATCACATTCTAGCCATCCAGAACTTTCTGTTTCAGGTAGCAGAACAAATATATCCAGACTTACCTTTATGACCTCCCATGTCACCACTTGCCATTTTTTTCGCCGTATGTAAGGCTTACGTAAGGAATCTCATTTCCTGTGACTTGGCTCTACCGCACGATCTAAGACAGAAAGAAGGTCAACAATCCCTAGATGCCCCGTAGCCTCCTGTTTATAAATGTGGCGCGCTTCACACCAGAAACAGGACTCTACCGGACATGACTTTGCAAACAACCCCTAGGACAAACCTGCTCTGATACCACTTTGTCACACCCTAACCTTACTAGGGTGTGATGGGCACCCGTCCCCTATTTAGAGCCAAGCGAACCTGCTGACTCTTATTACATACATACTCCTTTCGGACTTTTAAACCAAATAGAATGTAATACATAGTAAATCTTGCAGAAATATACTTTTTTTTTTGTAGCATTCAAATCAGACAAATCTGTAATCACACGGATTTTATAACATGATACAAAATGACACGTCGGCTGATGGAGCCGCTTACAGACTGACTCCCAATACCCACTACTCTGTCTGCAAAGTCTCTATCAGCAATCAGAAACCACAACACTTCCACGCTGACTCGGCAATGCTCCGGGAGAAACTGGAGCTCGCCAATCCCGCTGGATCATCTTCTGACAAAAGCTTCTACTAATCTGGGTATACCTGCGCGGCATGAAACGCAGCCCCCGAAGAAAGGGGGTCAGTACGGAATATGTACTGAGCATGTAAGGCAAGAAGTGCAATAACCAGAATCATAATCGGAGTCAGGAGCACAGAAGTATAACAGACAGAACCATAATCAGAATCAGAAGTACAGAAGGTAAGTACCTTATCTGAGATATCTAAATGCTTACTTTCAGAACACAAATCATGTATGCCAAAATCATAAGTCATCATATGCATATACAGATAACAGATAACAGATCTCGGCCCTCTAGCGAGGGACGCGGTAACAGAACCCGGCCCTCTAGGGAGAGACGCGGTGAACAGAATCATATGCCATCTTGACCGCCATCCCCATATCATCATATACAGATAACAAAACCCGGCTCTCCCACCGAGGGGCGCGGTGAACAATGCAGAGGAAGTGCACGATAACAGAACCTGGCCCGGGACGCAGTGAAAAGACATACTCAGACATGCACGAGCAGAGTCGTGAGAAACCATATGCACACAAATCAAGACCCGACAGAGGCACACACACTTACCGACATCTGAAGGCTCAGAAACAAGTTTCGGGTCGATCGGACTCAGTAGCAGAAAGTTACGAGCGTTTTAGTACAGAAACCTCTACGGTATTTTCAAGCTATCCGAGATCGTATACAGAAGTTGGGGACATTAGGGCTTACAGAGGATACTCATATCAGAGTACTCATATCAGATTACTCATATCAGAATACTTATATCAAAATACTCATATGAGAATACATATAACAAAATACTTATATCCGAATACTCATAGCGGGTTTACTGAATACTTATATCAGAAGGTGAATACGAATCATAAACAGACTCGGAATCAAGAGTAGAGTTATCTCAAAGTGCATATCATATCATACCTTATGTAGCTCTAGGATATGCCAAAACAAAAAGGGTAAGCCTTACATACCTGTTCCACGCCCTATTGGTTATGCTTATTGTCCAAACTTGGTAGTCTACATACGAATGAATTTACATAATCATTAGATTCATTGACATATACTTGTCGTAATCTTTCAAATGAATTCACTTATATTCTGCCGAAATTTCGACAGCACTTCCCCAGTAAATACATCATCCCCGAGAATCTATCTCGGCCAATTCAACAACAACAAACCCGAGAATGGAACTCGGCCACATTATCAATAACAATACCAACAATTTTTCAATTTAATCGCATACGATCAACCCAATATGATTGCTCACATATTCAAGTATTAATCCAAAACTATTCGAACGATATTCACGAATAGTTCAAGCAACTCACACAATACTCTAAACGGCCTAACCGACTTACAACGTAACCCGAAACTTCACAACACAACATAACCAACAACAACACCTTCTTTTCTTCCAAATTCATGAATTCCATCAACAATCTACATTAACAACTTCATTCATATAAATATAAGAATTTATGTTAGTGTCGCATTATCTTCCATAACAATACCACAACGACTACAACTTCATTTCAAGCCATTAAATACTCGTTTTACATCATGAAATCCACAACACAACAATCAAACTACTAGATAAAATTATTTCATCTTTCCTACACAAAACCACTATATTCGGCCACACATACATACTACATATTTTCATGAATTTCATGTATTTCTACATACCACAACATCCACAATCCTCCATTTCTACTCATTAAAATAACAACCAACATACTACATAAAATAATTGGTTTATCACCCCTACATAACACCAAACATACACGGCCACACACTTCATGCATACGGCCACAACACAACACCTATTATTTCCATGATTTTCATTCAATTCAACTTACTACAACACACATAAACCTTCCATAATATATAAAAGAAGAGAAATTCTTACCTTTCCTTCAATTTTTCCACTTGACTAGAATTATGAGCTTGCAAGAATGAATGGTTTTCTTGCCTTAATAATTATACCATGTTAAAGAGGGCTCTTGAATTAGTATAAATGCTAGAAGAACATAATTTTTGGATCAAGAAGTGAAGGCTTGAAATTTTTTCTCTATTCCTTGCCTTGGCCGAACCTTGCCCTTCTCTTGCTCTCTATTTTTTTTTCTTGAAAGTTCTAATTGTTGAATGATAGATACATGGCCCTTTGTCTTATTTATTTCATGAATTAAATTTGACATGGGCCTTGGCCCATTCATCCCTATGGCCGACCACCTATTGGGCCAATTTCATTTCATTTTTTTTTCAAGCCCAATTATTTGTGGCTAATTTTTGTAATTCATGAACTATTCTTCCAAAATTCCAATTTTGCCCTTAGCCTTCCTCAATATTTCTGCATCAATATTTTTTATGAACAACTTATATATTACATAAGATCAAAATGTTGCCTTATCTCTTACCAGTCACAATTATTTCGAATTTTTCCGAACATGCAAAATACGGGACATAACATGCGGAACCTTTTTAGGATCAGTTTTGGTGCGTCGCTAGTTCGGAAAGGCATCTGAATAAACTTCTTCGAATCTAGTCCTTTCAATACCGGGGGTGCTCCAGGAATTTGATCGACCCTTGCATTGTAGTTCTCCACCTTTTTGTCATTTGCCTCTATCTTCTTTTTCCCGGATTCTACTTGTTTCACCATTTGTTCGAGCATTCTTATCAGCTCGATATTTTTCCCAAGATTGTTCCCGTTGTTCCCAGCAACATTTCTTTCTTCAGTTTCCTCAGTCTGCTCAGATAGAGCAGCATCAGGTGCTCGATTTTGATTTTGCAATTGTGCTATAACTGCCTGCTGGGCTTGTAATTGGGCCATAGCCATGTCCAACTAGTTTCGAGCTGTTGCAGCGTAGCTCCATTATCTCCACCTACTGATGACCTGATCTAGTCAGGATCGACTGGGGGCACGTTGTTGTTAGGTACCCCATTGTCGTTTTCTTCGTGGTGGCTTGATTCAACATGAAAATTGACAGAATGAGAGTCTGACATGTCTGGTAAACCCGAAATCAAACTTAAAACAACAAGTGTAAAAATATCGAGTGTTATCAAACTAGTATTAAACCACCACTATTATCCTAGGCCCCATGGTGGGCGCCAAACTGTTTACCCCAAAAATGGATAACAATTAAATTTGTATGCAGTGCTAAGGATATGCGATTTGATTTAACACAATATCGGACTATGTGGCAGGCAATAAGATGAAGCGAAGATAACAGATCTAACCGTGATGAATACCGATTAACCTCGAATACTTGGGACCGAGGTCTAGGTATGATGACCGAGTAACGAATGCTGAAAAATGGTGAAAGACTTAAAAGATGAATGAACACTGATGATTATATTGCTTGCTTAATACACGAGAGTGCCCTTTTTCAGAAATTGGCCAAAAATAAATGAGGGTCTCCTCTTTATATAGTAGAGTCCTAACCCTAGTACAACTCTAAATAAGGAACAAAATCCCTCAATATCTGTTGCGAGATCGGTGCCTACATCCAGCTGGTGGCGGATATTTCGGTCACCTCATTATGGTGATTAACCGCCTCCTCATCTTGTCTAAGTGTCTCGTCCCAATCCCAGCTTGGAACCCGGGATCTGATAAGATCGATCTGATCCCGACCGAGCATAACTTCTATGTCGGGAAACCGAGGATATCTATGTCCTCTGTTTTACCCATATACAAGATTTATCTCCAATACGAGTACCGAACATTGGATAAAAAAAAAAGAAAAAAAAGAAGAGTAAAGGCACCTCTGCACTACGTACAAATGCACACTTACGAAATAGAGAAATCTAACAGAAATGACAATAATATAATGTTGCACTTCCTTTTTCATTAAAAAAATTAAGCTGATTGGGATATGAGAAATACGGAAGTTTGGTTAGAGCGAGAGAGAGAGGTATCATCTGATTGCATGATTTAATTACTGATGATATTTCGCAAAATTGGCGATACAAATTATTTTACCGTCACTTTCTTTTTGATGAAATCACCTACAGGTGGTTAAATTTTATTTCTTTTAAATGCGTTTATCCTTTTCACTGGGTATGTATGTTGTTGCCTTTTTAGTTTATTTTAAAAAATGTCACTTTTTATATCTAGTACGTATTTATTACTTTTCAACATTCTCATTTTATCCTTGATTACACTCCTTTATTATAAAATGATATATTTATTATCACAAAATTTAAAAGGCGCTTTGACTATAATACACATATATTCAAATTAAAATGTATTAATTTCGACACTTTTGAGTCTACTTTGCAGTTTGCGTGACGGAAAGAATCAGAGAACGTTCTATTGTTAAAGAAGCAGGATCCTTTTATATTTACGGATTGTGATAAAAAAAATGTGCTGCTTCTCAAAAATCACGTTAACACTCATAATCGTGTTCAATTTTTTAGGCCAGTTTGTTTATTGCATAGTTCTGACTGATTTCAGTACTAATACATGGTTAATTAATGTTGTGTTCAAATTTGGAATTAGAAAGTTTTAAAGATCTCTACTGACAGTATGAGAACGGCAATATATTTTTAGTGATATTGTGTTCGCGCCATCACTCTCAGGAAAGTTGTTCAATACTCAAGGGAAATGCGAATATCAAAATCCTAACAAAATGATCATTTTGGATTGCACTTTTTTTTTAACTTTGTTTCATAAAAATACTATATTTATTTATAAATAAAAGAAATTTAACTTCAAAATTTTAATTAGTTTACTACTAATAATATTATTTATAATCACACAATTTATAATTTATTTTAGACCATAAGTTTTAATTTTTTTTTTCTTAATTAAACTTTGTTTGGAATTTCGAATCAAAAAGTGACATATAGATTTGGATGGAGAGAGTATTACGGTCCACTAAAAAAGGAGATTACTGATTTTTTCCACTTACCTTAGTGCTTCTTTGATCAACAAAATTATTACCCCTTTATTTCATTTTTCATATGTTGGTGTTTGACGAAAATACAAAGCTTGATAAAGTAATTAAAAAATTTGGCGATACAAAAAGTATTATCGAAATTTCTGGCGTTAAACATGTATAGACAGTGTGTGTGTCTCAACCTATTAGGACGATCAAAACCAATCAAAATAGCAAGTCCCTAGGGATAATTAGGACTAAGCATAAGTTATATATTCATTAAATTAAACATATCAAGTTTACGAGATCCCTAGGTGATCTATCCAAGATATACTCTCTTGTTTTAATTTATGCATCTTGCTTTCAGCTTTAGTTTATTTAAAATAGAACATCATTTTTTTTTTATATTTCTAACTCCTAAATTTCAACATTTTTTTAATCAACCTCTCCCATCTCTATAACTAGAGAATGGCAGCATATATACATAAACATATTTAAGGCACCAGTTACATGGCAAAGGAGTAAATCTCCCTGCACCTACTTAGAGTGGAACATGCTCCATTCTATCAATTAAGTAGGATTTCCTTTAAGCTTACAAAAAGAACCTTCTTTAGGCTGAGAAAATGTTCCCAGTCTCTCCTAATACAAAACAAAAATCACCTATTAAGGCGCATCAAAGTTATATAGCCTATACATTTGTCTATCTAAGTAGAAGGCATTCCTGTGAGTTTTCACTCTAAAAGATGGTAATTGCATTCTATCTACATTGATAGCTCTACTGATCTCTCTTGGAATGTCCTGTATATTTGTTTCAAAAGTATCCCCATCGCACTATAAACCCCACTTAGCCAATAATTTGCAACTTTGTTTCCTTCTTTGAAGCAATGGTGAATTGACAAGTCTTTCAGTTGAAAAAGCATTCCTTGAATGTTGTTGATGGTGCCCCACAGGTCCCATGGAGCATCATTCTTCCTTGAAATCCAATCCATTAAAAGCATAGAATTACATTCTATTGCAATTTTCCTTATCTCATTCCTATTACATCAATCAATCCCCATCTTAAGAGCCATGGCTTCTACCTTGTTATTAGTCATACATCCAAAAGGCATGGCAAATATATTCACCATATGACCCCTATCATTCCTCATTATTCCACCCCCCGCACTAAGTCCTGGGTTTCCTTTAGAACACCCATAGGTATTCAACTTTATGTATCTAATTCTAGGAGGAATCCACTTTATAGGGATAGTAGTTATATAATCCTTAGCAAACTCCACACATTTTGAAAGACTTCCCAATTAAGAAGAGGAGGGATCCTGGGAATTTGCTTATGAATAATGATAATCAGTTGTTGACAAATTCAAGGAATAATCCTATTATGATGCATGTTTACATTCTCAAATCTGCTCTGGCATCTTGCTATCCAGACCTGCCACACAATAACCCCAGGAAAAATTTGAAGAGCCATTTTTTGAATGTCAGTTTTACCTTTTGTCAACCACCAGGTGATCATAACATGTCTTAGATTAGCTGGACCATTACTGATGCCAAATATTCGATTGAAATAATTCCAGATGTTATTGTTGATCATACTATCAAAGAAAAGGTGCTCCTCAGACTCTTGTTGATGACTGTTACAGTAGGAACACACGGCGGGGATATTAATGCCAAATTTCCCCAAGTTAAGATCTACATCAACTTTTTGATGCAAAACCTGTAGCCTCATATAATGCCCCTTTAACCATCGAATCTCTCATAACAATTTCGAAAGTCTTAAATTTTACAATATCTTGCGCCAACCTCACACCACTACTCCCAAGTCCTTAATTTCAAAAAGTGCTCACCTAAGCTATCTAGTCAATATTACTTGCAACATAATACACTACCACGACTACCGGTCTCATCTCGATAATATTGTGACACCCCGACTTTACTAGGGTGTGATGGGCACCCGACCCCATATCTGGAGCCGAGCGAACCCGCGGACTCTTATTACACATATAAACTCGTGGATCAACAAAGAATAAAATACATAGTAAGCTCTAAAAAAAAAATCTTTTTTTTTCATAAGTAAAGTCTATCATCATATGGGACCCGTGACACGAAACATAATAACATATCGACAGGCGAAGCCGTCTACAAAGCTGACACTCTATACTCACGACTCTGTCTGCAAAGTCTCTAACCTCGAACATAGCGTCATAGCACATATACTCTGACTTGGTAGCACTCCAGGACAAATGAAGCCTACCGACTCTGCTGGAACATCTTCTATGCTAACTTCGCATCCTTTGGGTGTACCTGCGCGGCATGAACGCAGCCCCCGAAGAAGAGGGGTCAGTACGAGTAATGTACTGAATATGTAAGGCAAGATTAGTAGCTTAGCAAGAAATATGCGTATGAACAATAACTGCATGGAAACATAGAACATATCATAGGATAAAAGCGTAACCTGTACATATGAGGGCCGCTGAGGGCGGATACCATGCATGCTTAGCTTTCCTTTAAAAAAACATTTCTTGCTCATATATATATAAAAATAGAACATGTCATATTGCCGAGGCGTCGGCAGCCGATCCATTTAACCATAAATATATATATCCCGCGTCCGGGCATCCCGCGTCCGGGACGATGTCATGTCATATAATGCCAACTGATCAGCTGGATATGCGTATATAACGCTCTGGCCTCATTCCCATCTTCCCCGTATACATATGCATACATCATGTATATATATCAGCGTCTATAGCGCTCTGGCTCTTTTATCGTATGCATAGAAGTGTATCATGTACATATATCAGCGTCTATAGCACCCTGGCTCTTTTATCATATACATATACGTGTATCATGTACATATATCAGCGTCTATAGCGCTCTGGATCTTTTATCATATACATATACTTATAACATGCATACAACACGCTCGAGAGCCCAAGAAAACCATGTCCACGTCGGAGTGACGTAAGGTCGGTAGCCTCCGATTACATTATGAAATAATCATGATCGTTATGCCTCACCTTGAAGGAACTAATATCATGAGGCGAGACTATCAATGAAAAATAGCATTAAGTGAAAACATGAGACAAGATCGTAAAGCTTATAAAACATTATTTCATGTACTTTAGAGTCTTTAGAAAATAGAGTCATGACAAAGGAATAGGGTTGGACTCAAGAACTAGTCCATTATTCTTGTATTCATATTGAATCCTTCACTTAAGACTTTTAGGCATGCAACCGTTCTCGTCGTTCTCGTCATAGACATATCCTCTTCCTTACATCGTCATTATCATTATCGTCGTGGGATTATTCTCATTAGAATAGCTACATTACTTGTCATTAGATAAGCGGTATAAGGATCAAAGGTTTCCTTTAGGTTCTATTTCAAAATAGGTCAACCGGAACAATAAATAAAATCCGGGATCCGTGGGCCCACCTCGGGTCAAATGAGGAGGCATATCAAATTCACGTTCGTTACATTTCATGACGTCTCCTGGGAGGGTTTTAGGGTAGTCGAGACCTCTCTATGCGAGCTCTAGATATTTAGGAAGTCTTTCTAACATTTTGCACAATTTTTAGTTCAATTCTAATGAACGAAACGTGGAAAACTTTGGGTGCGGATTCCGGAGAACGGAGTTGTCCCCGCGGCTCGTATCCGACTTATTACATCTAAGACATGCCATAGAAATAATGGTGAAGCCTTACATACCTTTTTCCGCTCCTTACGCTTCTCCAAATTCACGTTCCAAATTCGCCAAAATCTACAAATTGGTCACATTTACCAAAACTTAATTAGAGCATTTAGAAGTTGATTCTTCAAAGTAACATTTGTCTGCCGAAATTTCGGCAGCATTTCCCCTGTAAATACATCGTCCCCAAGAATCTATCTTGGCCAATTTCAATCAACAACAATCCGGGAATTCAACCCGGCCAAACTATCAACACAATGCCAACAATCATACCAACAATTTCCATAACCAACCCAAAGTACATTCTAACAATTTAATCAACATACTACTTCCTCCAAGATCTTTTAACTCCAATAAGAACAATAACAACTTAATAATTTACACATTAACAACATCATACCAACAACATTATATTCTATTCATGCAAGAACATCACATTCCGTTTACATAAACTTCCACAACAAGCCTCCAACTACTACAACTTCACTAAACTCATTAGGCTTCTATTTGCAACATAAAATCCATAGCACAACAATCAAACTACTAAATAAAACTTGCTCACCATTCCTTCATAATTCATCAATATACACGGCCATATGTACCATATACAACTCACGGCCACAACAACCACATGCATATTTTCATAAACTTTCATCCTTTTTCATGCATTACATCAACAACCAACATACTACACAAAATTAATTCAATCTCTACTTCTACACCAACATATTCGGCCACATGCATATTTACATATTCATCATGCAAACTTCCATCTTAGCATACTACAATACACATAAACCCTTCATAACACATAAAACAAGATTAAAACTCACCTTTCTTCTTCCACTTTTCAACTTGCCTCAAATGCGGGAACGACGAAACGGATGACTTATCTTCCGAAACAATTATGCCACGTTGTAGAGGACCCTTGAATTAGTGGAGATACCACAAGAAAATAATTTTTGGAGCAATATTTCTATGGCTTGAATTTCCATGGCTTGGCCGAATTTGCCCTTCTCTTTGCTCTCCATTTCTCTTTTTCTTTCTTGAAGTTTCATGAGCTTGTCTTGAATTAGAAGACAACATGTATATATATATATATATATATATATATATATATATATATATATATATATCTCCAATCATGTGAGGGGCACATGCCCCTCTCTAGAAAATTCTTGCTTTTTCTTAAAATTAAAAGAAGATTACTAATGTCTTCTTAAGAAGCTTTGGCCCCTACCTTTTTAAAATTTACAAATAGCCCCCATTACTTATGAAATGGCCACATGCTTCTTTCTTCATTTCCTAGAGAATTCTTCTCTTTTTCTTGAATTTTTCTTAAAGAATTAAAAGATGACTCATTGTCTTTCCATGTACACTTTGGTCCATAGATTTCCATCACATGGCCAATATGCCCTTTTTGGAACCTTCATGAACTCCTTTTATAAAATTCCCATTTGCTCCTCGACTTTCCTCAATATTGCCATTCCGCCCCTAGCCTTCCACATTATTTCCACGACTCTTTTTTGTGAATTTCTCTTCTTATCCTTAACCTTTCTCAATCTCTCCATACTATTCATAAATAATATTCATAATCGACTTGTATACAATAATAAGTTTTGAAAATGGTCTCGCCCTTAACTCTCCACGACGACCTTGAAATATCCAAACGCACAAAGTACGGGCTATAACAAATATAACTCTAGCCCTCACATAATAGGGATTTTCAAAATTCTTTCCTCTTAAACCACGCTAACTCATCCACTGTATAGTGCTACAAAACTATCCAATTATGTACCACACATGCCACTTCCATAAACCTTAACATGTCGGTTACCTGAAATTTTCTTCTCACTAGTCGCTGATCACGGAACCTCACGGAACTCTGTCATATCACTTAGTACATTTATGCTGACTTCCTTCTTTAAGCGTACTCAAAAATCACACCCTATCGAAAATATACAAGAAAACAACATTGCGATCTGTACTAACCCAAGTAATCCCGAAGATGTACCTCATTCTCACCGATTCTCAATTAACGATACCTTTCCTTGACTCTTTAATTCCCCAATTCCAATCAAATCACAAACCTCGTTACCGTCTAACCTTTTCTCGAAACCGCTCAATAGAATATCGCGTAATCACAAGTCTTGGAAACTAGTAGAGTCAATCCTGGAGATAGTAGTATGCCACACACTATACACACTAGGGTTTCCTTAACTCACTCAACTCTGAAACTGAATAGTTTCCGAATCCAGCGTATCACATACACAGTCCTATTAATGTCCCCACGTTCCTCTACTAAGGTGCCTTTGCTCAAATTCCCCAAACTGTAATTCTGAAATGTTCTCCATAACTCGAATTAATTCAAACCTCATTATCGATTTACCACTTTGAACATCTCCATTGTCGAACTAGAACACCTCTAACCATTCGCGCGATTATCCCTTTCATTTAATCAACTCAACCGAGTAGCAACACCCGTAATAGCTGGAACTAGCCGAAACTAACACAACAGGTACAAAGCTCTCAACCCTAATCCAACATTAGATGCAACTTCCAATAGCCCCTTAAGTATTAAAACACTACACTCGTCCAACACTAGAGACATTTTTATGAATCACCCATTGGCTTATGGCATGGCCAAACATACTAACTCAACACTGGACCCTTAAGTCTATCCTACCATGTATGCCTGTAATATAACTCTCAAATCAACTAGCTCTTGATTCCACGATATCCTTATCATTCCTTTAAACATGAAGTCTCAGTGAACATACCCTTTATTGAAGGACCAGGACCATAGTAGCCTAACATCTTAAGTCTCCACTCACCACAAGTAACCTTGCTTTCCGATCTAGAACCAATAATCATTTTCCTAGAAGAACTCACAAACCACTATCATACAATCACGTCGAAGTCCAACTTAACTTTTCTTGACCGAATATGGAATCCACTCTCGTACAAATTGCAAGCTTATCCTGACAGGCACGTCCGATGCCAATTGTTCCCTTCCTAAAAGCAGAGAGTGATATATCCCAATTCTCTTCCTTACTCCTCCATCACATAACACAAAGTACTCTTATCAATAAACCCTAAGAAATCTTACTACGCTATACGTTTCCGACAAAAGTTGTCCTTCATTTTCTTATTCTTAACTTCCCTTCTTATTACACGTGGTCACTGTACTTTTGCCCAAATCTGATGATCCTTACCCAACTTACACTATGCCACGCACACCATCATAATACTCTAACGAAGTTGACACTTTTCCCAAAACCAATCATATTAGCGAACAAATCACTCTTGTCAGGCCACAAATGCACTTTTGCCACTTTCGAGCAACCCAACGCTGAAAACATAGAGATCATTGACCCTCTATTCCATCTTTCCCATTTATCAAGAAACTCTCATGATAAACGAGTCTAACCATGATCCCATACAACTGAAACCTCAAGCTATAACTAGAAACTGAACTTGGTCACGCATCCGAATCAGGATGACACATTCTGTACCTTACCAAGCTACGTCATAACAAAATCGCTCCCATAAGAATTTAGGAATGGGTTTCCACCATTCATAAGAGAATAAAACAAAGATATTCAGATACCAATTGGAATCAACTAGATACCAATTCGAATGAAGTAGCACGAAGGAATGAAATAATTGAAAGTTTCCTAAATGTCCTATAGCCTCTCGCAGATATGTACAGAGCTCATTGTAACACCCTGTAAATTTGAGTTAGGTGTGAATGTGTAAAAAATAGTATTTAAGTTTATATTTTAGCCATATAAATCTATTCGGGATGAATTCGGGTGATAAACAGTCGTTTTGAAGTCAAACTAAAATGTGGAGTTCTTAAGGGCTTCTAAATTCATCTAAATTTGAGACAGTCTGCACTTATGGCCACTTTTAGGGTATTTTCATTTGGAATTTGAGAAAACTTATAAAATTAAAGTTGTAGGCCTTGAAATACCTTTCCAACCATATAAAGTGGGGCTCAAACGGAGCTATGTACAGGGAGTTATGATTATTTTACTGAGCGAATTTTGATTGTCAGAAAAATGTGTTGGGCGCGCGTCGCGGACCCAGCGCGGAAAAATTCAGCTGCAGACCAAAAAAAACATGATCAAGTGCTGAACCCGCGACGCGGACTCATCACGGAGCGGGGAATATTTTATGGTTCCGAATTTTCTTTAAGTCCTACTTCGTTGTGTTATTTCCTACTTCGTTTCAAATCAATATTTCTGAGGAAAATAACCTTAGAAAAGTCTCTTTAACCCTAAGGTAAGTTATCACTCAATCTTAATCATTCCCACACCATATCCATCCCCTCTTGCTACCAAATCATCTCTCTAAAACCCTAAGTTCTTGAATTCTCAAGAAGAAGAAGATAGGGGCGTGTGGAATTCGTCTAAGAGGTAAAGTTTCTGAATTTTCCTAGTATTAATAAAGTAATGGGTTAGAGTAGAAGTTCTACAAGGTTGGAATCCGTTAGTGATTCATGAAAGGGTTCAAGAACCCGTTTATAATGTTTACGAAAAACCCTAGTTTTCGAAATTCCAAGAAAACTTCAAGAAACGATTCAAGTTCTAATTTTTATCATCTAAAACCATTGTAGTGTGATTGTAGAACCTTGGGAATTACGCTTGAGTGGGATTTGAGGTATGTCTATATTTTGAAAATCGTCTTTTCAAGTATGTCTAGATTTTCCCAAAAATCTTTCTTGAAGTCTGTCTACTTTTCAAAATCCTTCTTTGAAGTATGTTATCTTGCTTGAAACGTGTGAACGATTGTTTGTGACTTGGAATATTCCTTTGGAGTAAGAACATGATTGTAACTCTTGTTTGGTGGAAGTTCATTTGGAATTAAAAAGGATTTCTTTTAGACAAGGTCATGCGTGTGTAGGGTCAAGCTCGTATCGAACCTTATACGATTTATACTACTTGTGAAACTCATTTTTCCCCATTATTGGATGATTGAACTCACTTGTTTTGTTGTTGAATGGATTTCTTGAACTTAAAAATTGAATAAGAGATTTGAATAAGATTCTAAATCGGTTATGACTTAAAATGCCTCTATTTTGAGATGATGACTTGAGAAGTGAGCTTCGGCTCCAAGCCATGATTGATGATTCGGTAATATGCCATGATTTGTATTTTGTTTGTGTTTGGGCCTGTATGGGCAAGATGTGCTAGTCCAGAGTATGATTAGCCGTTATAGATCCTAACGTATCGATACGAGTATTGCTGTGTCAGTCCAGAGGACGATTGACCTCCGTTGCTTCCTAGCCCGGAGTATCTATTCCTGTGTCAGTCCAGAGGACGATTAACCTCCAAGGTATGTCGCCCGGTGCATCTGTTACTGTGCTAGTCCAGAGGACGATTAGCCTCCGTGTCTTCTTAGCCGGATTATTGAGTGATTGATATTTTGTTGCCTGTGAGTGGCTTGTGGTGATATTGAATTCGTAAGTGAAATACTTGGCATGGTAAATAGTAAAGAGTTAAGTTAATATGTCTTTCGTTGTTGGATTCTTTGATGACTCTTTAATGTTGCTGACTTACGTTATTCCTGGGTTTGAATTGTGATTTTCATTGATATCATTTTATTGATTTTATTCATCATATCTTGTTTTGTTAACTATTGCCCCTTAGACACTCATTGAGTACGAAGTACTCAGGCATACCATTGTTGTTTTTGATGGTATGTTAGGTAACGAAGAAGAATAGGTTCTTGATACTCAAAACGCTTAAGAAGGACTTGCTGTTGCTGCTGACTTGGTGAGCCCACATGTTCATTCGCGGGACAACCCTTATCATTTTTATTTACTATTCTAGTTTTTCGGGTTGCATCCGGATGTGTCAGACAAATTACTCTTTTATCTTAGAAGCTCCATAGTACACATTCTTGTGGGTAGTTGTTGAGTTTTGTCTAACTCTTGGGCGTTTGTCACGTTTTGATTAAGTTTTATGATATTAAAGACTTCCGCTGATTTAATTCATATATCATGGTTTGATTGTATTTATTTTATAAACTGTTGGAGGTGAATATTGAACCTGGCCGGTTCAAGTGTTGTTATTACATCTTTTAGGTTCTTGCGATGTTGTTCATGACGTCGGATGCCGGTCACGTCTAGGGTGGGTTTCGGGGCATGACACTCATCGTACCGATCCGCAAGACTCTAATAGACATGCTCTTGTACTTATAGATCGGGTAACCTAGGGCTCTGATACCAACTCGTCACGACCCAAATCGCTTAGTCATGTGGGCACCTACCATTTTCTACCTTGGTAGGCGAACCCTTCCCTTACCCAACATGCAATCTATCAATGCAGAAGAGCAATGTAAATAATAATAAATCTCAATACCAATTTAAAGAGAATAAGTGTGGAATACATCTTCTACCCAAGGCATCTGGTCTAAGTCAGCACAAGAGCTACTAATAAACACATAGGTCTGAATATATAACAAAAACTATCTGAATGTTGCCATACAAGGCTCATAACATCAAAGGAATACTGTATGGAAATAAATGAAAAATATACGAAGAATGGAATCTCGGGTTGCAGATCTGGTAGTAACTTACCCTAAGTCTGCAACAACACCATCTCGGAAAACACTAACGAGGATCAGAAATAGAACCTGTCACGCACTCTATACTCGAAAAGGAGTGTGGCAAGGTAGCATCAGTACAAACAACACGTACTGAGTAGGCATCATAGGCCGACAACAGGTAATTCACATATATAAAAGAAAGAAATCAACAATTAGGCAAGTAAACAATCATGTATTGTCACTAAGCAAATACAAGTCATCTCACGGCAATAAGAACCACAATAGATATCCATAACCACCAGTCATAGCGTAGAAGAAAGTCTCTAATCCTCGATTCCATCAATTCCCAAGTATGTATTGAAACACCAAGTCCGAATATCACCACAAGTACAAAAATACCAAGTCCGAATATCTCCACAAGTACAGAAATACCAAGTCCAAATCCAACAATACGAATATGTGAATATGAATGCATATGAGATGCAGTGCAATGCAATGATACACACATACTTCAGGCGGAATACCTCCATGCCTCGACAGTCATAACCCATGAGGGACCTGCGAACTCCTTGTACCTGCTGTGGCACACAACCCGATCCAATATATGTTGCGGAATGTGCATTCCGGTCCAATATATATTATGGAATGTGCAACCCGATCCAATATATGTTGTGAAACGTGCAACCCGGTCCAATATATGTTACGAAACGTGCAACCCGGTCCAAATGTTTGAGTATAAATGCATGAATGATATCAAATGCCAATGAGTGTATATTAATTCCAATCGTGCCATAACTCAAATAATAAAGAAAACATCAAAACCCATCTTCCTTCTTAAGTTCTATGAATTTTCTATCATGGATTCATGCTTAAGGAATGTAAATGAAAGAATTCAAGCTTACGGAACTTACCCTCAAGAGGAATCGCCTCAAAAGTCGTAGGAACAAGAAGTGAAGGAACGGGAAATAAAAGGGTTTTGTCTAGGCAATTAAATAGGATTGTGATCCAACATTCGCAGTAGCGGTAGGACGTCCGCTTCAACGGGCCCGCCATGAACCAAACACACCCGCCATAGCGGACCAGGCCCCGCTGTGGTGGATCCGCTACGGCGCGTCTGGTGCCGCTACAGCGGACATCAGACACTAGAAATCTTCTGATTTTTCGCTACCTCAATCACAAAATCCGACAATCACCCGAGACCTCCCAGATACAAATCAGACAGGCAACCAGACATAAAAACACGCTACGGACTAACTCGTGGTCTTAGAATTCCCAACAGAGGTCTATTGGACCGGGTCAACACCCAATAGCCAAAGACCAACTTTCCAACCAATAACCTGAAACTCTCCCTGGTGCCTCGGGAACCGAACTGAACATCCCTTCAATTCACAATCGACCATCTAGACCTCTCGGAATCGATAAAATTTAGAAAAAGGTCCGTTCACTCAAAAGTCGACTATTGGTCAAACTCTTTTCACTTTAAGGCTCTATTTCACAATGGTCATCATAAAGCTCGCCCGATCATTTCGGGAACCGTACCACCCATTTCCGCGGGTGAAAACATACTCATAGGGCTCGGGGAAGGGTCATGGGTTAAATGGGTAAAAATACTATAACAACCGAGCGGGTCGTTATAGTAAGTGAGAAAAATATTGAAATTATTGAACGCCCCTATCTTCACAGTTCCTTTGAGGGAGAATTTCTCTAAGAATGTGGACCTGATAGTTTCGTTTTGGGGTCTGTTTTTAAATAATCTGCCCACAACCATTCTTTTGCATTCAGTTGCCATGGGTCCATAGTATTCTCTAGTTTTGAAAATAATAGCATGCATCTCATTGTGCATAGTTTTCTTATCTTTGATCAAAAGGGGATCTTGACGGGGAATTGTTGAAGAACTCGGACAATCCGAATAGGATTGTGCGTTTTTTGAAATTGGAGGTGGGATTCGATCGGTATTACCAGCGATTGTCTCGCCCCCACTCATCGCAAGACCGCCGTCCTGCAGACCCATCATGGGTGGAGCTGAGAAATTATCCGTTAGGGTCTAACGGTAGGAATTGAACAGAGAGCAATTTTTAAGAGAGAGAGTTTTTTCTAGCATTTGATAGTGAATATTAAAATTTTATGTTCAATCAAACTAAAACACGTAAACTAAAGCGCGACGAATATGAAAGAAACAAAATGTGGAAATGGACCTGCATGTTTAAGAGTTTTTATTAACTTCACATGCTCACACCCAGCCAATCCAAACATATGACTGCACACCTTCTTTGGGGCACGTGAGATATCCTAGTGCACCACTACTTTGTATGAAAATTGATTATCAGTCTAGTGGATACTTTCAAGTATAAGCTAATCCACCTATCCCGCATCGATCCTAAATATTTATGCTTTCAGTTCAAATTTGGTCAGTCTCTTTAAAAAGTTATGTTCAGTTGTTCAGACACCCATCAAGAAAAGTAAAGGAACCTCTGCACTATAAATACTAAATAGGGAAATCTAACGGAAATTACAATAATATTATATGGCATTTTTTTCGACTGAATCGGATATGAGAAATCTGAAAGTATGGAGAGAGATAGAGAGGTATCATCTGATTGCATAATTTAATTACCGAGGATTTCTAGGATTGGCGATACAAGTTATTTTACTGTCACTTTCTTTGTTTTTTAAATGAAATCACCTAGGGATGTTAAATTTTACGATTTTTTTTCCATCAATCCAAAAAGAATATCACTTTTTATATCTACTATTATTTATTTTTAACATTCTCATTTTATCATTAATGACACTCTTTCATTATATGTGTTCAAACCACGAAATTTAAAGGACAGTTCTAATATACTATTCATATATTCAGTTTACAATGTACTAATCCCTGACACTTTTGGGTCTACTTTTCAGTTTGCACGTGGGAAAGAATCAGAGACCATTGTATTGTTGAAGAAACAGGATCCTTCTATTTACAGATTTGGATTAAAAAAATCCGCTACTTGCTCAAAAACATGTTAATACTCATGACCCGTACCTTTTCAATTCAAATATTTCCTTCCTCCCAATTTATACTAGGGTTAACTTATTTTAGGAGTCAAATAATTTTTTCTTTGACGATAATTTCAAACATCGATTCTTTAAATATTTTATATAATAAATTTATATATTTACTTTGAAAATTACATAAAAAGTAATATAAGTTTACATAATTAATAATTCAAAATATACGAAAAAAGTTGGAGGGAAATCGTAGTCAAAGAAAAAACTGTTTAACTCACCAACTAGGTCAACTCTCGTATAAATTGTGACCGGAGAGAGTACTAGTTAATGTTCCGTTTTAAGCATGTTTGTTTATTACATAGTTCCGACAGATTTGGTATTAATACATGGTTATTTAATGTTGTATTCACATGGGGAACTTCTAATGAAGTTTTAAAGCGAGCGGTTCTGAACAGACATTAAGTGTTTTTCTCCATAAGTACCAGATTAATGTATAAATACATACAGCACATTTTTTATATGGAAAAAGGGTCAGATTTTCCCTTATACTCTCACAAATAATTTATACTCCCTCTATTTCAATTAATGTGAACCTATTACTATTTGGGGAGTTTACGAGGTGAATTTTTCACCACCTTTTCTTTACCGTCATTTTAAATTATTTGAATTATAAATTATCATGACTTATAGTGCTTTTTATGTAGTTTCTAAATATATAAATTTTATTTTTACAAACTTGAAAAATCTGTGTCAAAATTTACAGTCAAAGTTATAAAGTTTGACCCTCCTACTCCGAAAAGGTTCACATAAATTGAAACGGAAGGAGTATTTCTCATTTGTTAAAATCGAGACAGAAACGAGAATTTAGATAGACAAGAATAATGAGAGAATTATTTCTACTTTGTATTCATCATAATGACCTCCTTATATACAAGTAAGGTCCTCCTACCCTAATCAAATAAGATGAACATATTCTAATAGAACTACACATCCTATTATAACATAATTATAATTTCACCATAAATAGATCAAAACTGTTACAATTAGACTAGAATAGGGTTCCACTAACTCACAGACGTGACCGGACAAACTGGTTCGGTCTCATCCGTTCTCAATACCCTTCCTCAAGTGTAACACTCCGTAAATTTGAGTTAGGTGTGAATTTGTTAAATGAGTATTAATGTGACATTTTAGACATATGAAGTCCTATGGAGATGAATTCGGGTGAAAAATAGTTGTTTTGAAGTCAAACCAAATAGTGAAGTTCATAAGAGCTCTTAAATTCGTCTAAGTCTAAGGTACGTTGCACTTATGGCCAGTTTTCAGGTAGTTTCGCCAGGAATTTGAGAAAACTCAAAACATGAAAGTTGTAGGTCTTTAAACTACCTTTCCAACTATATATTATAAAGGTCAAACAAAGGTCTTTACAAAAAGTTATGACCAATGTACTGAAGACGTGTAAAATGGAGATTCCGATTCTGGTAAGATTAGGTTTTGAAGCCCAAGCCTATATTATAACCTATAAATACAACCCAAAAACGTCTAAAGAGAGGTTTTTTCGACCAGAGGCTTCTACTAACCCCCTAAGGTGAGTTTTTACTCAAATCCCTAAGACAATTACATTAACTTAACAGGAGATTTACCTTGAATCATTATTTAAAATCGCTAGATTGTGGAAATTTCATTCAGGGTCAATTATGGGATGAAGCTTTGAGATTTCTTCAAAAAGGTAAACCCCTCACTTTGATGGATTATATGGAATTATTATTATTTTTTAGACATTGAATGGTCAATAGAATCATGAAATAGGATTGATTTAGATGCACTCTATTAAAGACAAAACCCTAGTTTTTTTTTTTTTTTTGCCTCTGATCAGTCAGATTTAATTAGCGTTTCCCCCTTATTTAACGGTTGGATCAAGCCCAAATTTTAACAGAGTGGTTACCACATATAGGTATTGAATTTGAACGGTGGATATTAGATTTGGCGGTCCTTAGCAGTGCGTCTTGAGCTATGAACAATAGCTACGAAATTGATAAAAACTTGGAAATCTTAGTTGTGCAATCTTCAAATTGGATGTAGAGTGACTCTTTGAAGTGCCGAGGTTATGTTAGGAATATATGAATGGTATCTAAGGTATGTCTTTTTTTAAAATCCTTTTGACTATAAATGTGATATGTATGTCTCTTTTTAAACATATTCTTTCGACCAGTTTTTATAAACTCTTTGGTTGTGGTTTGTGTGCGTGAGGTATAAGTTCATATTAAACCTTATTTGTACTATATTATATATACGTATTCATGATTATTTCCTCTCTAAAGGATGATTGAAAAATTGAGATACAAAGCTTTGGTATTCGAGCTTGAATTACCCATAAGGGATGTTTAAACTTGATAATTGACAAGCTTGACTATCTCATGTGAATACTCTATAATGGATTGTGTTGGACTTGAAAATCTTTTAAAGAAGTGAACTTGGTTTCTAAAACTCTTGGTTTCTAAAACTGAAATGGTTTGATGTACCCCTATAATGGTGTTATATTCCGCATTTTGCACATTCGGATAATTCAAGATAATGGCGGGAAGTTAAGAGCAAGGCTATATTTTTTATCTTGTTTAGCACACAAGTTGTTTATGAAAGTTATTGATGTAGAAATATTAAGAAAGGCTAGGGGTAAAAAGAGAAATTCACAAGGTGGTTCATGGTAATATTGAGGAAGGCTAAGGGAAAATTTGGAATTAGGAAAAAATAATTTTTCATGAATTCCAAAACAAAAAAATAAAATAAAAAAGTAATGGTCTTGAAGAAAAAGGGGCAAGTGGGCCGTCCAAGTATGGTGTGGGCCAAGGCCCACATGGAGGCATAAAATAAATAAGACCAAAAGATGACTAATTCATCATATTATCATCTTCACTTAGAAGACTCAAGAAACTTGGAGAAGGCAAAAATTAAAAGGCCATTCGGCCATACACACCAAACAAGAACCTTGGAAAAATATTTGATCAAAAATTATTTTCTTCTAGCTAAACCACCAATTGGAAGGTCCCTAGCAAAGTGAAGTAGTCATTGGAGCAAGTAAAACATCTATTCTTGCAAGCTACAAATCCTAGCCAAGTGAGAAGTTAAGGGAAAAAGGTAAGGTTTAATCCTCTTCTTATATGTTATGGATGATTATGTATGTTGTAGTATGTAAAAGTGGATGAAATTCATGAAAATATGGATGTTATATGTGGCTGCGTATATGTAGTGTGTGGCCGTGTAGGTATGGTGTGGTATGGAAGAGAATGAATCAATTTTTCTTAGTATTTTGATTATTGTTGTAATGGAATCTATGATGAAAATGAAAGTTTAATGATTCTAGTTGAAGAAGTTGTAAGTGTTGGAAAGTTGTTTAGAAGCTAATGAGATGTTAAAAACCATTTCTTGTATTTATGGAAAATAATGTTGTTAGTGAGTGAATTGTTGGTGTAGTTCATGAATTTGAAGGAAGGAAATGTGTTGTTATTGTTCTTGTTGCATTTGGAAGGTTTCGGGTGGAGTGGAGCATTGGTTGAATTGTTTTGAATATTGTACGGATTGTTTGAAGTATTCTTGAATATTGTTTGAATGGTTGCGGATTAGTACTTGAATATGTAAGCAATTATGAATTGAACGTAAATGAAACGCCGTCGAAGTTTGTAGAAAGAAGTTGCTAACGTTAGCATGCTTTTTGATTTGATTGTGGATATTGTTAGAATAACTGTTGGTATTGTTGTTGATAATTTGGCCGAGTTGAATTCTCGGATTGTTGATTGATCATTTGGCCGATTTGAATTCTCGGATTGTTGATTGATCATTTGGCCGAGTTGGATTCTCAGGGTTAGTTGTATTTACAGGGGAAATGCTGCCGAAATTTCTGTAAATAAAGTGTTGGTTGAAGATTGAACTTCTGGGTATCTATAGCTAATGTTTGGTACACATTAATATTGTTGTAGATCTTGCGAAGCCAAAGACTTAAGTTCGGATTAGCGTAGGAAGCGGGCAAGGTATGTAAGGCTTACCCTTTCTTTCTTTTGGCATGATCCTTATGAAACGAGCAGATAATGTATATGTATGATTTCAAAGAAACTCCTATTCTTAGAGCCACTAGGATGGCTAATATTCTTGACTTCCATAAGCTATTTCATACGGTTTTGATGCGTATCTATGATGCCCGAAGATCTATTTGATATGTTTCCGAATGGCATTCGAGAGATAATTAATATGACTAATGTCTTGATTTTCAAATGATAGTACGTTTGATTATTCCATTGAGTCTTTGATATATTTTGATACGTACATATGGTTCCAAAAGCTCTATTTGATTTGATCCATAACTATATTCGAAAGGTACCTAACATGATTGTTGCTTTGATTTTTCAAAAATGGCTTCTGAAACGTTCGTAGAAGGTTCTGTACTAAAACGTCCATAACTTTTGCATACTAACTCGGATTGACTTGAAACGTGTTTATGACCCTCAAGCGTCGATTATGTACGTACCCATCGAGTCTTAAAATTTATTTTATATGCATATAGTTTCTCACTACTCTGCTCGTCCATGCCTCAATGTATCTTTCACCGAGTCCCGGGCCGGGTATGTTATCGTGCGCACTCCACTGCATTGTTCACCGAGTCCCTCATTAGAGGGCCGGGTACGGTATATGCATATGATGACATGATGAGATGATGATATGATACGGCGGCCAGGAAGGCATATGATGATTTGATTCACCGAGTCCCTCACTAGAGGGTCGGGTACGGTATGTGTATATGTATATGCATGATGATATGATAGCATGCTGATATGATGACATGACCTCATTCACCGAGTCCCTCACTAGAGGGCCGGATACGGTATATATATATATATATATATATATATATATATATATATATATATATATATATATGATGTTGACATGCATGACTTTATTTACCGAGTCCCATAACGGGCCAGGTACAGTATGTGGTATTGGTATGTTTGATTCTGTCTCGAACTGCACAGGTACAGCGGTTTATTTATTATCATACTTGACTCCTGGAATCTCTGTCTCAGTTATGATCTTTCTAGTTATATTTCATGCCTTACATACTCAGTACATATTCCATACTGACCCCCTTTCTTCGGGGGCTGCGTTTCATGCCCGCAGGTACAGACGTTCACGTGAGTGACCCGACAGCTTAGGCCATCCATTCCGCTGCTTTGGAGTGCTCCCTTGTTCTGGAGCCTACATTTTGGTACAGACTCTTCCGCTGTATATATGTATGTATATATTCAGGGGTATGACGGGGCCCTGTCCCGTCATATGATTCTGTTGTCTTTGTCAGAGGCCTGTAGACATGTATGTGGGTCATGGGTCGTTATGGTTTAGTTATGTCCGTGTGGCTTGCGTCTAAGCGGTTCTATTTGCTGTGACAGCCTTAACGACTTGTATGTACGTATACGTATGTGTATGTATTGGGCGATATGTTTTATGACAGCCTTGTCGGCTTCTGTGTGATACATTTGTTATATGTGACCGCTTAAGACGACATCTGACCTTTGTATCTGTACAAGTCAGTGTACGCTGAATATAGATAAGCCATTGGTATGCCGATTTTGGTAAATAAGTGTGTACGGGTGCCCAGCTCGGGCACTAGTCATGGCCTACGGGGTTGGGTCGTGACAAATGGGATGATGAACATAATCCTTAATGAATAATGTGAGTAACATTATATGACTTGTAATTTGGCTTCTATGCTATGATTTGAGTGATTCGACTTCTATGCCCAGATTGTGATTCGGCACTTTCGCCAAGATTTATATTATTTTTGTTTTGCCTAGCTACTCGAGAGGAAGGGTAGTCACTATGGATCCTAGTGGGGTTTGCCTAGCCAATTTGGAGGAAGAGTGGCAATCGAGGGTCGATAGCCCCGGTGTGGTTCATGCCTAGTGTTACACCCCGTACTTGCTGTTACACCTCGAAAAATTTTCCGTTGATGCACAGTGAATAAAATAACGAAGGACTCGAAATATTCGATATTTCAATAAGTAAGAAATAACATTTGATGACCCTAATTGAGATTTGCAAAGACATTCGAGGTAAGAGAAGAAAGTTGCCAAGGAAGGCAAGGTATATGTTACGTATCGGAAGAGATTTATGAGTACCGAATTAATGATGACTTAATGATGTCCTGGAAAAGAGTTATAATGTCCTTAGATTGTTAATGAGGTGTTAAACAAGTGTTAAGAAGGTTCATAAGGATTGGAGATCAAACGAGTCGACGAGAACGAGTTCGGAGAAATTGCGCATTATACGGCCCAACATACTGGCCGTATATTCAGCCCAGATTGCCAACCTCACTGGACCAAATCTACTGCCAGACATACGGTCAGTATAATTTATACGGACCGTATGTTGGTCCGTAGAATCTGGTCGGGACAGATTGAGAATTATTAATAGGGGATCAAGTTCATTTCATTTCATTTCCTCTTCACTTCCCTTCTCTCTAGAACTCTCTAGAACATTTCTCCACACCTCTTCTACAAGAATTCAAGAGATATTAATGATCAACTTCATCAAACGAAGAGAATCAAGTGCAAGAAACTCATTAAAGCTCATCCAAGACAAGAAATCCAAGTGGAGGTGGAACTAGGGTTTTGCTCAAGTGAAGTGTTTCCACCCAAGGTCCATTCCTACACCATCTAAGGTAGCTTTTATGGTCTTTCCATGTTGTTTGAGGTATTGAGAGGTTGAAAGACTTGGATTGTAGAAGGAGATAGAAAATGGGTTATGAATGTGAGAATAATGATATTTTTGAGTAGTAGTAGCTTGGATTGAGTCATGATTCTGATATGTTGTGATTATGATTATGTTATAAATGACATTTAGAACATGGGATAGACATTGTATATGAGTGGATGTAATAGTGTGTTACGGCCATGGATATGGATAATTTGAAGTGAATTGAGAAAATATGGATAATGTAGGCGAATAAAGACTATTTTTATGATGTTGTGAATGTTATTATTTGTTATATCCCGTGTTTTTGCGCACTTGAAAAATTTGGAACAATCTTGTCTTGTAGGAAATAAGACTATGTTTTTATTTTATTTAACATATGTGTGATATTCATGAAAATTATCGAACCGAAAGTGCGGAATAAGGCCAAGGGAAAAATTGAAATTTTGGAAATTAGTTCCGTAAATTACAAAACAAGGTTTCTAATGAATTGGGCTCGAAAATACTAAAAGAAAAATGAGGCCCAAATGGCATAGGGTGGCCGACCATGGCCCAAGTCCATGGAAATTATTCCATGTGACTATTAATTAAAAGAGGGATCAATATATCTGTATCATTATCCTTTAGAACATTCAAGAAAGTTGAAACAAGAGAGAGTGAGAGTACTAGGGCCTCTCGGCCTAACCCCAACAAAAAGAAAAAAAAAATCCTAGCCTTTAATCTTGATCCTAAAATCTTGGTTTTCTTGAATTCTTGTTAAGCTCAGGACGCTCTCCAACGCGGTATAATTAGTTAAGTAAGAGAACAACGTTTGCGGCAAGTTGAAGTTTGAAGAAAAAAAGCAAGAAATCTATTCTTTTGTGTTATGGAATAAGTAGATATGTTGTAAGGATTGGAATTAGATGAGAATTATGGAGTTGTGATGTGTGTGTGCATAGTCGTGTGTGTGTGAATTGGTGTGTGTGGCCGTCAGCCATTGTGGGGTGAAGGGGAGGTGAAGTGAAGTTCATTTAGTTGGTTAGTTGTGTCGTTGTGACCTTTGTGACGTAAATAAAGGTTTAACGATTTGAGTTAGCATTGAAATTGGTTGTATGTGATTATGGGAAATTATGTGATTTTTATATGATTTTTTTATATAATTGTGAAAGGAAAAATTCTAAATGTGAATTATGGTTGTTGTTAATGAATTTGGAAGGAAACAATGCTAGTGGGTAGTGTTGTTGCATTTGTTGAAGTTTCGGATAGAATATGGAATTGGCAGAATTGTTTGAATCCTTGGGTATTGTTTGGAATGTTATTGAATTATGTTTGAATAACCTTGAGTTAGTAAATGAATGTGAGAATGTTGATATTAGCTTGATATTGTGAAGATGGAATGAAAGTTGTCGCCTTATGTAGAAAAGAGGACTATTTATATAGTGCGTTTTGTAATGATTGTTGATGCTCTTGGTATTGTGGTGTTGTTGTTGTTGTTGATATTTTGGGCCGAGATGATTCTCGGGGACGTTGAATTTATAGGGGAAATGCTGCCGAAATTTCGGTAGACAATATGAATTTAAGATTTAAATTCTAAAAGCTTGAACTCATATTTGGCAACTATGACCAATTGTAGATTTTGGATGAAACGGGAATTGAGTTTGGGCGAGCGTAAGACGCAAGTAAGGTATGTAAAGCTATCCCTTTCCTTCTTTTGGCATGTCCTAGATGTACTAGGTTTGGATTTGAGCCTCGGGGATTATTCCGTTCATAGAAATCTGAGTTTAATTTTGGTATTATCTCATTCAGCAGAATTGAATTAGAACCTTTGTTTTGTTGGAAAGAAATGTTCAAATATCCATAATTGTCATAAACGTAACCGAATCCCCTTGAGACTTTCATAGGTGACTTCATAGGGCCTAATGTTCGTAAATCACATACGCCACCACGACTTGACCCGAGGTGGGCCCATTAACTCTGAAACTCCTTCGTTTGCCCTAATGGACTTATCTTTGTATGATATCGGAAAGAGACTTTTGCTTATGACTTTGGCTATTATAGAATAATGTTTTAATTACTCCATGATATTCTGATTTATATTTTGAACTATAAATACGATTTCAGAAGTATTTTTGTGAGATAAACTCCGTATTGATCAGTTGTTCAGACTAGTATACCCCAACGGGTTGTCACATGATTATATCAAGTTTCATAAATGTTTTGATATGTTTCCGCATTAGTTTCCGCACTACTCCACTCGTGCCTAATACTATGATATTGTTCGCCGGTTCCCGGGCCGGCTTTGTGATCGTGCGTACTATGATATATTCGGCAGTATGATGTGTTACGGCTCCCGAGACCTCTCCATAGGGCCGGGTACCGTTTATGGAGTTATGCTGTGATATGGCTATGATACGTTTGATGATATGATATGTTGTGAGGATATGTTATGTTCGGAGTTGTATGGAGATTTGAAACTTTCTGGAGTATGCTGTGTTGTGGCACCAGTGTCGGAGTGGTGACCACGTTCCTGAGCCTTATGCACGATTTTCATTTTCATTTGCATTACATATATATATATATATATATATATATATATATATGTTTTTTAGCACAGACTTTGATGTACTGGTTCGGTATTTACTTCATGTACCTTTCATGTCAGCTATGGTTTGGATTTCTGTACTCTATGCTTTACATACTCAGTACATCTTTCGTACTGACCCCCTTTCTTCGGGGGCTGCGTTTCATGCCCGCAGGTGCTGAGGTTCGTGACCCGCCAGTGTAGACCATACTTTCTGCTATTACAGAGCGCTCCTCTTGATCCGGAGCCTACATCTTGGTAAATATCTTTTGTCATGTATCTGTTTCTGTATATGTTTGGACTATTTGGGGTACGGCGGGGCCCTGTCCCGCTATATGTTTCCGTTTTGGTTTGTAGAGGCCTGTAGTCATATATGTGGGTCGAGGGTCTTACGTGTGTTTGTTCTGTTTATGATTTGTGTCTTAATGCGGTCCTACCTGTTATGGCGGCCATGGTGGCCCATATGTTCGGCGATGTGTATTCCGCCGACTCTTTTGGCTTGATATGATATCTTTGCACACGCGACCGCTTAAGATAATATTTGACTTCAAATCTGTTTAAAATAATTGACACGAGATCTGAGTTAAATTAAAATATGACAAGTTAGTATGTAAGTCTGTTTGGGGTGTCCAAATAGGACATCAGTCGCGGCCCACGGAGCTGGGTCGTGACAAAATTGGTATCAGAGCGGTTTGTCCTCGGAATGTCTACAGGCCGTGTCTCGTAGAGTCTTGTTTATCGGTGTGTTGTGCACCACATCTATAAACAGGAGGCTACAGGACATTTAGGGTGTTACCTTTCTTTGAATCTTAGATCGTGTGATAGAGCTGTGTAGTTAGGATGACTCTTTTCTGATCAGTTGTTGTGTTTTTCAGTGATGCCTCCGAATAAGGCAACGGCTGCCCAGTAGGGCATGGCGGTGATGGGAGAGACTAGTCAAATGCCGAGAGTTACACGGGCTCGTGCTCAGGATTTTCCCGAGGTTGTGCCGCAGTCAGAGGGTTCAGGTACACCACCACCGGCGGAGCCGGGAGCAGGTCCATCATTAGCTCCAGATGCTCCAGCGCCCGAGCCTCCAGCTCCTCAGCCAGGGGCGGAGGATAGGACGTTGAGGGAGGTCGTACAGTTGTTGACGACTTTGGTGGCGGGATAGGCTATCAGACGCGGGCTGAGAGGTGATGATGATAATGACAGGCGTGATAGCCTGAGGGTTCGTGATTTTCTGACATGTAGTCCCCCAGAGTTTTTCGGGTCTAAGCCCGAGGAGGACCCCCACGACTTCATTCGGGGGATGAGGCGCTCATTGGGACTGGTCAGGGCTTTAGAGACCGAGTCCGTTGAGTTAGCCTCGCACAGATTACGAGATGTTGCGGCTAATTGGTATGAGTCCTAGGAGCTGTCCAGAGGTGAGGGTGCTCCCCAGCTACATGGGACGAGTTTGTGGCCGCTTTTCTCCGCCATTATTTGCCCCCTGAGTTGCGGAGGGCGAGGGTTGATAGGTTTTTGCAGTTGCGGCAGAGGGGTCGGAGTGTTCGTGAGTATAATTTGGAGTTTGATTCTTTGGCTCGATATGCACCTGCTATAGTGGCTGATATGGCTGACCGGATGCACCGTTACGTGATAGGGTTGGACCGTTACATAGTTGACAGCTGCATGGTGATGGCATCGCAGACTGATATGGAGATCGCCCGGTTATAGGCCTACGCGCATGGTATGGAGGACCGGCACAGAGAAGACCGGTCGGGCAGAGATCGCGACAGGAGGCCGCCCAAGAGGGCTAGATCCGCGGGATATTCTGGAGATTTTCGAGGCGGGCAGCCTCAGTCACAGTAGTCAGGCAGATATCCTCCTCCGTCAGGCCGGGGTACACAGTCCGCCGGTAGACGATTTGACAGTGCAGGACCATCTGGGGCCGGTCAGAGTTCCAGAGCATCAGGTTCGAAGATGACCAGGGGTTCCAGCCAGTCCAGACTACCCAGGCCCCGTTGTTCTTATTGTGGAAGATCGCACCCAGGGGAGTGCTACCGAGCCACAGGAGCTTATTTTTCCTGCGGCCGTCAGGGCCATGTTATGCGAGATTGTCCGATGGCGAGTGGTTCTGCTAGTACAGTTCAGCCGACGGGATCAGCCGCTGGTTCATCTTCTACTCCCTCAGCTATGCGCCCTGCAGGGCGGGGTTTGCCGGCACCGGTGGGCCGCGGTCGAGGCCGTGGCAGTGTTTCAGATTCTAGCGGTCCTTCGAACCGCATATATGCATTGGCTAGCCGCCAGGACCAGGAGGCTTCGCCAAATGTTGTCACAGGTACATTACTGGTTTTTCTCCCGACTTGTATATGCATTGATTGATCGTGGCTCTACTTTATCGTATATCTCCCCGCTCGTTGCTAGTAAAATTAGAATAACACCCGAACCTATAGAGCCATTTGAAGTGGCTACACCGGTTGGGGACTTTATTATAGCGAGGCAGGTATATAAAGGTTGTTCTGTTATCATATATGATCGTTGCACTAAAGCTGATTTGGTAGAGTTAGATATGCTGGAATTTGATGTCATTATGGGTATGGACTGGTTAGCTTCCTGTTATGCTAATGTTGACTGCCAGAAAAAGGTAGTTCGCTTCCAGTTTCCAGGGGAACCAGTCATATAGTGGTCAGGGAGTACAGCGTCGCCGAGGGGTAAGTTTATTTCATACCTCAAGGCTAAGAAAATGATTCAGAAAGGTTATATCTATCATTTGGTCCGGGTGCACGATACTAAGGCCGAGGCACCTACTCTTCAGTCAGTTCCGGTTGTTAATGAATTCTCAGATGTATTCCCAGATGAGCTTCCAGGCCTCCCGCCTGAGCGGGAGATAGACGTCACTATAGATTTGTTGCCAGATACGCAGCCCGTATCTATTCCTCTGTACAGAATGGCACCTGCATAATTGAAGGAATTAAAGGAGCAGTTGAAAGATCTATTGGATAAAGGCTTCATCGGACCCAGTACATCGCCCTGGGGAGCGCCGGTATTATTTGTTAGAAAGAAAGATGGGTCACTGCGAATGTGTATTGATTATCGACAGCTGAATAAGGTGACTATAAAGAATAAATATCCCCTTCCCCGGATTGACGATTTATTTGATCAGTTGCAGGGTGCTAAATATTTCTCGAAGATAGATTTGCGTTCAGGCTACCACCAGGTACGGGTACGAGAGGTCGATATTCCGAAGACTGCTTTCAGGACCCGATACGGGCATTATGAATTCAGAGTGATGTCTTTTGGGCTGACTAATGCTCCAGCGGTATTCATGGATTTGATGAATCGGGTATTCTGACCGTTTCTTGATATGTTCGTGATTGTGTTTATTGATGATATCTTGGTTTATTCACGATCAGCAGAGGAGCATTCAGATCATTTGAGGACAGTACTTGGCACACTTCGACAACAGAAATTATATGCTAAATTTTCCAAATGTGAATTTTGGTTAACCTCTGTGGCTTTCTTGGGGCATATTGTCGGAGCAGATGGCATTCGGGTCGATACACAGAAGATTGAAGCTGTACAGAATTGGCCTAGGCCTACTACACCGATAGAGGTACGCAGTTTTCTGGGTTTAGCCGGGTATTATAGAAGATTCGTGGAAATTTTTGCTTCTATTGCGGCACCATTAACGAAGATCACTCAGAAAGCAACAAAATTTCAGTGGACTGATGCCTATGAGCGCAGTTTCCAGATGTTGAAGGGAAATTTAATTACAGCTCCAGTTTTAGCTCTTCCAGAAGGGTCAGACGGGTATGTTGTTTATTGTGATGCCTCTGGTATTGGGATAGGTTGTGTGTTAATGCAGTACGGTCGAGTCATAGCCTATGCTTCCCGGCAGCTCAAACCGCATGAAAGAAATTATCCCACTCATGATTTGGAATTAGCCGCGGTGATTCATGCTTTGAAGATATGGCAGCACTATTTATATGGGGTCCACGTTGATATTTATACGGACCATAAGAGCCTCCAGTATATTTTTAAGCAGAAGGAGCTAAATTTACGGCAGAGAAGATGGCTTGAACTATTGAAAGATTATGACGTTGATATTTTGTATCATCCTGGGAAAGCCAATGTGGTAGCGGATGCACTTAGCCGCAAGTCCATGGGTAGTTTGACTGATGTGCAGCCTGATAAGAAAGAATTAGTTCATGAGATTCATCAGTTAGCTAGCCTTGGAGTCCACTTGGCAGATTCGGGAGATGCTGGGGTTTCTGTTCGAGAGGTTGCTGAGTCATCCATTATAGAAGAGGTAAAGCAGCGTCAGTTCGAAGATCCTGTTTTGGTACAGTACCGAGATGTGGCTCTTAGTAAAGAAAAGACTCAGTTCGAAATTTCGCCCGAAGGAGTATTATTATATGGAGGCAGATTATGCGTGCCTGATGTTGCAGGGTTGCGGCGACAAATTATGGGTGAAGCACATAATGCTCGGTATTCTGTTCATCCTGGTTCCACAAAGATGTATCATGATCTCAAATGTTTATACTGGTGGGACGGTATGAAAAGAGATGTCGCAGAGTTCGTTGGCCAGTGCCCAAATTGTCAGCAAGTCAAGATCGAGCATCAGAAGCCCGGTGGGTTATTACAGGAAATGGAAATTCCAGCTTGGAAATGGGAAATGATTAACATGGATTTCATTGTGGGTTTGCCGCGCACTCCACGCAGGTATGATTCTATTTGGGTTATTGTTGACAGGTTGACGAAATCAGCCCATTTCCTTCCGGTCAGGACTACTTATTCGGCTGAGGACTATGCCAGATTGTATCTTAAAGAGATAGTAAGACTTCACGGGGTCCCTGTATCTATTATCACTGACAAAGGTGCCCAGTTCACAGCGAATTTCTGGAGATCATTCCAGGAAAGATTGGGGACTCAGGTGAGTCTTAGTACAGCATTTCATCCTCAGTCCGACGGACAGGCCGAGCGCACTATTCAGACATTGGAAGATATGTTGCGGGCCTGTACTATTGATTTCAGAGGTAGCTGGGACGATCATTTGCCGCTTGTTGAATTTTCTTATAATAATAGTTATCATTCCAGCATACAGATGGCGCCGTACGAAGCCCTTTATGGTAGGAAATGCAGATCTCCGATCGGTTGGTTTGACGTGGGTGAAACTAAATTAATTGGTCCAGATGTGGTCCAGCAGGCAGTCGATAAAGTGAAACTGATTCGAGAGCGACTATTAGCGGCCCAGAGTCGACAGAAATCTTATGCTGATAAACGACGACGACCTTTGGAGTTCCAGATTGGAGACTGGGTATTTCTGAAAGTGTCGCCCATGAAGGGCGTGATGAGATTCAGCAGAAAGGGAAAGCTCAGTCCGCGATACATTGGGCCTTACCAGATTGTCCGGAAGATTGGGAATGTCGCTTATGAGCTGGACTTACCATTAGATCTAGAGGCAGTGCACCCGGTATTCCATGTATCCATGCTCCGAAAATGTATTGGTGATCCTGACAGAATATTTCCAGTAAATGATATTCAGGTAACGGAGGACTTGTCTTATGAAGAGCAACCTGTAGCTGTTCTGGATCGTCAGGTGAGGAGACTGCGCACCAAAGATGTGCCTTCTGTTAAAGTCCTGTGGCGGAACAACAACCGGGAAGAAATGACCTGGGAGACGGAGGATGAGATGAAAAAGAAGTACCCTCACTTGTTCCCTACACTTACAGGTAATTTGAAACTCTAAATCTGTTATATTGATTGACAAATGATCTATGTGTAATATTCATAAAGAGAAACTCCCCCGCCATGCTTATAAGACCCTATGAGGCTAATTTAACATTCGAGGACGAATGTTCTAAAGGGGGGGGGGGGGAATGTTATATCCCGTGTTTTTGCGCACTTGAAAAATTTGGAACAATCTTGTCTTGTAGGAAATAAGACTATGTTTTTATTTTATTTAACATATGTGTGATATTCATGAAAATTATCGAAGCGAAAGTGCGGAATAAGGCCAAGGGCAAAATTGAAATTTTGGAAATTAGTTCCGTAAATTACAAAACAAGGTTTCTAATGAATTGGGCTCGAAAATACTAAAAGAAAAATGAGGCCCAAATGGCATAGGGTGGCCGGCCATGGCCCAAGTCCATGGAAATTATTCCATGTCACTATTAATTAAAAGAGGGATCAATATATCTGTATCATTATCCTTTAGAACATTCAAGAAAGTTGAAACAAGAGAGAGTGAGAGTACTAGGGCCTCTCGGCCTAACCCCAACAAAAAGAAAAAAAAAATCCTAGCCTTTAATCTTGATCCTAAAATCTTGGTTTTCTTGAATTCTTGTTAAGCTCAGGACGCTCTCCAACGCGGTATAATTAGTTAAGTAAGAGAACAACGTTTGCGGCAAGTTGAAGTTTGAAGAAAAAAAGCAAGAAATCTATTCTTTTGTGTTATGGAATAAGTAGATATGTTGTAAGGATTGGAATTAGATGAGAATTATGGAGTTGTGATGTGTGTGTGCATAGTCGTGTGTGTGTGAATTGGTGTGTGTGGCCGTCAGCCATTGTGGGGTGAAGGGGAGGTGAAGTGAAGTTCATTTAGTTGGTTAGTTGTGTCGTTGTGACCTTTGTGACGTAAATAAAGGTTTAACGATTTGAGTTAGCATTGAAATTGGTTGTATGTGATTATGGGAAATTATGTGATTTTTATATGATTTTTTTATATAATTGTGAAAGGAAAAATTCTAAATGTGAATTATGGTTGTTGTTAATGAATTTGGAAGGAAACAATGCTAGTGGGTAGTGTTGTTGCATTTGTTGAAGTTTCGGATAGAATATGGAATTGGCAGAATTGTTTGAATCCTTGGGTATTGTTTGGAATGTTATTGAATTATGTTTGAATAACCTTGAGTTAGTAAATGAATGTGAGAATGTTGATATTAGCTTGATATTGTGAAGATGGAATGAAAGTTGTCGCCTTATGTAGAAAAGAGGACTATTTATGTTATAGTGCGTTTTGTGATGATTGTTGATCCTCTTGGTATTGTGGTGTTGTTGTTTTTGATATTTTGGGCCGAGATGATTCTCGGGGACGTTGAATTTATAGGGGAAATGCTGCCGAAATTTCGGTAGACAATATGAATTTAAGATTTAAATTCTAAAAGCTTGAACTCCTATTTGGCAACTATGACCAATTGTAGATTTTGGACGAAACGGGGATTGAGTTTGGGCGAGCGTAAGACGCAAGTAAGGTATGTAAAGCTATCCCTTTCCTTCTTTTGGCATGTCCTAGATGTACTAGGTTTGGATTTGAGCCTCGGGGATTATTCCGTTCATAGAAATCTGAGTTTACTTTTGGTATTATCTCATTCAGCAGAATTGAATTAGAACCTTTGTTTTGTTGGAAAGAAATGTTCAAATATCCATAATTGTCATAAACGTAACCGAATCCCCTTGAGACTTTCATAGGTGACTTCATAGGGCCTAATGTTCGTAAATCACATACGCCACCACGACTTGACCCGAGGTGGGCCCACTAACTCTGAAACTCCTTCGTTTGCCCTAATGGACTTATCTTTGTATGATATCGGAAAGAGACTTTTGCTTATGATTTTGGCTATTATAGAATAATGTTTTAATTACTCCATGATATTCTGATTTATATTTTGAACTATAAATACGATTTCAGAAGTATTTTTGTGAGATAAACTCCGTATTGATCAGTTGTTCAGACTAGTATACCCCAACGGGTTGTCACATGATTATATCAAGTTTCATAAATGTTTTGATATGTAAATTGCATTAGTTTCCGCACTACTCTGCTCGTTCCTAATACTATGATATCGTTCGCCGGTTCCCGGGCCGGCTTTGTGATCGTGCGTACTATGATAGATTCGGCAGTATGATGTGTTACGGCTCCCGAGACCTCTCCATAAGGCCGGGTACCGTTTATGGAGTTATGCTGTGATATGGCTATGATACGTTTGATGATATGATATGTTGTGAGGATATGTTATGTTCGGAGTTGTACGGAGATTTGAAACTTTCTGGAGTATGCTGTGTTGTGGCACCAGCGTCGGAGTGGTGACCACGTTCCTGAGCCTTATGCATGATTTTCATTTGCATTACATATATATATATATATATATATATATATATATATATATATATATATATATATATATATATATATATGTTTTTCAGCACATACTTTGATGTACTAGTTCGGTATTTACTTCCTGTACCTTTCATGTCAGCTATGGTTTGGATTTCTGTACTCTATGCTTTACATACCCAGTACATCTTTCGTACTGACCCCCTTTCTTCGGGGGCTGCGTTTCATGCCCGCAGGTGCTGAGGTTCGTGACCCGCCAGTGTAGGCCATACTTTCTGCTATTATAGAGCGGTCCTCTTGATCCGGAGCCTACATCTTGGTACATATCTTTTGTCATGTATCTGTTTCTGTATATATTTGGACTATTTGGGGTACGGCGGGGCCCTGTCCCGCCATATGTTTCTGTTTTGGTTTGTAGAGGCCTGTAGTCATATATGTGGGTCGAGGGTCCTACGTGTGTTTGTTCTGTTTATGATTTGTGTCTTAATGCGGTCCTACCTGTTATGGCGGCCATGGTGGCCCATATGTTTGTATATATGCATATGTTCGGCGATGTGTATTCCGCCGGCTCTTTTGGCTTGATATGATATCTTTGCACGCGCGACCGCTTAAGATAATATTTGACTTTAAATCTGTTTAAAATAATTAACACGAGATCTAAGTTAAATTAAAATATGACAAGTTAGTATGTAAGTCTGTTTGGGGTGTCCAAATAGGACATCAGTCGCGGCCCACGGAGCTGGGTCGTGACATTATTGATGTTTGGAAGTTGATATATGATATGGAGGAAGTCATATAAATAAAGGAGATGCTGCCCAATTTTCTCTGGCTTTAGTCAAGTATGCTAAGCTATCGATTTTCTAATGTTAGCATAACTCTAATGAAGGTAGAAACATGAGCATTGAAGGAGAATGTTCAAGCGATAGAATAGTCGAACAAAGAGGTATGTAAGGCTAACCCTTCTTTCGATAAGGCATGGTTCTTTGGCCGTATATCTATTCTTTCATGAGCCTATGATGCCCTCCAAATGATTCTATGTCTAAAGCTACTAACGCTTTAGAATTACTAACGCTCACGATTCTCATTGTGTTACGATTCTATGAAATTCCTTATATGATGAGAGATCCTCTAAGGATAGATGTAATAAAACGATGATAGTAATGACGTCAAAGATGCTTATGAGCTCTTATGTATATCTATGTTTATGTATGACTATTATGTAACCCCGAGCTTATATGGCTGGGTATGATATACATTGCGCGCGCACCACTGCAGTTGGGTACGGATAACCCTGAGCCTTGGTAGGGCCAGGTATGTATAATCACCGAGCCTTGCCATGGCCGGGTATGTGAAACACCAATCCTTCATGGTCGGGTATGCTATGAATGTGAATACGATTATAAATATGAATAGGGGTATGAAAATGTAAATGAGTACGGATACGAATACGGATACGGATATGGATGTATGTACACAACCACGCATTAGAAATGAAGGTCCCTATGAAAAGTAAGTAAGTGTTTATGACGATGATTAGACTACCTCCCATCTTATGCTATTTCTTATGTTGTTTATTATGCTTTTATAATGATGTTGATCATGCTTTACATACTCAGTACATTCTTCATACTGACGTCCTTTTGTTTGTGGACGCTGCGTCATGCCCGCAGGCGGCCAGGAAGACAGGCGGGATCATTCTGAGCTATAGCTTTTGGTATCTATTCTTTTGTGAAAGGGCTGTTAGTGTAAGGGCCCGTGATTTTATTAGCCTGAATCCTCCGAAATTCTTTGGATCAAAGCCGGATGAGGACCCTCAAAATTTTATTGATGGAATGTTGAGGACACTTTGGTTGATACATGCTTCGGACACCGAATCGGTAGAGTTAGCATCCTATAGATTGAGGGATGTCGCAATCCATTGGTACACAGTTTGGATGACTTCACGGGGAGCCAATGCGCCTCCCCCGGTATGGCAAGAGTTTGTAGACGCCTTCCTCCGACATTACCTGCCTCCAGAGGTTCGGCGAGCTAGGGCCGATAAGTTCTTAAATTTGAGACAAGGAAGCATGAGTGCTTTAGAGTATAGTCTCCCCTTCAATTCTTTGGCTAGTGATGCAATATGAAGAAGATCAAGAAATCCAAGAAAATCAAGAAACACAAGATTGAAATTCAAGAAAAAGAAAAGTCCAAGAAGCTCAAGTTTGAAGATTATTTCCCATTCTTGTTTCTTGAATCCTTTTCTAAATAGGTTTCTTGTTTCTTGATTTATATTATAGTAGGATTTAATTTCCTATCATTAGTAGGATCTTTATCCTAGTTCTAGTAGGATTCTAGTTTTTTTTATTCTTTTCCTTGTAGAATAGGGATTTTATTTTCCTTGTTTTTAGTTATTTCCTTTCTAGAGTAGAATATGGATTTGTAGTCATAAAAGAAGAGAACCTAGGCCTATATAAAGGGTTCTCATGACTTGTAAATATACTATTCACGTTTTGAGCAGAAACCTAAATTTTGCAATAGAGTTATTTTCTCTATTTGGTCTTCTTTATCCTTGTTTTGGTTCCAAGCAAGGTGGTGATAGTCTTTATCTTGTTTTCAATAGCGTGTGGTGTTTCTTTATCACGTAAGTTGATTTCAAGTGGTGACTTAGGAACTTTATTTGTTCTTGATCATTCAAGAACGCGTTTCTTGATTAAAATTCATTCTAGTCATATCCAGAACCCTAATTTTCTTTCCATCATTCCGCCTTTAATACTTACTTGATTTAAACGATTCAATAGTTATTTTTATAGTTCAAATCGTCATCTTTCTCCTCGTCTTGAAATCACATAATTTCGAGAAGTATAGCCCGATTTACGTCTGTTTCTTGAATTCTGCCCATCAATCGCTTCAAGAACAAGATCCTGGTCAATTGGTTCTTTGTTAACTCGAAGAATCACATCAATTTGGTATCAGAGCACAGTTGAGGAGTAGGATGAGTATGCAACCAAGAGGAGGAAGTTTGGTTCAAGAAGATGAAAAACTATGGAAAAAGGAATCTCTTTTCCGCACTAGATGTACCTCCCATGATAAGGTATGTTCGGTAATCATTGATAAAGGAAGTCATGTTAATGTTGTTTCTGAAGAGATGGTTTCTAAACTTGGCTTGTTAACAAAACTTCATCCATATCCTTATAGCATCAAATTTGAGAATGATGATGGTGGTTTAGAGGTAACTCATCAATGCCTAGTTTCTTTTTCTATTGGCAAAATATATAATGATCTTGTTTGGTGTGATGTAACAAAGATGGATGCTTGCCACTTATTACTTGGAAGACCATGGGTGTATGAAAGGTGTGCTAACTATGATGAATATCGTAATACCTATTCTTTTACAAAGGATGGACGGAAAATTAAGTTGGTTCCCTTGACTCCAGAAGATGTTGCTAAAAACTCCAAGTATGTTGATGATTCTTTTGTGACCAAATTACAAATCATTGGTCCCATAAATATGGAACAGAAAACGGAGGAGAAGAATGAATTGGATCCACAAGTTGAGGATTTACCTCCAAAGTTTGATGAGGATCCATTGGAGCATCCAACTATTTGTGAGATTGACTTTCCATCTTTAAGTGATTTCAAAAAGAATCCAGATTTTGTTTCCTACTCCACACCAACTAATGCAGTGTATTGCATAGGACCAATAGTGTATGAATATTTGAAAGAGAAAGAGAATGAGTTGCTGAAAAAGGAGTCTATGAATGAGAGTTTAATTTATGATCTAGTTCGAGCAAGAATTATTCCTCAAAAGATTGAATCTTTGCAAGAAAGTGTGGATTTAATATCTCTCAATTTCATTGAGATTAATGGCTATAATCATGTCAAATATGAGAGCATCAAAATCATCAAGGAGCTCATAAGAATACATGATTTATTCTCTAACCCTGATCCAAAGGTACATGAATTTGAGTTATTTAAAGGTATTTGTGGCACTAACTCAGATTTTGCATGCAAATACCACATCGACACGGAAGTGTTCAAGATTTATGAAGATCAAAAGGAAATAAGTTATGATCATGGTTTACACATTGAAGATCAGTTTAAGATGATATGTTTGAGAAATCATGGTATAAAGTTACCACTAAGAAAGTGGGATTTAGTTCGGCCATATGCAAAGTTTTCTTTGAACATGATGAAGCTCTATGAAAAGTTAGAAAAATGCAACTTAGAGCCTGGTAAGTATGGGTTGTTCCCAATTTTTTTTTTTGGCTAATCTTTCACCGTTTATGGAGCCTTTAGACTCGAGGACGAGTCTTTCTCAACAAGGGGAGAATGATGAAAGATGAAGAAGATCAAGAAATCCAAGAAAATCAAGAAACACAAGATTGAAATTCAAGAAAAAGAAAAGTCCAAGAAGCTCAAGTTTGAAGATTATTTCCCATTCTTGTTTCTTGAATCCTTTTCTAAATAGGTTTCTTGTTTCTTGATTTATATTATAGTAGGATTTAATTTCCTATCATTAGTAGGATCTTTATCCTAGTTCTAGTAGGATTCTAGTTGTTTTTATTCTTTTCCTTGTAGAATAGGGATTTTATTTTCCTTGTTTTTAGTTATTTCCTTTCTAGAGTAGAATATGGATTTGTAGTCATAAAAGAAGAGAACCTAGGCCTATATAAAGGGTTCTCATGACTTGTAAATATACTATTCACGTTTTGAGCAGAAACCTAAATTTTGCAATAGAGTTATTTTCTCTATTTGGTGTTCTTTATCCTTGTTTTTGGTTCCAAGCAAGGTGGTGATAGTCTTTATCTTGTTTTCAATAGCGTGTGGTGTTTCTTTATCACGTTAATTGATTTCAAGTGGTGACTTAGGAACTTTATTTGTTTTGATCATTCAAGAACGCGGTTCTTGATTAAAATTCGTTCTAGTTCATACCCAAAACCTTAATTTTCTTTCCATCGTGCCGGCCTCAATACTTACTTGATTTAAACGATTCAATAGTTATTTTTATAGTTCAAATCGTCATCTTTCTCCTCGTCTTGAAATCACATAATTTCGAGAAGTATAGCCCGATTTACGTCTGTTTCTTGAATTCTGCCCATCAATCGCTTCAAGAACAAGATCCTGGTCAATTGGTTCTTTGTTAACTCGAAGAATCACATCAATTTGGTATCAGAGCACAGTTGAGGAGTAGGATGAGTATGCAACCAAGAGGAGGAAGTTTGGTTCAAGAAGATGAAAAACTATGGAAAAAGGAATCTCTTTTCCGCACTAGATGTACCTCCCATGATAAGGTATGTTCGGTAATCATTGATAAAGGAAGTCATGTTAATGTTGTTTCTGAAGAGATGGTTTCTAAACTTGGCTTGTTAACAAAACTTCATCCATATCCTTATAGCATCAAATTTGAGAATGATGATGGTGGTTTAGAGGTAACTCATCAATGCCTAGTTTCTTTTTCTATTGGCAAAATATATAATGATCTTGTTTGGTGTGATGTAACAAAGATGGATGCTTGCCACTTATTACTTGGAAGACCATGGGTGTATGAAAGGTGTGCTAACTATGATGAATATCGTAATACCTATTCTTTTACAAAGGATGGACGGAAAATTAAGTTGGTTCCCTTGACTCCAGAAGATGTTGCTAAAAACTCCAAGTATGTTGATGATTCTTTTGTGACCAAATTACAAATCATTGGTCCCATAAATATGGAACAGAAAACGGAGGAGAAGAATGAATTGGATCCACAAGTTGAGGATTTACCTCCAAAGTTTGATGAGGATCCATTGGAGCATCCAACTATTTGTGAGATTGACTTTCCATCTTTAAGTGATTTCAAAAAGAATCCAGATTTTGTTTCCTACTCCACACCAACTAATGCAGTGTATTGCATAGGACCAATAGTGTATGAATATTTGAAAGAGAAAGAGAATGAGTTGCTGAAAAAGGAGTCTATGAATGAGAGTTTAATTTATGATCTAGTTCGAGCAAGAATTATTCCTCAAAAGATTGAATCTTTGCAAGAAAGTGTGGATTTAATATCTCTCAATTTCATTGAGATTAATGGCTATAATCATGTCAAATATGAGAGCATCAAAATCATCAAGGAGCTCATAAGAATACATGATTTATTCTCTAACCCTGATCCAAAGGTACATGAATTTGAGTTATTTAAAGGTATTTGTGGCACTAACTCAGATTTTGCATGCAAATACCACATCGACACGGAAGTGTTCAAGATTTATGAAGATCAAAAGGAAATAAGTTATGATCATGGTTTACACATTGAAGATCAGTTTAAGATGATATGTTTGAGAAATCATGGTATAAAGTTACCACTAAGAAAGTGGGATTTAGTTCGGCCATATGCAAAGTTTTCTTTGAACATGATGAAGCTCTATGAAAAGTTAGAAAAATGCAACTTAGAGCCTGGTAAGTATGGGTTGTTCCCAATTTTTTTTTTTGGCTAATCTTTCACCGTTTATGGAGCCTTTAGACTCGAGGACGAGTCTTTCTCAACAAGGGGAGAATGATGAAAGATGAAGAAGATCAAGAAATCCAAGAAAATCAAGAAACACAAGATTGAAATTCAAGAAAAAGAAAAGTCCAAGAAGCTCAAGTTTGAAGATTATTTCCCATTCTTGTTTCTTGAATCCTTTTCTAAATAGGTTTCTTGTTTCTTGATTTATATTATAGTAGGATTTAATTTCCTATCATTAGTAGGATCTTTATCCTAGTTCTAGTAGGATTCTAGTTGTTTTTATTCTTTTCCTTGTAGAATAGGGATTTTATTTTCCTTGTTTTTAGTTATTTCCTTTCTAGAGTAGAATATGGATTTGTAGTCATAAAAGAAGAGAACCTAGGCCTATATAAAGGGTTCTCATGACTTGTAAATATACTATTCACGTTTTGAGCAGAAACCTAAATTTTGCAATAGAGTTATTTTCTCTATTTGGTGTTCTTTATCCTTGTTTTTGGTTCCAAGCAAGGTGGTGATAGTCTTTATCTTGTTTTCAATAGCGTGTGGTGTTTCTTTATCACGTTAATTGATTTCAAGTGGTGACTTAGGAACTTTATTTGTTTTGATCATTCAAGAACGCGGTTCTTGATTAAAATTCGTTCTAGTTCATACCCAAAACCTTAATTTTCTTTCCATCGTGCCGGCCTCAATACTTACTTGATTTAAACGATTCAATAGTTATTTTTATAGTTCAAATCGTCATCTTTCTCCTCGTCTTGAAATCACATAATTTCGAGAAGTATAGCCCGATTTACGTCTGTTTCTTGAATTCTGCCCATCAATCGCTTCAAGAACAAGATCCTGGTCAATTGGTTCTTTGTTAACTCGAAGAATCACATCAATTTGGTATCAGAGCACAGTTGAGGAGTAGGATGAGTATGCAACCAAGAGGAGGAAGTTTGGTTCAAGAAGATGAAAAACTATGGAAAAAGGAATCTCTTTTCCGCACTAGATGTACCTCCCATGATAAGGTATGTTCGGTAATCATTGATAAAGGAAGTCATGTTAATGTTGTTTCTGAAGAGATGGTTTCTAAACTTGGCTTGTTAACAAAACTTCATCCATATCCTTATAGCATCAAATTTGAGAATGATGATGGTGGTTTAGAGGTAACTCATCAATGCCTAGTTTCTTTTTCTATTGGCAAAATATATAATGATCTTGTTTGGTGTGATGTAACAAAGATGGATGCTTGCCACTTATTACTTGGAAGACCATGGGTGTATGAAAGGTGTGCTAACTATGATGAATATCGTAATACCTATTCTTTTACAAAGGATGGACGGAAAATTAAGTTGGTTCCCTTGACTCCAGAAGATGTTGCTAAAAACTCCAAGTATGTTGATGATTCTTTTGTGACCAAATTACAAATCATTGGTCCCATAAATATGGAACAGAAAATGGAGGAGAAGAATGAATTGGATCCACAAGTTGAGGATTTACCTCCAAAGTTTGATGAGGATCCATTGGAGCATCCAACTATTTGTGAGATTGACTTTCCATCTTTAAGTGATTTCAAAAAGAATCCAGATTTTGTTTCCTACTCCACACCAACTAATGCAGTGTATTGCATAGGACCAATAGTGTATGAATATTTGAAAGAGAAAGAGAATGAGTTGCTGAAAAAGGAGTCTATGAATGAGAGTTTAATTTATGATCTAGTTCGAGCAAGAATTATTCCTCAAAAGATTGAATCTTTGCAAGAAAGTGTGGATTTAATATCTCTCAATTTCATTGAGATTAATGGCTATAATCATGTCAAATATGAGAGCATCAAAATCATCAAGGAGCTCATAAGAATACATGATTTATTCTCTAACCCTGATCCAAAGGTACATGAATTTGAGTTATTTAAAGGTATTTGTGGCACTAACTCAGATTTTGCATGCAAATACCACATCGACACGGAAGTGTTCAAGATTTATGAAGATCAAAAGGAAATAAGTTATGATCATGGTTTACACATTGAAGATCAGTTTAAGATGATATGTTTGAGAAATCATGGTATAAAGTTACCACTAAGAAAGTGGGATTTAGTTCGGCCATATGCAAAGTTTTCTTTGAACATGATGAAGCTCTATGAAAAGTTAGAAAAATGCAACTTAGAGCCTGGTAAGTATGGGTTGTTCCCAATTTTTTTTTTTGGCTAATCTTTCACCGTTTATGGAGCCTTTAGACTCGAGGACGAGTCTTTCTCAACAAGGGGAGAATGATGAAAGATGAAGAAGATCAAGAAATCCAAGAAAATCAAGAAACACAAGATTGAAATTCAAGAAAAAGAAAAGTCCAAGAAGCTCAAGTTTGAAGATTATTTCCCATTCTTGTTTCTTGAATCCTTTTCTAAATAGGTTTCTTGTTTCTTGATTTATATTATAGTAGGATTTAATTTCCTATCATTAGTAGGATCTTTATCCTAGTTCTAGTAGGATTCTAGTTGTTTTTATTCTTTTCCTTGTAGAATAGGGATTTTATTTTCCTTGTTTTTAGTTATTTCCTTTCTAGAGTAGAATATGGATTTGTAGTCATAAAAGAAGAGAACCTAGGCCTATATAAAGGGTTCTCATGACTTGTAAATATACTATTCACGTTTTGAGCAGAAACCTAAATTTTGCAATAGAGTTATTTTCTCTATTTGGTGTTCTTTATCCTTGTTTTTGGTTCCAAGCAAGGTGGTGATAGTCTTTATCTTGTTTTCAATAGCGTGTGGTGTTTCTTTATCACGTTAATTGATTTCAAGTGGTGACTTAGGAACTTTATTTGTTTTGATCATTCAAGAACGCGGTTCTTGATTAAAATTCGTTCTAGTTCATACCCAAAACCTTAATTTTCTTTCCATCGTGCCGGCCTCAATACTTACTTGATTTAAACGATTCAATAGTTATTTTTATAGTTCAAATCGTCATCTTTCTCCTCGTCTTGAAATCACATAATTTCGAGAAGTATAGCCCGATTTACGTCTGTTTCTTGAATTCTGCCCATCAATCGCTTCAAGAACAAGATCCTGGTCAATTGGTTCTTTGTTAACTCGAAGAATCACATCAATTTGGTATCAGAGCACAGTTGAGGAGTAGGATGAGTATGCAACCAAGAGGAGGAAGTTTGGTTCAAGAAGATGAAAAACTATGGAAAAAGGAATCTCTTTTCCGCACTAGATGTACCTCCCATGATAAGGTATGTTCGGTAATCATTGATAAAGGAAGTCATGTTAATGTTGTTTCTGAAGAGATGGTTTCTAAACTTGGCTTGTTAACAAAACTTCATCCATATCCTTATAGCATCAAATTTGAGAATGATGATGGTGGTTTAGAGGTAACTCATCAATGCCTAGTTTCTTTTTCTATTGGCAAAATATATAATGATCTTGTTTGGTGTGATGTAACAAAGATGGATGCTTGCCACTTATTACTTGGAAGACCATGGGTGTATGAAAGGTGTGCTAACTATGATGAATATCGTAATACCTATTCTTTTACAAAGGATGGACGGAAAATTAAGTTGGTTCCCTTGACTCCAGAAGATGTTGCTAAAAACTCCAAGTATGTTGATGATTCTTTTGTGACCAAATTACAAATCATTGGTCCCATAAATATGGAACAGAAAACGGAGGAGAAGAATGAATTGGATCCACAAGTTGAGGATTTACCTCCAAAGTTTGATGAGGATCCATTGGAGCATCCAACTATTTGTGAGATTGACTTTCCATCTTTAAGTGATTTCAAAAAGAATCCAGATTTTGTTTCCTACTCCACACCAACTAATGCAGTGTATTGCATAGGACCAATAGTGTATGAATATTTGAAAGAGAAAGAGAATGAGTTGCTGAAAAAGGAGTCTATGAATGAGAGTTTAATTTATGATCTAGTTCGAGCAAGAATTATTCCTCAAAAGATTGAATCTTTGCAAGAAAGTGTGGATTTAATATCTCTCAATTTCATTGAGATTAATGGCTATAATCATGTCAAATATGAGAGCATCAAAATCATCAAGGAGCTCATAAGAATACATGATTTATTCTCTAACCCTGATCCAAAGGTACATGAATTTGAGTTATTTAAAGGTATTTGTGGCACTAACTCAGATTTTGCATGCAAATACCACATCGACACGGAAGTGTTCAAGATTTATGAAGATCAAAAGGAAATAAGTTATGATCATGGTTTACACATTGAAGATCAGTTTAAGATGATATGTTTGAGAAATCATGGTATAAAGTTACCACTAAGAAAGTGGGATTTAGTTCGGCCATATGCAAAGTTTTCTTTGAACATGATGAAGCTCTATGAAAAGTTAGAAAAATGCAACTTAGAGCCTGGTAAGTATGGGTTGTTCCCAATTTTTTTTTTTGGCTAATCTTTCACCGTTTATGGAGCCTTTAGACTCGAGGACGAGTCTTTCTCAACAAGGGGAGAATGATGAAAGATGAAGAAGATCAAGAAATCCAAGAAAATCAAGAAACACAAGATTGAAATTCAAGAAAAAGAAAAGTCCAAGAAGCTCAAGTTTGAAGATTATTTCCCATTCTTGTTTCTTGAATCCTTTTCTAAATAGGTTTCTTGTTTCTTGATTTATATTATAGTAGGATTTAATTTCCTATCATTAGTAGGATCTTTATCCTAGTTCTAGTAGGATTCTAGTTGTTTTTATTCTTTTCCTTGTAGAATAGGGATTTTATTTTCCTTGTTTTTAGTTATTTCCTTTCTAGAGTAGAATATGGATTTGTAGTCATAAAAGAAGAGAACCTAGGCCTATATAAAGGGTTCTCATGACTTGTAAATATACTATTCACGTTTTGAGCAGAAACCTAAATTTTGCAATAGAGTTATTTTCTCTATTTGGTGTTCTTTATCCTTGTTTTTGGTTCCAAGCAAGGTGGTGATAGTCTTTATCTTGTTTTCAATAGCGTGTGGTGTTTCTTTATCACGTTAATTGATTTCAAGTGGTGACTTAGGAACTTTATTTGTTTTGATCATTCAAGAACGCGGTTCTTGATTAAAATTCGTTCTAGTTCATACCCAAAACCTTAATTTTCTTTCCATCGTGCCGGCCTCAATACTTACTTGATTTAAACGATTCAATAGTTATTTTTATAGTTCAAATCGTCATCTTTCTCCTCGTCTTGAAATCACATAATTTCGAGAAGTATAGCCCGATTTACGTCTGTTTCTTGAATTCTGCCCATCAATCGCTTCAAGAACAAGATCCTGGTCAATTGGTTCTTTGTTAACTCGAAGAATCACATCAGCTAGGTATGCTTCGGCCATGTTAATGGATATGGGTGACTGAGTGCACCGATTTGTGAAAGGCCTAGGGCCACATTTGATGGATAGGTGCTTGACTGCGTCCCTTCAGGACAATATGGATATTTCATGCATTCAGGCCCATGCCCAGAATTTATAAGAAAGCCAACAACAACAAAGAAGTGAGCGTGAGCATGATAGAGGGTATAACAAGAGGGCTAGATCTTCGGGTCTGATGAGTAAGTTTAGAGGCGGGCACACAAAGAAGTTTTCTAGGCATTCAGGCCATTCTATCACTAGTGCGCGTCCACAGTTTACATGCCAGAGATTCGATAGATCTACTCATTCCGGGCCGAGTCAGAGTTTTTCGGGATCTTAGTTTAGGGTTGATTCGGGTCAGGCGAGGCCACCCGTGCCACGATGTTCCCAGTGTGGGAAGCCACATTAGGGCCAGTGCCAATTAGGTTCAAAGGTTTGCTATTCATGTGGTCGGCCAGGCCATATTATGCATGATTGCCCCTCAGTTGGTGGTAGAGGTAGGACCCAGCCTTCAGGGTCGGTAGCCGGATCTTCATCATCTATACACCCTATGGGGCTAGGTTCACATGCGCCAGTCGACCATAGTAGAGGTAGAGGGAGAGTCCCCAGTTCTAGCGGTCCTCAACACCGTATTTATGCTTTGGCTAGACACCAAGATCTTGAGTCTTCTCCTGATGTTGTCACAGGTATATTATCGGTATTTTCTCATGATGTATATGCTTTGATAGATCCGGGCTCCATATTGTCATATGTTACTCCATATATTGCGGGTCGGTTTTGAGTCGAACCGGAGTCGATCGAACCTTTTGAGGTGTCTACACCTGTTGGTGAATCGGTAATAGCTAGCTGAGTATATAGAAATTACATAGTTGTGATTTATGATCATCATACTATGGTTGACTTGCATGAGTTAAAAATGGTAGATTTTGATGTTATCATGGGTATGGATTGGTTGGCTTCTTTCTATGCCAATGTTGATTGTAGAATGAAAATGGTTCATTTCCAGTTTCGGGAGAACCTGTTTTAGAATGGAAAGGGAATACCGCGTCACCAAAAGGTAGGTTTATTTCCTATCTAAAGGCAAGGAAAATGATCACAAAAGGTTGCATTTATCATCTAGTTCGGGTTTAAGATATAAAAGCTGAACCGCCAACTCTTCAGTCGGTTCCCGTAGTGAATGAGTTTCTGGATGTATTCCCGGAAGAGCTTCCAGGCCTTCCTCCGGAAAGAGAGATTGATTTTGCCATTGATGTGTTGCCGGACACCAAGCCTTTATTTATTCCACCTTATAGGATGGCTCCTGTAGAGTTGAAAGAGTTGAAGGAGCAATTGAAGGACTTGCTTGAGAAAGACCTTATTAGGCCTAGTTCTTCCCTGTGGGGAGCACCCGTGTTGTTTGTCCGAAAGAAAGATGGCTCATTGCGAATGGGCATTGACTATCGGCAATTGAATAAGGTGACGATTAAGAATAAATATCCTCTTCCGAGGATTGATGATTTATTTGACCAATTATAAGGCGCCAAATGGTTTTCAAAGATAGATTTGAGATTCGGGTATCATCAAGTGAGAGTTAGGCTAAGACAGCCTTCAGAACAAGATATGGCCATTTTGAGTTCCAAGTGATGTCATTTGGTAATGCACCGGCAGTATTTATGGATTTGATGAACGATGTGTTCAGGCCCTTCCTAGATTCATTTGTGATTGCATTCATCGACGATATCTTGGTGTATTCTAGATCCGAGGCAAAGCATGCGGATCATTTGTGTACTGTCCTTAGAGTTCTTTAAACTCAAGAGTTGTTTGCAAAATTTTCTAAGTGTGAGTTTTGGTTGAACTCAATTACATTTTTGGGGCACATTGTTTCAACCGATGGTATTCGAGTAGATAGCCAAAAGATTGAGGCCATGAAGACTTGGCCAAGGCCCACGACTCCTACGGAGGTTCGTAGCTTTCTAGCTTAGCAGGTTATTACAGGAGATTTATAGAAGGTTTTTCTTCTATTTCCGCGCCACTCACAAAGCTGCCCCAGAAATTAGCGAAGTTTCAATGGACGGATGCTTGTGAACGTAGTTTCCAAGAGCTAAAGGATAGATTAACTTCTGCCCCAGTCCTGACACTTCCAGAGGGATTGGAAGGTTATGTTTTTTATTGTGATGCTTCAGGCATTAGGCTAGGCTGTGTATTGATGCAACATGATAAGGTGATTGCGTATGCTTCAAGGCAATTACGAAAACATGAGAGAAATTATCCAACCCATGACCTTTAATTGGCTGCAGTAATTCATGCATTAAAGATGTGGAGACATTATTTGTATGGTGTCTATGTGGATATTTATACAGACCATAAGAGCCTTCAGTATATCTTCAAGCAGAAAGAGTTGAATTTGCGGCAACGACGATGGTTGAAATTGCTAAAAGATTATGATGTTGATATCCTATATCACCCCGGAAAGGCGAATGCTGTGGCTGATGCTCTTAGCCATCGATCTATGGGAAGTTTGTGTGATGTTCGGCCAGAAAAGAGAAAAATGGCTCGTGAGCTCCAGCAGTTAGCTAGCCTAAGAGTCCGAGTAGTGGACTCAGGTAGCATGGGAGCTACCATTTAGAATTCAGCAATCTCGTCACTAGTAGTGAAAGTGAAAGAGCGACAATACGAAGATCCCATGCTAGTTCATTACAGAGATACACTCTCTCAGAAGGAGAAGTCATCATTTAAGGTCTCACGAGATGGAGTCCTCCGATGCCGAGGCAGATTATGTGTTCCTGAAGTGGCAGGATTACGCCACCAGATATTGAGAGAAGCCCATTGCTCCCGTTATTCTGTCTACCCCGGAGTAACGAAAATGTATCATGATCTTAAATCTATTTATTGGTAGAATGGGATCAAGAAGGATATAGCAGAATTTGTAGCTCAATGTCCCAATTGTCAACAAGTGAAAATCGAGCACCAAAAGCCGAGCGGATTGTTGCAAGCTATAGAAATTCCAATTTGGAAGTGGGAAGTAATTAACATGGACTTCATTACAGGCTTACCCCGTTCTCGACGTAAGTATGACTCTATATGTTAGAACCCGTATTTTTGTACAGTGGAATAATCCGGATTTAATTATGATAAGTTAAGGACAAAAAAATTATTTCGGGATACAAAGTCGGGATTCTTGACCTTCGATTTTATTTTGAGATATATGTGGTGCATGAATTTATTGGTATGGAACAATTAGGAAAATTTGGGACCAAAAGTGATAAAAATTGGAAGATAAAAATTATCCACAATTTCCATGGTTGGCCCACACAAATGGTGTTCAATTTTAATTGGTCCACCACATTGTGTGGGCCACAAACAATAAGAGATATTATGGGGACTTAAAAAGATGACCTTAAGTCATCTCCTCACCATTCTATACTTAGCAAAAAAAACAAAAGTGGAAGAACCAAGGGGGAGCTCACGGCTAGGAGCAAGAAAACCAACCCCCATTTCTTTGCCTTCAAAAATTAATTTCTTGGTGTTAACCCACTATATTGAAGTCCCTAAGTAGCGTGGAAGAGTTGTTTGGGTCATCTAACCATTCATTGTATCCAATTGCAAACCCTAGGCTATTGTAAGGTTGAAGAAGAAAAGGTAAGATTTGATTTTGTTTTTGCGTTATGAAGGTTATATCCATGTTGTAGTATGTTATAATGGAGGAAAATCATGAAATATGAAATGTTGGAGGTGAGTTGTGTATGTGGAGCTTGAGCCGTGTAAATGGGTGTTGTTGTGTTGTGATTGAAATTATGAATTAATGCCTAGTTAGTTGATTATGATCATTGTAAGGTGAAGAACAATTGAGAATCATCCATATATGTATATGTGTAGTGTTAGCCGAAAATGGGTCACCTTATGTGCCAAGAATTGAATTAGTATCGCTTATTGTTTAGCCGTCGTCGCCAAGAATTCTATGTTGGAAATGAAAGTTTATTGACTCAAATTGATGTTGTAAATATTGCGGACTGATTTGGAAGTTGTTGTACATTTAATGTAAATTGTGTATTGATGAAAATAGCATTGTTAGAATGTAAATTGTAGATACGAACCATGATTTGGAAATGAAGAAAAAGTTAGGGGGGCTGTCTCGGTTAGGGGCTGTTTCGGGTAGGGGCTGTTTCGGGTAGCTTGGGAAAATTTATGGATTGTTGGAAAAATTGTATAAATTGCTTAGAATGTCCTGAAATGTTTTTGGTATGGGCTCGGGTTAGTATGTGAGCGTATAAGCGTCGATTTTGGCTTGAAGGTAAGTCGTCGAATTGAATTTATGAAAGTTGATGAATGATGGAAAAGAGAGCTATTATTGTTGTATTACCTTTCGGATTGATTATTAATGTTGTTAGGTTGGTTGTTGTTGTTGTTGATTGATACGGCCGAGTTAAATTCTCGGGGTAGCCTATTTACAGGGGAAATGCTGCCCAAATTTCTGTAGAATTAAGGGCGAAATTGGAATTTAATGCCCAAAAAGTCTTTAGCTAATGTTTGGCATTTTATGGCTTGTTTATAGATCGTGGGCAGCCCGAATCATAGGTTGGATTTAGCTTGAGTTTGGATCGTATTGGAGAGCCTTTGAGGTATGTAAAGTAATCTTCCTTCTTCGGCATGCCTTAGTTAAAATAGGCTATGATATAAGCCTCGAGGAAACTCTATTCTCACAATCCGAGCATGTTTATGAATCGCATTTGTTCTTTGGCATCCTTGCCTTGTCATGGCAAAACATTGATCCTTATGTTCTTGGAATCCATAACTTGTAAAGATTACATGAAAGCTGATTTTTGTTTTAAAGTTCATTCTTTAGCGATTCCAAAACTTCAAACGCTCAAAATTTCCTCAGAAAAGCTCGGATTGCTTTGAAATTTTCGTAGGAGTTTGTATGATATAAAATGAGTATGTTTTTCATAGGCGGGCTCAGTTCGGGCCTATACTCGTCCGTGGGTCCCGCGACGCCCTTTTGGTAATTTCGGTAACTTTGGGAAAAAAAATGTTGTAATTATTGTTCCGATTTCAAATATGACTATTTTACTTATCTTTTGGATTTATGATGATGATTTTATGCATATGATTCCTCACTACTCCGCTCGTGCCCTATGATATCGTTCGCCGGTTCCCGAGCCGGTTCTGTTGTCGTGCGCTTTGTGATACATTCCGGTGTTATGCTGTGATTATGGTTCACCGTGCTCCTCGCTCGAGGGCCGGGTTCCACTTATGTTTGGCGTTATGCTGTGTTTGGCGTTATGCTGTGTTGTGATGTGTGACGGGGATTCAGAGATTTGAAATTTTCTGGTGTTATGCTGTGTTGTGGCGCCATCGACAGGCGGGCGACCACATTTTCCTGTGCCCTATGCATAATTTATACTTTGGAAATAAACATTTTGATATTTTTTTATATGTATTATTTTCTATATATCTGATTCGATTATTGTTCAGATTTATTTCTGTACCTTCTGCTTTGCATACTCAGTACATATTTCGTACTGACCCCCTTCTCCGGGGGCTGCGTTTCATGCCCGCAGGTACGGACGCACAGCCTGGTGATCCACCTGTTTAGGACACCCTTTCTGCTATTCGGAGTGCTCCTCTCTTTCCGGAGCTTATACTTTTGGTATATATATTTTTATTAGTGCATTTGTATATATTCGTTCATGGGTACGGCGGGGCCCTGTCCTGTCATATGATTCTGTCGGTCTGTTTAGAGGTCTGTGGACATGTTTGTGGGTTAGGGTCTTTCTGTATGGATGTATGTACATGTCGTTTGGGCGATCCCATACGCCGAGGCGGCCGGTCCGCATATGTTGTTTGGGCGATCCTATACGCCGAGGCGGCCGGTCCGCATATGTTTATATATTGCTTGGTTAGCCCTGTGTGGCTTTTGTTGGTATTTTCTGCGTGCAGGGTATATTGGATAGTCCGTAAAACAAAGGAAACTCTGCCGAAATTTTTCTGGAAATTACCTAAATTTGAAATAAAGCCTTGTCGGCTTCCGCCATATACTAGAATGAGTTGATAGAATTTGAGATAATATTTGATAGATGGGTTCGGGTGCCCAGATCGGGTACTAGTCACGGCCTACGGGGTTAGGTCGTGACACTATATAGGTGATTGTGGATAGGCTCACGAAGTCAGCTTCTTACCAGTCAGAACTACATATATGGCAGAAGATTATGCAAAGCTTTATGTTAGAGAGATAGTGCGACTTCATGGTGTTCCAGTATCTATTATCTCTGATAGAGGAACTCAGTTTACAACTAATTTTTAGAAGTCCTTCCAAGAGGGTTTGGGGACTCATGTGAGCCTTAGCACGACATTTTATCTGCAGACTGACAGACAAAACTGAACGTACCATTCAGACTCTCGAGGATATGCTACGGGCATGTATGATGGATTTTGGAGGTAATTGGGATGATCACTTACCACTTATTGAATTTTCTTATAATAATAGTTATCATTCTAGCATCCAAATGGCATCGTATGAGGCTTTATATGGGCGAAAGTGTAGATCCCCGATTGGGTGGTTCGAAGTAGGAGAGACTAAATTGATAGGGCCAGACTTGGTCCAGCAAGCCATAGAGAAAGTTAAGCTCATACAAGATCGGTTATTAGCAGCCCAAAGTCGTCAAAAGTCCTATGCGGATAATCATCGAAGGGACTTAGAGTTCCACGTGAAAGATTGGGTATTCTTAAAAGTGTCACCAATGAAGGGTGTAATCAGATTTGGCAAAAAGGGGAAGCTTAGTCCCCGATACATTGGGCCTTATGAGATTGTGCTCAAGGTAGGCAAAGTGGCTTACAAGTTAGATCTACCTCCTGATTGGCAGTCAGTTCACCCAGTTTTCCATGTTTCGATGCTTCGTAAATGTGTTGGAGATCCTACTAGGATCGTGCCAGTAGATGATGTTCAAGTAACAGAAAAGTTGACTTATGAAGAGGTACCTATTGCCATATTAGATAGGCAAGTATGGAGGCATAGAAACAAAGAAGTGGCCTCAGTTAAGGTTTTGTGGAGAAATAATAACCGAGAAGAAATGACATAGGAAGCAGAAAAAATATGAAATCCAAGTACCCGCACTTATTCCAACCCCAGGAAGAGATCCAAGATGAGACATCAAGATCATGAGGTATATATGTTTTCTTTTTTATGCATTTGGGTCGTGTGTGGCCAAACTTTATTGCTATGATGTTGTGGCCCTGTGAGACATTGTTATTATGGCCTGTTGTGACAGGATGGTGGTGCCATATTACAGGGGAAACTTTGGTGAAATTTTTGTAGAATCCCCGAGAGCCTAACATTCGAGGACGAATGTTCTTAAGGGGGAGAGAATGTTACACCTCGTAAAATTTTCTGTTGATGCACAGTGAATAGACTAACGAAGGACTCGAAGTATTCGATATTTTAATAAGTAAGAAATAGCATTTGATGACACTAATTGAGATTTGAAAAGACATTCGAGGTAAGAGAAGAAGGTTGCCAAGGAAGGCAAGGTATACGTTACGTATCGGAAGAGATTTACGAGTACCAAATTAATGATGAATTAATGATGTCTTGGAGAAGAGTTATAACGTCCCTTAGATTGTTAATGAGGTGTTAAACAAGTGTTAAGAAGGTTCCATAAGGATTGGAGATCAAACGAGTCGACGAGAACGAGTTCGGAGAAACTGCGCATTATACGGCCCAACATACTGGCCATACAAAATATACTGGCCGTATGTTAGGCCGTATATTTAGCCCAGATTTCCAACCTCACTGGACAAAATCTACGGCCAGACATACGGTCAGTATAATTTATACGGACCGTATGTTGGTCCGTAGAATCTGGTCGGGACAGATTGAGAATTATTAATAGGGGATCAAGTTCATTTCATTTCATTTCCTCTTCACTTCCCTTCTCTCTAGAACTCTCTAGAACATTTCTCCATACCTATTCTACAAGAATTCAAGAGATATTAATGATCAACTTCATCAAACCAAGAGAATCAAGTGCAAGAAACTCATCAAAGCTCATCCAAGACAAGAAATCCAAGTGGAGGTGGAACTAGGGTTTTGCTTAAGTGAAGTGTTTCACCCAAGGTCCATTACTTTACAATCTAAGGTATGTTTTATGGTATTTCCATGTTGTTTGGGGTATTGAGAGGTTGAAAGACTTGGATTGTAGAAGGAGATAGAAAATGGGTCATGAATGTGAGAATAGGGATATTTTTGAGTAGTAGCTTGGATTGAGTCATGATTCTTGATATGTTGTGATTATGATTATGTTATAAATGACATTTAGAACATGGGATAGAGATTGTATATGAGTGGACGTAATAGTGTGTTATGGCCATGGATATGGATGATTCGAAGTTAATTGAGAAAATATGGATAATGTAGGCGAATAAAGACTATTTTTATGATGTTTTGAATGTTATTATTGATGTTTGGAAGTTGATATATGATATAGAGGAAGTCATATAAATAAAGGAGATGCTGCCCAATTTTCTCTGGCTTTAGTAAAGTATGCTAAGCTATCGATTTTTTAATGTTAGCATAACTCTAATGAAGGTAGAAACGTGAGCATTGAAGGAGAACGTTCAAGCGATAGAATAGTCGAACAAAGAGGTATGTAAGGCTAACCCTTCTTTCGATAAGGCATGGTTCTTTGGCCATACATGTATTTGTCACACCCTAATCCCGCTAGGGTGTGATGGGCACCCGACCCTTACTTAGGGCCAAGCGAACCCTCTGACCCTTAGTACACACATAATCATTTTGGACTTCTAACTCAAATAAAATGAAATGCATAGTAAGAGCTTTCAGATATGTTCTTTTTCGTTGTTCTCAGATCAAACAAAATCTGTAATCATATGAAATTTATAGCATAACACAGAATGACACATCGGCTGATGGAGCAGCTTCCAAGACTGACATCCTATACCCACGACTCTGTCTGCAAAGTCTCTAACTTCGACCCAAAACATCGTAGCATAATATTCTGACTCGGCAACACTCCAGGAGCAAGTAGAGCTTGCCAACTCCGCTGGAACATCTTATATAGTGGCTTCTACTCATCTGGGTGTACCTGCGTGGCATGAAACGCAGCCCCCGAAGAAAGGGGGTCAGTACGGAATATGTACTGAGCATGTAAGGCATGGAATACAGAAAACAGAACCATGATCGAAACAAGCAGTACAAAAGTAAGTACATTATTCAGAATACCAAAATGCTTATTTTCCAAATACAAAACATGTATGCCGAAGTCATATGTCAGGAGAAGTACAGAAGGTAAGTAGCTTATCCAGAATATCGAAATGCTTACTTTTGAAACACAAATGATGCATATTAAAATCATGCATAGGGCACAGGATCATGGTCGCCACTCCTGTCTTTGGCGCCATAACACATCATACTCCAGAAGATTTCATATCTCCGTAACATCTCCGTAACACATAACACATCATAACATATACACGGTACCCGGGAACCGGACATATATACACGGTACCCGGGAACCGGACACATCATACTCCATAACATATACACGGTACCCGGGAACCTCACATATATACACGGTACCCGGGAACCGGACACATCATACTCCAGAATTTATATATATGGAACCCGGCCCTCAAGCAAGGGACTCGGTGAACCATACGCACGATACATACCGGCCCGGGACTCGGTGAAAGAGGTAATGACACATGCACGAGCAGAGTAGTGAGAAGCTATATGCAATTTAAAACATTTTCAAAGACTCGATGGATACGTACATAAATCGACACTTGAGGATCATAAACTCGTTTCAAGTCAATCCGAGTTAGTATGAGAAAGTTATGAACATTTTAGTACAGAAACCTCTACGAACGCTTCAAAGCCATCCGAGACCGTCTACGAAAGTTAGGAACATTAATCCTTATGGAACTCTTTTAAAAACATATCAAAGTGAATAAGAATCATAAACAAGCTCGGAATCAAAGAATAGAGTAACCCCAAGGTGCATATCATACCTTATTTGGCTCTAGGACATGCCAAAAGAAAGGAAAGATAAGCCTTACATACCTGTTCCACGTCCTATTAGCTACGCTTAATTGTCCAAGCTTGCTAGTCTACATTCAAGAGAATTGACATAATCATTAGACTCATCGACATATACTTTTCTTAGTCTTTCAAATGAATTCACTTATATTCTATCGAAATTTCGGCTGCATTTCCCCTGTAAATACAACCATCCCCGAGAATCTAACTCGGCCAAATTATCAACAACAATCCGAGAATTCAACTCGGCCAAATTATCAACAACAATACCAACAATCATATCTCCAACTTCAACAATTATTTCAAATGCATTCTAACACTAGCAATCCTTTCTACACAATTCGACGACATTTCATTTATATTCAATTCAACCTCATATAGTCAAGCTAACACCGATGATTTCACATTCAAGTATTAATCCGAAATCATTCTAACATGATTCAAGAACACTTCAAACAATTCAACCAATATACCACTTCACCCGAAACCTTCCAAATTTAACAACAACGATAACAACACATTTCCTTTCCTTCCAAATTCATAAACTACACTAACAGGCTACTCATTAACAACTCCATCCTCATAATTATGAGAAACCATACTAACGTCACATTAACTTATTCAACAATTCCTCAACAATTACAAATTCATTTCAAGTCATCAAATCTTCATTTTTATTATGGAATCCACAACAACAACAATCAAAATACTAAATAAAATCAATTCATCACATCTACACAACACCACCTCCATTCGGCCACACCATACACATACATATGTCATAGCTCGTATTTTGTACGTTCGGATAATTCAAGATAATTGTGAGAAGTTAAGGGTGAGACTATTTTCCAAATTATTTTAATGAACAAGTTTTTTATTAGTATGGAAATATTGAGAAAGGATGAGGGCAAAAAGGGAAATTCACAAAGTGGTTCATGGTAATATTGTGGAAGGCTAGGGAAAAAATGGGAATTTCACAAAATATTCAAGAAGGTTCTTGAAGGGGCCATGTTGGCCGTGTGGCATATAATAATATGTCCACATTTTTTTTAATGGGAGCTAATTATATATATGTGTGGACTAAAGCTTACATAAGAAGATAATTAGTCTTCTTTGTTATTTTTAAGATACTTCAAGAAAAAGGGAGAAGGGGCATGTGTCCATATGCTATTTGATGAGGCTAAATATATATATATGGACAATTGCTCACAAAGCAAGACAATTATTCATGAAAACTCCAAGAAGAAAACTTGGAGAAAGAAAACAAAGGCCATTCGGCCATGATTCCAAAATATGTGTCCATGGAAATTGACCAAGAAAAATTATTTTCTTCTAGCATTTCAACTAATTGGAAGGTCCTCATTAACATGAGGGAGTTGTTGGAGCAAGCCAAGCATTCATTTGGGTGATTTATAAACCTTAGCCAAGTAAGAAGACAAGTGGAGGAAGGTAAGGTTCAATCATCTTTTATGTATGTTATGGATGGTTTATGCATGTTGTTGTATGTAGAAATGGATGTAATTCATGAAATATGTATGTGTATGGTTGTGGTCGAATAGAGGTGGTGTTGTATAGATGTGATGAATTGATTTTATTTAGTATTTTGATTGTTGTAGTTGTGGATTCCATGATGAAAATGAAGGTTTGATGAATTGAAATGAAGTTGGAATCATTGTGGGATTATTGAAGAAACTAATATGACACTAGCATGGTTTCTTGTGTTGTGAAGATAATGTTGTCAACGTGTGGTTGTAGATATAATGCATGAATTTGGAGGTGAGAAATGTGTTGATTTTATGGAGTTTGGAAGATTGTAAGTTGGTTGTTGTGATTGAATTGAACATAAGTAAAATGTTGTCGAATTATGTAAAAGAAATTACTAACGTTAGAATGTATTTTGAATTGATTGATGAAGTTGTTAATGTGTATATTGTTGGTGTGGTTCATGAATTTGGAAGAAGGCAATGTGTTGTCATTGTCCTTATTAAGTTTGGAAGATTTCGGATTATTGTTGATAAATTGGCCGAGTTGCATTCTCGGGTTTGTTGTTGATAAGTTGGCCGAGTTAGATTCTCGGGGATGGTGTATTTACAGGGGAAATGCTGCCGAAATTTCGGCAGATTATAAATGAACTCATTTGAAGAATTAAGACAAGTATATGATAATGAGTTTAATGATTATGTCGATTCTCTTGAATGTAGACTAGCAAGCTTGGACGAATAAGCGTAGCTAATTGGACGTGGGACAGGTATGTAAGGCTTACCCTTTCTTTCTTTCTTTTTGCATGATCCTTATGAAACGAGCAAATGACGTATATGTATGATTTCAAAGAAATTCCTATTCTTAGAGCCACTAGGATGGCTAACGTTCTTGACTTCCATAAGCTATTTCATGTGGTTTTGATGCGTATCTATGATGTGCGAAGATCCATTTGATATGTTTCCGAATGGTATTCGAAAGATAATTGATATGACTAAAGTTTTGATTTTCAAATGCTAGCACGTTTGAGTATTCCATTGAGTCTTTGATATATTTTGATATGTACATATGGTTCCAAAAGCTCTATTTGATTTGATCCATAACGATATTCGAAAGGTACCTAACATAATTGTTGCTTTGATTTTCCAAAAATGGCTTCTGAAACGTTTGTAGAAGGTTCTGTACTTCAAACGCTCATAACTTTCTTATACTAAGTCGGATTGACCCGAAACTTGTTTCTGAGCCTTCAGGTGTCGGTTTATGTACGTACCCATTGAGTCTTGAAAAATTTGTTCTATGTGTATATGTATATGAAGCGACGCCTTATGAGATTTATGATCTTATTCCATGTTCTCTTAACGCTGTTATTCGTTGCTAGTCTCATCTTATAATAATTGTTCCTTCAAGGTGAGACAAAGCCATGATGATTATTCCATAATATATTCGGAGGTTACCGACCTTACGTCACTCCGATAGAGATATAACATTCTTTGGGCTCTCCTGCATGCTGCGTACATGATATATGTATATGATACATGAACATGATATATGTATATGTATATGGGTAAGGGGAAAGGTGAGGCGCTATAGACGCATAGCCACCTGATCAGTTGGTATAATATGATATCGTCCCGGACGCGGGATGCCCGGACGCGGGATATATGGATAAATGGATCGGGCTGCACGTTCCGCAACAATATAGTATATATATGGATCGGGCTGCACGTTCCGCAGCAATATAGTATATATATATATATGTATATATATGGATCGGGCTGCACATTCCGCAGCACTAAGCATGCATGGTACCCGCCTAAAAGGCACTCAGATGTACAGGTTACTCTTTTACCCTATGATATGCTCTATATTTCCATTCTGTTATTATTCATAATTACATCCCTTACTATGTTACTATTCATGCCTTACATACTCAGTACATTGCTCGTACTGACGTCCCTTCTTGTGGACGTTGCGTTTCATGCCGCGCAGGTGGAAACAAATGAGTAGAGGGTATTGCTAGAAGATGATCTAGCTGGATTGGCGAGCTCCATTCCCTTTCGGAGTATTGCCGAGTCAGAGTACATACGTTATGGTTTCTGATTAATGTTAGAGACTTTGCAGACAGAGTCGTGGGAATAGAATGTCAGTATTGTAAGCGGTTCCACCGGCCGATACGTCATTATGTTTTATGTTACAAGCTTTATGTGATGACAGATTTTACTCAATTTGAGCACGATGAAAAGAATGATTCTGAGAGCCTTACTATGTATTTCATTCTTATTTGATTTAAAGGTCCAAAGAGATTGCGTATGTAATAAGAGTCAGCGGGTTCGCTCGGCTCCGATTTTGGGGTCGGGTGCCCATCACACCCTAGTAAGGTTAGGGTGTGACAACATATTTCATGAATTTCATCCATTTCTACATACTACAACATTCATAAATCATCCCTAACACAAGTAAAAGAAGATTCACACATCTCTTCACTCGGCTAGAATCCACAACTTTCACAACGAATACTTTACTTACTCCAAAAATCACTCCATGTTGTTAGGGACGTTCCACTTGGTTGAATTACTAGAAGAAAATGATTTTTCTTGATCAATTTCCATGTCCTCCATTTTTGAGCCATGGCCGAACACTACCATATTTCTTTCTTCCTGTTTCCTAAGTTGGAAGATGAAATATTTTTTGCCTTGCCTTGTAAGATTTCTTATATATATATATGTATAGTCCATAAGAGGTTGGACACATGCCCCACCTCATGGCTCAAGGCCATTGGACAAGCCATGGGTGGGTCCCACTCTCACACACCACACGGCCAACATGGCCCTTTCAAGAACTTTCAAGACTTCTTGTGAAATTCCCATTTTGCCCTTAGCCTTTCACAATATTACCATGAACCATCTTGTGAATTTTCCTTTTTACCCTTAGCCTTTCTCAATATTTCCTTACTAATAAACAACTTGTATATTAAATTAACTTTGGAATATAGTCTTGTCCTTAACTTCTCGCAATTATCTTGAAATATCCGAATGCACAAAATACGGGCTATAACATCCTCCCCCCCTTTAGAAAATTCGTCCTTGAATGTTCAACTGATCTTATGAGGTCTTATAACACTTCGGGAGGGGGGGGGGTCCCTCTTATCATTGTTCTTTTTCTTTATGATCGAACTCCTCGGTCTTTACATGAGTCCTCATTCCGTGTCATGGGTTTTCTAATCCGCTGCGCCAACTTATTATCCTTGTATTCCCCAGATCATCTCTTTTCTGTTATTGTTTCGTCACCACACCTTAACAGAAGCCATGTCTTTGGTATGCTATCTTCACTTGACGATCCAATACGGCCACAGGCTGTTCGTTGCTCTCATTTTATTCACAGCATTGCAGTCCAGTTACACTTATGGTAACTTATGATCCAAGTTCACTTAACTTCTTAGTTCGCCACACCCTTGAGCTCTTGCTACAACTTTTTCTTTACTTCCTTCCCTCACATCTCTTGACACAAGTACACTTGTCTTTGATTTCTTTGTATTGGCGCTCGTTTCTTCCATCGGTATTCCTTATTGGCCCTCCGATGTGGACTCCTTACAATCATAATTGGATATAACTTCACGCTGATGGTTCATATAATTCCATAGTGTATACTCTCATGCTCCGTATAATTAATGGTCCATGAATTATTTTCTAGTATCCGGTGAACCCTTTTATTTCACTCACAGGCACTGCGTTCTTTCTTTCTTTCAAAATTTTCCAGACTACCAATTGTTGATACTTTTATTATAATAGTCGTTGTTGTCCGAAATATCCTTTGAATCTTATCATTTTCTCCATCATCCTTTGTGCACTTAGCTTGTAGCCATTTTCTTGCTCTCTTTGTTATCCTTTAGAACACGTCGCCGCCTACTTAGATACTGCGCAATTTTTTTTTGCTCGACACGGGGGATTCAAATTATGGTCTAACCATATCATAATTCATGTCGGCACGAAGTATTTTCTTAAGGTGTCTTCCATCCTTTCCCTTCATATCGGCCTCACGGTACACTTATTGTCAATTCGTTTCTACTCCTTTCATGTATTCTCCTGATATGTCGATATGTTTTGAACTCTGGCCCCGAGCTAATAAATTTTCCTCCTCTGGAGTCTTAAATTGTTGCGATTCCCTTTTAAGTCTAATATAATATGCTCTCCCCCCCCTTTTTCAGGGGCTCCTCATATGCCAATAGTCCTTTTGTGAAATCTTCGTTTATACCTCACTCCTCATCTTTCTTTCCAACTCTGTGCATAACATATCGAAACTTCTCACCATAAGTTTTTCTTTCATTTTGCGTCTATATCATCATTCTTGTCAACATTCCCATATCTTCCTATCCACTATTAGTCCCTTTCACCCATTTAGCTCACTTACTCGTAATTTTCTTTTTCTTAACCAAGCACTTGTGTTGCAACTGCGCGTCCATATTTTTCGAGCGTCCCGCTACTTTTGCTCTTAGCACAAAATCCTTACAGTTTACACTCTCTCTATCCTTGCTCATTGAGCCTTTAACTATACTTATGACACTACAACCGAGCCGTCTTCCATGCACATTATTTATATTTCATTCCATTTTCCTCTGAGATCCAATCTCCCAGACCTCACATGAATTCTCGCCCCACACCATTAATTTCCCAATCAACAGTGTCGATCCATTATCCTTATTCTTTCCTTGGTGCGTAATCGGGTTCCTACCGCTACCTCGTTAAAGTATTATTCTTACTTCTATGGTTAGAGATTTCCAATTGACCTACGCCTAAATGCTCTCCTCTTCTCTCGACCAACCCATTAGTATACTTTTTCTACTTTCATCCTTAACCTTCCTTAGGTTCCTTCCTCCTCGAACACTTTTCTTCTTTTGCCATTTGTGGCATCGGCTCTGAAGTTCGTGAAATTTTTTCTTTAAACTCGCAAGTACGTTCTATTCTTGAGTCATTCTTTCGGCAAAAAGCCCCCCTTCATGTCTGAGGCAACCACATTAATTTAGCTGCACATTTTATTCCTTTATATACCTTTCAAGGGCCGGAATCTTCTAACATCGTCACAAGGCTTAATCATTCTTTTCTCTTACCTTACATTCCTTGTCGCAGTCACTATTCCTTCAGTCCCACTTATTGAAACTGGTTCTCGAACCTCACACATTCCTCTTTTGTTCCATATTACCACACTTTATCCTTGTCACATGCCTACTTTGAGTTCTTACCCAAATAGTCTCGTGCTTTGCCGGTAGTTCCTCTCGGGAGCTTCACTCACTGAGGTTTTGTACCTTTCACCTTTTTCCGACACTTTGATCTCTTTATCTTCCATCTACTCACTCTCTTTCTTTTCCAAATATCGCTGTATTAGAACTTTCCAATCTTAATCCGTAGTGAAAATAACATCAGCTTACCTTATAATACTTATACCATATCTTTTCTTGTTACTTGAACTTCGGTACCCTTTGCTCGATTGAGGCCTTCCATACCGTAGCACCAGTCGCTGGGACACACATCACATGCCCACCAATACATTCACATGTGGGATATCATACGCATTCATGTATATATATATATATATATATATACTATCAACTAGCCCACAAAGTACTTCCAAACGCTATTCAAGCCTATCCTAATTCCAAAGCTGTGATGCACTCTCTGTCTCTTCACCAGTCCAATCTGCCTCGTCCTGCACGACCTCTTATAGTCTCCAGCCATCCCGTATAATCTAGTTTCCCTTAGGCTACTCTAGCTCCTCATTTGCCTCTTATGTCTCAATTTATAGGACTTTTAGTTCACTTCCCAGGGGGTCACCCATCCTAAAATTTCTCTCACCCCAGCACGCTTAACCTCGAAACTCCGATGAAATTCGGTGCGTTAGCGCTGATATAATCGCATCCACCTCATCTCATGACCTTCATTACATAATCTGGAGCAAGTTGAGGTCTTACAGATTCCGAGACATTTTCGTAACACGTCCTTCCCTTTACAATTACTATTTTACCCTTTTCGATCCTCAATATTCAACTTTCACCTGTGAGTATGGTTACCTTTTATCCCAGATTTCCAGATTCCCGATGGTAGCAAATATACCTTCATCGCCGTTACTTATGAATACTTCGGGTATTAGCCTATTCAGATTTCCACTCACCATCCTTACATAATAATCTACAGCAAAACGGATTGTCAACTTTCTCTGAATCTCCCAACAGACTTTGCTCCTACTAAACTTCGAATGTTATCCATTTTAATCCTTCGGGCTGCTAATCGTCTTTCTCGCATTTATTCTTCATGCTATGCCAAATCCATAACCCTCTAAAATATCACATCCCACTTATTGTCTATTTACGATATTTCCTTTCCACGCTTCTTCCTGTTAGGTGTTTCTGACTAAAGGACCTGATTTTGGATGATTTCTGGCAGAATCTCCTTTACCATTCTCACTATTCAAAATCTGTACGCAGCAAACATCAACAATACCTCACAGAACATCTATATGATACATTCCAGCCATCCAGAGCTTCCAATTTCAGGTAAAAGAACAAAATTTCACTACTTACCCTTGTGACTTTCCATATCACCACTCACCTTCTTCCGTCGTACGTAAGGCTTATATAAGGAATTTCATTTTCCTATGACTTGGCTCTATCGCACGATCTAAGACAGAAAGAAGGTCAACAATCCCTAGATGCCCTGCAGCCTCCTGTTTATAAATGTGGCCGGCTTCACACCCATAAACAGAACTCTGCTGGACACGACTTTGCAGACAACCCCTAGGACAACCTGCTCTGATACCACTTTGTCACACCCTAATCCCGCTAGGGTGTGATGGGCACCCGACCCTTACCTAGGGCCGAGCGAACCCTCTGACCCTTAGTACACACATAATCATTTTGGACTTCTAACTCAAATAAAATGAAATGCATAGTAAGAGCTTTCAGATATGTTCTTTTTCGTTGTTCTCAGATCAAACAAAATCTGTAATCATATGGAATTTATAGCATAACACAGAATGACACATCGGCTGATGGAGCCGCTTCCAAGACTGACATCCTATACCCACGACTCTGTCTGCATAGTCTCTAACTTCGACCCAAAACATCGTAGCATAATATTCTGACTCGGCAACACTCCAGGAGCAAATAGAGCTTGCCAACTCCGCTGGAACATCTTCTATAGTGGCTTCTACTCATCTGGGTGTACCTGCGTGGCATGAAACGCAGCCCCTGAAGAAAGGGGGTCAGTACGAAATATGTACTCAGCATGTAAGGCATGGAATACAGAAAACAGAACCATGATTGAAACAAGCAGTACAAAATTAAGTACATTATTCAGAATACCAAAATGCTTATTTTCCAAACACAAAACATGTATGCTGAAGTCATATGTCAGGAGAAGTACAGAAGGTAAGTAGCTTATCCAGAATATCGAAATGCTTACTTTTGAAACACAAATGATGCATATTAAAATCATGCATGGGCACAGGAACATGGTTGCCACTCCTGTCTTTGGCGCCATAACACATCATACTCCAGAAGATTTCATATCTCCGTAACACATAACACATCATTACATATACACGGTACCCGGGAACCGGACATATATACACGGTACCCGGGAACCGGACACATCATACTCCATAACATATACACGGTACCCGGGAACCGGACATATATACACGGTACCCGGGAACCGGACACATCATACTCCGGAATTTATATATATGGAGCCCGGCCCTCAAGCAAGGGACTCGGTGAACCATACGCACGATACATACCGGCCCGGGACTTGGTGAAAGAGGTAATGACACATGCACGAGCAGAGTAGTGAGAAGCTATATGCAATTTAAAACATTTTCAAAGACTCGATGAATACGCACATAAATCGACACTTGAGGATCATAAACTCGTTTCAAGTCAATCCGAGTTAGTACGAGAAAGTTATGAACATTTTAGTACAGAAACCTCTACGAACGCTTCAAAGCCATCCGAGATCGTCTACGAAAGTTAGGAACATTAATCCTTATGGAACTCTTTTAAAAACATATCAAAGTGAATAAGAATCATAAACAAGCTCGGAATCAAAGAATAGAGTAACCCCAAGGTGCATATCATACCTTATTTGGCTCTAGGACATGCCAAAAGAAAGGAAAGGTAAGCCTTACATACCTGTTCCACGTCCTATTAGCTACGCTTAATTGTCCAAGCTTGCTAGTCTACATTCAAGAGAATTGACATAATCATTAGACTCATCGACATATACTTGTCTTAGTCTTTCAAATGAATTCACTTATATTCTATCGAAATTTCGGCAGCATTTCCCCTGTAAATACAACCATCCCCGAGAATCTAACTCGGCCAAATTATCAACAACAATCCGAGAATTCAACTCGGCCAAATTATCAACAATAATACCAACAATCATATCTCCAACTTCAACAATTATTTCAAATGCATTCTAACACTAGCAATCCTTTCTACACAATTCGACGACATTTCATTTATATTCAATTCAACCTCATATAGTCAAGCTAACACCGATGATTTCACATTCAAGTATTGATTCGAAATCATTCTAACATGATTCAAGAACACTTCAAACAATTCAACCAATATACCACTTCACCCGAAACCTTCCAAATTTAACAACAACGATAACAACACATTTCCTTTCCTTCCAAATTCATAAACTACACTAACAGTCTACTCATTAACAACTCCATCCTCATAATTATGAGAAACCATACTAACGTCACAGTAACTTATTCAACAATTCCTCAACAATTACAAATTCATTTCAAGTCATCAAATCTTCATTTTTATTATGGAATCCACAACAACAACAATCAAAATACTAAATAAAATCAATTCATCACATCTACACAACACCACCTCCATTCGGCCACACCATACATATACAAATTTTGTGAATTGCATCCATTTCTACATACTACAACATTCATAAATCATCCCTAACACAAGTAAATGAAGATTGAACACATACCTTTCTCCACACATCTCTTCACTCGGCTAGAATCCACAACTTGCACAACGAATACTTTGCTTACTCCAACAATCACTCCATGTTGTTAGGGACGTTCCACTTGGTTGAATTACTAGAAGAAAATGATTTTTCTTGATCAATTTCCATGGCCTCCATTTTTGAGCCATGGCCGAACACTACCATATTTCTTTCTTCATGTTTCATAAGTTGGAAGATGAAATATTTTTTGTCTTGCCTTGTAAGCTTTCTTATATATATATATATATATATATATATATATATGTGTGTGTGTGTGTGTGTGTGTGTAGTCCATAAGAGGATGGACACATGCCCCACCTCATGGCTCAAGGCCATTGGCCAAGCCATGGGTGGGTCCCACACTCACACACCACACGGCCAACATGGTCCTTTCAAGAACTTTCAAGACTTCTTGTGAAATTCCCATTTTGCCCTTAGCCTTTCACAATATTACCATGAACCATCTTGTGAATTTCCTTTTTACCCTTAGCCTTTCTCAATATTTCCTTACTAATAAACAACTTGTATATTAAATTAACTTTGGAACATAGTCTTGTCCTTAACTTCTCGCAATTATCTTGAAATATCCGAATGTACAAAATACGGGCTATAATAGTATTCTTTCACATGCCTATGATGTCCTCCAAATGATTCTATCTCTAAAGCTACTAACCCTCACGATTCTCGTTGTGTTACGATTCTATGAAATTCCTTATATGATGAATGATCCTCTAAGGATAGATGTAATAAAACGATGATAGTAATGACGTCAAAGATGCTTATGAGCTCTTATGTATATATATGTTTATGTATGACTATTATGTAACCCCGAGCTTATTAGGCCGGGTATGATATGTATTGCGCGCGCACCACTGCAGTTGGGTACGGATAACCTTGAGCCTTGGTAGGGCCAGGTATGTATAATCACCGAGCCTTGCCATGGCCGGGTATGTGAAACACCGATCCTTCATGGTCGGGTATGCTATGAATATGAATATGAATATGAATAGGGGTATGAAAATGTAAATGAGTACGGATACGAATATGGATACGGATATGGATGTATGTACGCAATCACACATTAGAAATGGAAGGTCCCTATGAAATGTAAGTAAGTGTTTATGACGATGATTCTACTACCTCCCATCTTATGCTATTTCTTATGTTGTTTATTATGCTTTTATAATGATGTTGATTATGATTTACATACTCTGTACATTCTTCGTATTGACGTCCTTTTGTTTGTGGACACTGCATCATGCCCGCAGGTGGCCAGGAAGATAGGCTGGATCCATAGCTTTATTACTCAGGGACTACGTAGAGGAGCTCCATTTCATTCGGAGCTATAGTTTTTGGTATCTATTATTTTGTGTACATACTTATATGGGCATGGTGGGGTCTTGTCCCGCCTATATGATATGACATACTCTCTTTAGAGGCTCGTAGACATGTATATATGGTTAGATGTATTTGGCCTTATCAGTCTATATTTTGGATGTCATTTTGTTAGCCTCGTCGGCTTATGTACATTGTTGTGGGCATAGTTGTTGATGGTGATATAAATGTATTGATGCCTAATGTAAATAGTATGAATGATGGATAGAAAGTATGATTAGCTATGTAGCTCACCCAGATATAAATGTGAATGTATGATAAGAGGTGCCCGGGTGGGTTAGCACCGGGTACCTGTCATGGCCCTCCGGGTGGGGTCGTGACAAAGGTGGTATCAGAGCAGTTCTGTCCTAGAGTGTGTCCACGAACCGTGTCCAGTAGAGTCTTGGTTATGGGTGTGTTGCGTGCCACACTTATAAACAAGAGGTTGCGGGCATTTTAGGAATGAATGACCTTCTTTTTTCATAAGATCGTGCGATAGAGATATGGTATAAGAACTTCCTTTTCTTAACTGTGTGTTATATATTTCAGAGATGCCTGTAAAGAGAAAGGCTACGACAGCCCAAAAGGGCGAGACATTGGCAGGAAAATAGGCTGAAAGAGCACCGCTAACAGTTGTAGAGGAAAGTGAATCTCGGAATGCGGCTCAATCTCAGTGAGTACCCTATACGCAGGCATACCATTGTTGTTTTTTATGGTATATTAGATAACGAAGAAGAGCAGGTTCGTGATACGCGTATGGAGTAGGAGAACTTGCTGCTTTGCACACTTATTGGTGAGCTCACACCTTTGTTCATGGGTAACTCTCTATATTTATTTTGTTTTTTAGCTTTCGGGCTACGTCCTGAAATTAGACACTCGTTTGTTCATATTAGAGGCTCCATTTATATTGTGGGTAGATGTTGAAGTCATTGTTTGACTCCTTGGGTGTTGCTACGGTTATGAAAACACATTTATAATAGATTTTTGCTGATTTTATTTCATAATTGTGATCACGATTTATTTATTTACTTATTTATAACTTGTTTAATTAAATAATGAAAGATTATTAAAAAGGGACTTGTTGTTATTAATTCATAAGGTGCTTCCAGTATTGTTCATAGCATCGAATTCCTGTTACGTCCAGGGTGGGTTTTGGGGCGTGACAAGCTTGATATCAAAGCCTAGGTGTAGAAGTGTCATAAGATTGTCTATGGAGATGTCTAGTGGATCCTATTCATGCAGACTGGCCACCTGTATGGATGTGTGACTACCAGGACATTTTAGGTGTTTCTTACTTTTGTTGATTCTATATTGTGCTATAGAGCTTGAACTTTTCCTTAGGATCATTCCGACGTGTTTGTTAATTTGTACCTCATGGAGATGGAATTAATTGGTGCTGCAGTTTCTAACCTGGTGAACAATGGTGCTACAAAGTGCATTTTGGTTTTGATGTACACTTTGATGGATGGTACAAAGTAATTTGGTATTCAGCAGTAGGTGTTTGGTGGTGATTGTAGGGTGTGATTGTTGATGTTTCAAGGTTGGCATTCTAACTATTTATTCTATTAACGCGTATGCATTAATCGATCCGGGTCGAATCTTTCTTATGTGACTTCTTACCTTTCCTTAGATTCCTTTGGTGTGGAACCCGAACAATTGTTAGATCTCTTTTGCACGAATACTCGTGCTAGTGTCTTCATTATTACTTCTAGAATTAATAAGGACTGTGTAGGTTAGTTAAGGGTCGTGAGACAACTGCTGGTTTGTTTGAATAGGAGGTGGTGAACCTACATGTGATTATGAGAATAGACTGACATTCCAAGTGTTATGCAATTTTAGGTTACCGATTAAAAATAGTTACGCTTGTATTTCTAGATGAACCTATTCTATATTGGAAGAGTAATATCGTTAAATCTCAAGATAGACTAAAGGTGTGAATTCTTTATTTCATGTTTCAGCTTGTTAGCATTAGTTGTGAAAGTCTCTGTGAGGACTAAGTGGTTATTGTTAGAATATTAACAGAATTTGAAGATGAGAAAGATTGCAATACAAAAAACTCTAAAAATTCTTAAAATTTGGAGGTTTTGTCACGACCCAACCGGAGGGCCATGACGAGCACCCGGTGCTAACCCACCCGGGCACCTCTTATCGTACAATCATCTTCACATCTAGGTGAGCCACATGGCCTACTCATGATTCCTATAAATCAACAATACTAATCACATCGAGCAACAACACATATATATCATCATCAACAACAATGCCCATATCCATATACACAAGCCGACGAGGCTAACAAAATAATATACAAAATGTGAGCTGACAAGGCTACAAGACATCTAACCATACACAACTGTGTATGAGCCTCTAAGAAGAGTATGTAACATTATATAGACGGGACAGGACCCGCCATGCCCATATGTATGCACACAAAATAATAATACCAACAACTGTAGCTCTGCATGAAATGGAGCTCCTCTATGCAGTCCCTGAATAAGAAATCTATGGGTCAAGCTTGTCTCCTTATCCACCTGCGAGCATGACGCTGCATCCACAGACAAAAGGACGTCAGTACGCATAATGCACTGAGTATGTAAAGCATGATCAATAACATAATGAAGACATAAGAAATAGCATAAGATAGATGAGTCATGAAATGAAAGAGCTAGGTATACCTCTAGCGACGTTCGTCATATTTACTTACCCTCTTCCTAATGGGAAACTTCCATTTCATACATTCATACATTTAGGAGTATCATACCCGACCATAATGGTTCGGTGTCTTACATACCCTACCATGATAAGGTTCGGTGTTATACATACCTGGCCCTACCAAGGCTCAGTGTTGTCCATACCCAACTGCAGTGGTGTGCGCGCGATAAATATCATACTCGGCCATATAAGCTCGGTGTTACAAAATAACCATTCATACTTATACATGCGTACATACTAGTCCATAAGTATCACCAATATCATTATCATCATCGTTTTCGTTACTTCTTTCCTTGGAGGATCAACTATCATATAAATGAGGCAATAGCATCGTGAAAATATTGAGCATCATGAGCCTTAGTAATTCTAGGGATGGAGTCATTTAGAAGACATTTTAGAACCCATGAGGTGGTATATAGCAAAGGAATCATGCCTTAATGAAAGAAGGGTTAGCCTTACATACCTCGTCGTCTTCTTAACTATTTAACGTTGACCGTCAAAGCTTGAGAAATCTACATTTAGAAGGATTCATGCCATGGTTAAGCCTTAATGATATTATTAACCCAAACTAGAATAATTCATGATCTAATGAAAATTCGGCAGCATTTCCCCTATTCCATCGACTTCCACTATATTACTAAACAACTCCCAAACATCCATAATAACATCGACCAAGTATCTTGAAATCTACCAACCCTAGGAAGCCTTCTAACACATGAACAATTTGATTCTTGCTATTTAATCTTTGTAATCTCTTGGATTTGGGTGAAATATGTTTGGAGAAGGGTTTTGAAGCTTTAGAGAGCTTGTAAGAATTTGGGAAATGAAAAAGAAGCAAGGGTCGACCTTGTATATAAAAAAGAAAATCTGACCCGACTCGATTATATAGCCAATTATACGGGCCGTATAATTTATATGGTGCGTATAATTTGACTGTATAATCTTACCAGGTTTCACCCTTCTCTGGAAGCAATCTATGGACCATCATACGGGATGTATAAATGATACGATCCGTACAAATGGCCGTACAATTGGGAAATCCAAATTTCATTCTCGTCGACTCGTTTGACTTCCAATCCTCGTGGAACCTTTTTGGCACTTATATAAAACTTAATTAACCATAAAATAGGCCCTATAGCAGCCCCTCAAGATATTTCTAAATAAACATTAGCTCAATTATAGTGGAAACCTTTCCGAGCATGACTCACATTTCATTTCCTTCAACAAACTAAATTTCACTTATTCATATGACTTCGAAATCTTATAGTATGCACCTTAAGCCATCTAATTCTTTCCTTAATCTCATAAGGGTTTCATAATCACCTTAAGCTTACGTTAGTCTACTTTCAAAGCAACGAGTCCGGAATTCCCGAGATGTAACATTCTTCCCCCCTTAGGAACATTCGTACTCGAATGTTAAGTTCTTGGGGATTCTATAAAAATTTTGCCAGAGTTTCCCCCGTAAAATGGCACTACCATACTGTCACAGCAACCCAAAATACACCACTTCACAGGGCTACTACAACAACATCAATAACCATGGCTACATACAACCAGGAAAACATCAAGGAAAACACTATATACCCGAGGACAATGGCGCCTCTGCCTAAGTCTCCTCTGGAGGTGGAAATGAATGCGGGTACCGGAACTTCATGTCTTCTTCTGCTTCCCAAGTCATTTCCTCTCTGTTATTATTTCTCCATAACACTTTAACTGAAGCTACTTCTTTGGTTCTGAGTCTCCGTACTTGCCTATCTAGAATGGCAATGGGAACCTCTTCATAGGATAATTGCTCGGTGACTTGAACGTCATCTACCGGTACAACTCTAGAAGGATCTCCAATGCACTTACGAAGCATCGATATATGGAAAACTGGATGGACTGACTCCAAACCAGGAGGTAGATCTAATTCGTAAGCCACATGGCCTACCTTACGTACAATTTCATAAGGTCCAATATACCGGGGACTAAGCTTGCCCCTTTTGCCAAATCTCATAACACCTTTCATTGGAGACACCTTCAAGAATACCCAATCTTTCACTTGGAACTCCAAGTCCCTTCGGTGATTATCTGCATAGGACTTCTGACGACTCCAAGCTGTTAATAATCGATCCTGTATAAGCTTGACATTCTCTATAGCTTGCTGGACCAAATCTGGCCCTATCAATTTAGTCTCTCCTACTTCAAACCACCCAATAGGAGATCTACACTTTCACCCATATAAAGCCTCATACGGGGCCATCTAGATGCTAGAATGATAACTGTTGTTGTAAGCAAACTCAATAAGGGGTAAATGATCATCCGAACAACTTCCAAAATATAATATACATCCCTGTAGCATATCCTCAAGGGTTTGAATGGTACGTTTAGATTTTCCATCAGTCTGCGGGTGAAATACTGTGCTAAGACTCACCTGAGTCCCCAAACCTTCTTGGAAAGTATCCAAAAATTGGCGGTGAACTGAGTCCCTCTATCGGAGATAATAGATACTGGAACACTGTGAAGTCGCACTATCTCATTAAAATAAAGCTTTGCATAATCTTCGGCTACATATATAGTTCTGACCGGTAAGAAATGAGCTGACTTCGTGAGTCTATCTACAATCACCCATATAGAATCATCCTTACGTCGAGAACGGGGTAAGCCTGCAATGAAATCCTTATTAATTACTTCCCATTTCCAAGTCAGAATTTCCATAGCTTGCAACAATCCACCGGGCTTTTGGTGTTCAATTTTCACTTGTTGGAAACTATGACATTGGGCCACGAATTTCGCTATATCTTTCTTCATCCTATTCCACCAATATATAGATTTAAGATCATGATACATTTTCATTGCTCTGGAGTGAACGAAATAACTGGAACAATGGGCTTCTTTCAAAATCTATTGATGTAACCCTGCGACATCGGGAACACACAACCTGCCTCGACATCGGAGAACTCCATCACTCGAAATCTCAAAGGATGAGTTCTTTTTCTGAGGGAGTGTATTTCTATAATGTACTAGCATGGGATCCTTATACTGGCACTCTTTCACTTCAACCACTGGTGACGAGACCGCTGAATTCTGAATAGTAGCTCTTATCTTGCCTGAGTCCACTACCCAAAATCCCAGGCTAGCTAATTGCTGGAGCTCATGAGCTAACTCTCTTTTCTCTGGCTGAACATCGTATAAAATCCCATAGATCTACGGCTAAGGGCATCAGCCACAACATTCGCTTTCCCGGGATGATATAGGATGTTAATAATATCATAATCTTTCAACAACTCAACCATCGCCTTTGCCGCAAATTCAATTCCTTCTGCTTGAAAATATACTGGAGGCTCTTATGATCTGTATAGATATCCACATAGACATCGTACAAATAATGCCTCCACATCTTCGATGCATGAATCACTGTAGCCAACTCAAGATCATGGGTTGGATAATTCTTCTCAGGCTTGCGCAACTACCTTGAGGCGCAGGCAATTACAATACCATGCTGCATCAATACATATCCTAATCTAACGCCCAAAGTATCACAATAGATAACATACCCTTCTGGTCCTTCTGGTAGCGTCAGAACTGGGGCATAAATTAACCTGTTCTTTAGCTCTTGGAAACTACGTTCACAAGCATCCGTCCATTGAAATTTGGCTGATTTCTAGGTCAACTTCGTGAGTGGTGCAGTGATAGAAGAAAATCCTTCTACAAACCTCTTGTAATAACCTGCTATGCCTAGAAAACTACGAACCTCCATAGGTGTTATAGGCCTTGGCCAAGTCTTCACGGCCTCATGTTTTTTGGTATCGACCCGCATACCATCAACTGCTTCTTCAATTGTTTTAACTCTGCGGGAGCCATTCTATAAGGAGGAATGGATATGAGTTTTGTGTTTGGTAGAACATCAATAGCAGAGTCAATCTCCCGGTCTGGGGGAAGGCATGGAGCTCGTCCGGGAATACATCCGGAAACTCATTCACAACGGGGACAGACTGAAGAGTTGGCTTTTCGGCTTCTATATCTTGAACCCGAACTAGATAGTAAATACACCATTTAACAATCCATTTTCCTTACCTTTAGATCGTAAATAAACCTACCTCTCGGGGACACTGTATTCCCCTTCCATTCCAAAACTGGTTCTCCCGGAAACTGGAAGCGAACCATTTTCATTCTACAATCAACAGTGGCCTAGCAAGAAGCCAACCAATCCATGCCTATAATAGCATCAAAGTCCACCATTTTTATCTCAAAATCAACCATAGTACGATGGTCACAAATCACAACTACACAGTTTCTATATACTCGACTAGCTATTACCGGTTCATCAAATGGGTGTGGATACCTCGAAAGGTTTGATTGACTCCGGTTTAGCCCCAAATCGATCGACAATGTATGGAGTAACATATGACAGTGTGGAGATCGGATCTATCAATGCATATACATCATGAGAAAGTACCGACAATATACCTGTGATGACATCAGGCGAAAACTTAAGATCCTACCGTCCAGCCAAAGCATAAATACTGTGCTGGGGATAACTAGAACTGGGAGCTCTCTCTCTACCTTTACCATGGCTGACTGGCGCCTGTGAACCTTGCCGCATAGGGCGTATAGATGATGAAGACCCGGCTGCTAATCCTGAAGGTTGGACCCTACCCCTACCACCAATCGAGAGGCAATCACGCATGGTATGTCCTGGCCGACCGCCTGCATAGCAAACCGCTGAGCCTTGTTAACACTGGCCTAAATGTAAGTTCCCACACTGGGAACATCGTGGCATGGGTGGCCTTGCCTGACCCGAATCACCACTGAAATGAGAACCTAAAGCCCTAAAACTCTTACTCGGCCCGGAGTGAGTAGATCTATCAAATCTATGGCCTGTAAACCATGGAGACGCACTAGTCATAGAATGGCCTGAATGCCTAGAAAATTGCTGTCTTTTCCCTCCTCTGAATTTGCTAATCGGACCCGAAGATCTAGCCCTCTCGCTATACCCTCTGTCATGCTCAAGCTCACTTCTTTGCTGTTGTTCGCTTTCCTCTAAATTCTTGGCATGGGCTTGGATGCGTGAAATATCCATGTTGTCCTGAAGGGACGCAGCCAAGCATTTATCCATCAAATATGGCCCCAATCCACTCACAAATCGGTGCACTCAATCACCCATATCTGCTACCATGGCCGGAGCATACCTAGCTAGAATTGAAGCATAGACTATACTCTAAAGCACTCATGCGTCTTGCCTAAGATTCAAGAACTTATCGGCTTTAGCACGTCGTACCTCTGGATGTAAGTAATATCGGAGGAAGGCATTAACAAATTCTTTCCATACCGGGGGAGGTGCATTAATTCCCCTTGAAGCCATCCAAACCATATACCAATGAACCGCGAGATCCCGCGATCGATAGGATGCTAGCATCACCGATTCAATGTGTCTGAAGCATGCTTTAATCGAAGTGTCCTCAACATCCCATCAATAAAGCTCTGATGGTCCTCATCCGATTTTGACCCGAAGAATTTCGGTGGGTTTAAGCCAATAAAATCACGGGCTCTTGCACTAACAGCCCTATCACCTTGACCTGTACCTTACCACTGGGTCTGAGTGGCGACCAACTGAGTGAGTTGTTACACCCCGTAGTTTCTGTACGTTGAGATTCATTAGGTATTAGCTATTCAATTGTAGACATCAAAGTTATTGTCGAGAAGATGCAAGACCATAGATGCTCGTGTTATGATTACAAGAGTCCGAGTTCACGTAATGGGTTATAGGAGGATTGGAAAACCAGTGAACTAAGGAGATTAAGCTTCCGAGGCTTTGAAGGAAAGTTGGGCAAGGTTTGGTACGAAAATTTTGGTCTAACTGGAAGAAATAATATGCTTCAATATATTAAGAGTTTTGAAGTAAAACAAAAGTCTAAAGTGAAGTTTGGGAAGTCTAGTTTCAAACGCAACAAACCGCTCCTTAATAGGACATCGGGGTAAAGAGATATGGACGTTACAAGTCGGGCTGGCAGACCAAGAAAATGGTCTGCACATTCGGTTTAGATTACATTGGGGACAATGCCGAGTAGGTTTAGATGTTTGTTATGCTTGCGGCCAGACAGGCCATAATATGCGCCAGTGTCCATTCCGAGGTAGTAGGGATATGGCCCGGCCTGCCGGATCAGTAATGGGTTCATCATTATCGGTACACCCTCCGGGACAGGGGTCGCAGGTACCAGTAGGTCATGGTAGAAGTAGAGGAAGAGTGTCAAGTTCAAGCTGCCCTCGGAACCGTGATTATACATTAGCTGAGCAACAGGATCATGAGCCTTTCTCTAATGCTGTAACAGGTATAGCATCAATGTCTTCCCACGGTAAAGTGAAGCCTACGTTAAAGGTAGATATTGATAGCATAAGATAATGGGGCAATTAAAAGGTAATAGAGAGCTATGAAGAAAGATAATGGGGCAATTAAAAGGTAATAGAGAGCTATGAAGAAAGATAATGGGGCAATTAAAAGGTAATAGAGAGCTATGAAGAAAGATAATAAGGAAATGCAAGGAGAGGATATGAAACTAGGCGGAGATGAGATCGCAAGAAAAAGATTAACGGATATAAATAGAGAAGGGAAACATTTAAGGAATCAAGAGACCCACTTGATTAATGAATCAAAACATTAGATAAGTGTGCCTGACTATGGGAAAAGACTTATCAGGTGAGAGTCGGGCGAAGGTTAAGAGCAAAAGGAGAACTCAAAGGAAATGATTAAAGATATCGCGTTGGGTGGGAACAAGCTAGTGACTAAGACAAAGGCCGGGAATATCTGTGTCGCGTAAGAAGGACCTCCTTAATAAGGAGGGAAGAACATATTAGACCTGAAAGGACTTATGACGTTCTCAAGCTCCGGAAGAAGAAATTTATTAGCTCGAGGATAAGCTCGAGGCGTATCGGCATATCAGGAAGGTATCAGAAAGAAGCAGAAACGAATTGACAATAAGTGTACCATGAGGCAGACATAGGAAGAAAGTATAGCAGACACCTTATGAGAATGCACGCCGACATGAGCTACGACATTTGTAGACCATGGTTTGAAACCCCCATATCGGGCAAAATTGCGTCGTACCAAAGCACGCAGCGACAAGTCCAAAAGGGTAATGAAGAGAGCAGGAATGGTTTCCAAGTCAAATTCCCAAGGATGACAGAGAGGATGATGAATCCAAGGATGACAAAAGAAAAAAGGATTTTAGCACCGAAAGGGTCGAGTAAGATTATATCATGTAAGATGCTATATATATATATATATATATATATATATATATATATATATATATATATATTATAAGAGAGTCATAATAGAGTAAGAATTGCCGTAGCCCTATGCTTTTTGGGTTGTATTGCTAGATTTGAAGGAAGGAGGTTAAAGAAACAGTTGTGGCAGGAGCTCAAAAATGTGGCGAGCTACAAATTTAGTTGAACTTGGATTATGAGTTTGCCATAAGTGTAACTGTATTGCAAAGGATAATAAATGGCGAAGAAACATTATGTATATACGTATTTTGGATATTGATATAACTGGTCTTGGAAAACAACTGGAGAGAATAACTTAACGGATATAACCAGTATGCTCAATAACGAAAAAGTAATGTTGAATAAGCATTTGGAATGTAAGGGTAATAGAGATGGCGACAAGGATATAAGGATTAGAGAGTCTGACTAACGAACTACAAAAAGTTGGTATAGTGTATATCTAAGATCAATAGATATCAAAAAAAAAAAAAGTAGCCCGAGATGGCACCGAAGGAGTAAATGCAGAAAGGGCACCGTATATGAGAATGGTAGTGGGTCACTAACATGGAAACAAGGAACGAGAAAAAGTGAAATACTTATAGGTCGATGAATAGTTATGGCACGATAAGTCAAGACTACAATAGTGGAGACAAAATGAGAGCGAGATGCTAGTTAATTTCCGACCATGACTGACTGAAGGCAATGAAAGAGTAAGGGAAGATGAGAAGAGACTGAACCAAGTTATAGTCTAAGCAAACGGTAATCGGATCCTAACGGAAGAATAACGGTTCTAAGGAATCAAAGATGGTGTTATGGGTTGCCAATACTGCAACATTTGAGGACGAATGTTTCTAAGGGGGGAAGGATGTTACACCTCGTAGTTTCTGTACGTTGAGATTCATTAGGTATTAGCTATTCAATTGCAGACATCAGAGTTATTGTCGGGAAGATGCAAGATCATAGGTGCTCGTGTTACGATTACAAGAGTTCGAGTTCACGTAACAGGTTATAGGAGGATTGGAAAACCAGTGAACTAAGGAGATTAAGCTTCCGAGGCTTTGAAGGAAAGTTGGGCAAGGTTTGGTACGAAAATATTGGTCTAACTGGAAGAAATAATATGTTTATGTATATTAAGAGTTTTAAAGTGAAACAAAAGTCTAATGTGAAGTTCGGGAAGTCTAGTTTCCAACGCAACAAACCGCTCCTCAATAGGACATCGGGGTAAGGAGATATGGATGTTACAAGTCGGGCTGGCAGACCAGGAAAATGGTTTGCGCGAACGCGCCAGGAAGTGGCGCGAACGCACAGAAGGACAAGGGTCAACACAGTGCGAACGCACTGAGTAATTTGAGGCTTGGGTTCGGGATGAAGGTTATATTATAAGAGTGCTATAATAATATATATATACGACATTGGGAGACCATATGGGGTGAATTGGTTCATATGTCACTTGATGAAAAACCCTCGTTGCTGCAAGCTAAGTGGGGCCCACACACCAGAGTTTTATAAAGGGCATATGAAGAGATATATGAGTAGTACATGGAAAGTTGAGCAAGTCCTATGAAGGAGCCTTAAGCCAAATATGGGCATAAGCCCTCCAAAAGGACGATTTAAGGAAACATTTTCAGATGATCTGACTTTGAGGGGCCAAAACGCCATTATAGGTTTGGAATTTGAAAAACTACCAAGAATTAAAGTTTTAGATAATTGAATTATCTTTCCAACCATAGGTCGTGGGTCCTCAGACAATATCGGGATTAAGAGTTATGACTTTCTTACTGAACGAACGCGCAGTCAGAAAAATTAAGCGAGCGCGAACGCGCCTAAAGGGAGCGCGATCGCGCTGAAGGAATTTTAAGTCGGTCCAGGCAGAACCTGGACCGCTATTTGAAGGGGCTTACCCCTTATTTTCCTCAACAAACACCTCAAATATTCTCCAAAAATCTGGAGAATTCTCCCCAAACCCCCAAGCCAAAGTTTAAGCCTAAACTAGCTAAAAATTACCAAATTCCGGTCCAGGCGACGTATAGTTACAACTACAAAATGGTATAGTAATGCATTGTGGCTTACGTCTATGGTGGATAAGTGAAGATATTGCAATATTACCAAGAGAAAGATATGAATCTCTTTCTATTTATGTTAATACCGACTTATTTATGAAGAAAGCGTGGTTAAATAATTGTATATTGCGTTGGTCAGTTATGGAAGTTAGAAAACAACGTGTGGGCAGTTTTATTGATGTTAGTATGTGTGTATGCATTGCATCCCACTGATCAGCTGGGGATAACACCGAGTTCCGAAAGGGCCGAGTACGAATAACACCGAGTCCCAAAAGGGCCGGGTACGGATAATACAAAGTCCCTAAAGGGCCGGGTACGGATAATACCGAGTCCCGAAAGGGACGGGTACGGATAAAACTAAGTCCCGAAAGGGCCGGGTACGGATAACACCGAGTCCCGAAAGGGCCGGGTACGGATATGACAGATGTATATGAATGCGTAGGTATGTATGTTGTGTATGGATGTGTATGAAATGTTTTCCGGTAGACGAGCAGTTTACATGACAGAGATCTTAAGAGGAGTACGAGGTATAATTACTTACTTTATCTTATGTTTTCTTCACTTTGATATCATACTACCATTCATGCCTTACATACTCAGTACATTGTTCGTACTGACGTCCATTCTTGTGGACGCTGCGTTCATGCCCGCAGGTGCAAGTAGACGAGACGAGGATCTTCCGCAGTAGGCTGCTTTCAGGTACCAGTTTTGATTGGTGAGCTCCATTTCTTCCTGGAGCACTGCCGAATCTATATATATATATATATATATATATATATATATATATATATATATATATATATTTGTATGTATGATTTTGTCCAGGGTATGTCGGGGGCCCTGTCCCGATTTGTATACTTCAGCCATGTTCATAGAGGCTTTGCAGACAATTCCTGTGTACAGCTTAGTCATAGTGTGACGATAGTAGTGTTGGCATCATGGGTCCAATGTACATATACATATGCATGATATTATGTTCGCATTTAGCCTCTCGATCCCATTGTTTCCATTTGAGACACGATGGATGTAAGTTATAAGTTGGTTCGCTCGGTTTCCGTAAGGTGTCGGGTGCCAATTACGCCCTACCAAGGGTGGGGTGTGATAAATTGATATCAGAGCAGTTCTATCCTAGGGTTGTCTGCAAGCCATGTCTAGCAGAGTCTTGTTTATGATGTGCAGTGCACCACACTTATAAACAGGAGGCTGTGGGGCATTTAGGAATGATTGACCTTATTTCCTCATCTTAGATCGTACGATAGAGCAATGTCATCAGGATTCCCTTCTTCCTAATTGTGCATTATGATTTCAGCAATGCCTATGAAGAGAAAAGCTAGAGCCGCCCAGAAGGGCAAGTCAATAGTAGAAAGAATAATAGAACGAGATCCGCCTGCAGATATAGAGAAGGGTGAGTCTCAGCATGAGGTTCCGTCTCGGACCACTTACGCTCCACCCATTTCAAAGGGGCATAAAGGAGCCTCAGCTCCAGCTCCAGCTCCAGCACCCCCAGTTCCTCCACCAGATGCTTCGGGCCAGCAGATGAGAGAGGCCATTTAGTTGTTAACTCAGATAGTTGTTGGTCAGACCCAGCGGCAGGGTGCGGGCCAAGGTGACAGAGTGGTCAGTACAAGAGCCCATGATTTTATTAGTTTTGACCCTCCAGAGTTCTTTGGGTCGAAACCGGATGAGGACCCGCAGAACTTTATAGATGAGATGTTAAGAACGGTACGACTAATGTATGCTTCTGATACTGAGTTAGTAGAATTGGCTTCTTATAGACTACGAAATGTTGCGGTCCATTGGTATACGGTTTGGATGTCCTCTAGAGGAGTTAATGCACCTCCCCCAGTATGGCAAGAGTTTGTAGACACTTTCCTTCGACATTATCTGCCGCCAGAGGTTCAGCGGGCCAGAGCCGATCAGCTTTTGAATCTCAGACAAGGGAATATGAGTGCCTGCAAATATAGTCTCCGTTTTAATTTGTTGGCTAGGTATGCCCCAGCCATGGTAGCAGCTATGGGAGACCGCATACATCAATTTGTGAGCGGTTTGGGGCCACATTTGCTTAAGGAATGCTTGACGGCCTCACTCTAGGAGGGGATGGAAATTTCTCGCATTCAAGCACACGCTCAGAATTTGGAAGAGCAACAACAGCTGCAAAAGGGTGAGCACGATTATGTAGAGGTGACAATAAAAGGGCTAGATCTTCAGGAACTATTAGTGAGTTTAGAGGAGGATAGGAGCCACAATATTCCAGGCAGCTAGGCCAGCCAGCGACTAGTGCGCCTTCCCGATTTGTAAGTAAGAGATTTGATCGCCCTATCCATTTCGAACCGAGCCAGAGTTCCAAAAGCTTGGGTATAAAGAATAAAGGTGACTCGGGCCAGATGAGGCCACCTGTACCACGATGTACTCAGTGCAGTAGATTACATTGGGGACCATGCCGATTAGGTTTATATGTTTGTTATGCTTGCGGCCGGACAGGCCATATTATGCGTCAGTGTCCATCCTGAGGTAGTAGGGATATGGCCCGGCCTACCGGATCAGTAATGGGTACATCATTATCGGTACACCCTCCGGGGCAGGGGTCGCAGGTACCAGTAGGTCGTGGTAGAAGTAGAGGGAGAGTGTCCAGTTCAAGCTGCCCTCGGAACCGTGATTATACATTAGCTGAGCAATAGGATCATGAGCCTTTCTCTAATGCTGTAGCAGGTATAGAATCAATGTCTTCCCATGGTATATATATGTAGTGTTCGATTCAGATTCCATTTATATATATATATATTATTTTTATATTTTCGATTGTACTGGGGTAAAGTGAAGCCTACGTTAAAGGTAGATATTGATAGCATAAGATAATGGGGCAATTAAAAGGTAATAGAGAGGTATGAAGAAAGATAATAAGGAAATGCAAGGAGAAGTTATGAAACTAGATGGAGATGAGATCGCAAGAAAAAGGTTCATGGATATAAATAGAGAAGGCGAACATTTAGGGAATCAAGAGACCCTCTTGATTAATGAATCAAAACAATAGATAGATAAGTGCACTAGACTATGGGAAAACACTTATCAGGTGCGAGTCGGACGAAGGTTAAGAGCAAAAGGAGAACTCAAAGGAAATGATTAAAGATATCGCGTTGGGTGGGAACAAGCTAGTGACTAAGACAAATGCCGGGAATATCTATGACGTGTAAGAAGGACCTCCTTAATAAGGGGGGAAGAACATATTAGACCTGAAAGGACTTATGACGTTCTCAAGCTCCGGAAGAAGAAATTTATTAGCTCGAGGCCAAGCTCGAGGCGTATCGGCATATCAGGAAGGTATTAGATAGAAGTAGAAATGAATTGACAACAAGTGTACCACGAGGCAGACATAGGAAGAAAGTATGGAAGACACGATAAGAGAATGCACGCCGACATGAGTTGCGACATTTCTAGACCATGGTTTGAAACCCCCGTATCGAGCAAAATTGCGTTGTACCTAAGCACGTAGCGACATGTACAAAAGGGTAATGAAGAGAGCAAGAAATGTTTCCAAGTCAAATTCACAAGGATGACAGAGAGGCTGACGAATCCAAGGATGACAAAAAAAAAAGATTTTAGCACCGAAAGGGTCGAGTAAGATAATATCATGTAAGATGCTATATATATATATATATATATATATATATATATACTGTAAGAGAGTCGTAATAGAGTAGGAATTGTCGTAGCCCTATGCTTTTGGGTTCTAAGATTTGAAGGAAGGAGGTTAAAGAAACAGTTGTGGCAGGAGCTCAAAAATGTGGCGAGCTACAAATTAAGTTGAACTCGGATTATGAGTTTTCTATAAGTGTAACTGTATTGCGAAGGATAATAAATGGCAAAGAAACATTATGTATAGATGTATTTTGGATATTGATATAACTGGTCTTGGAAAAGAACTGGGGAGTATAACTTAAGGGAGATAGCCACCATTATGCTCAATAACGACAAAGTAATGTTGAATAAGCATTTGGAATTTAAGGGTAAGAGAGATGGCGACAAGGATATAAGGATTAGCGAGCCTAACTAACGAACTACAAAAATTTGGTACAGTGTATAACTAAGATCAATAGATATAAAAAAAAAGTAGCCCGAGATGGCACCGAAGGAGTAAACGCAGAAAGGGCACCGTATATGAGAAAGGTAGTGGGTCACTAACAAGGAAACAAGGAACGAGAAAAAGAGAAATACTTACAGGCCGATGAATAGTTATGGCACGATAAATCAAGACTACAATAGTGGAGACAAAATGAGAGCGAGATGCTAGTTAATTTCCGACTATGTACATGAAGACAAATAAGTGAAATAAGCTGACTGAAGGCAATGAAAGAGTAAGGGAAGATGAGAAGAGACTGAACCAAGTTATAGTCTAAGAAAATGGTAATCGGACCCTAAGGGGAGAATAACGGTTCTAAGGAATCAAAGATGGTGTTGTGGGTTAGCAATACTGCAACATTCGAGGACGAATGTTTCTAAGGGGGGAAGGATGTTACACCCTGTAGTTTCTGTACGTTGAGATTCATTAGGTATTAGCTATTCAATTGCAGACATCGGAGTTATTGTCGAGAAGATGCAAGATCATAGGTGCTCGTGTTATGATTACAAGAGTCCGATTTTACGTAACAGGTTATAGGAGGATTGGAAAACCAGTGAACTAAGGAGATTAAGCTTCCGAGGCTTTGAAGGAAAGTTGGGCAAGGTTTGGTACGAAAATTTTGGTCTAACTGGAAGAAATAATATGTTTTAGTATATTATGAGTTTTGAAGTGAAACAAAAGTCTAAAGTGAAGTTCGGGAAGTCTAGTTTCCAACGCATCAAAAATAGATCCTCAATAGGACATCGGGGTAAGGAGATATGGACGTTACAAGTCGGGCTGGCAGACCAGGAAAATGGTCTACACGAACGCGCCAGGGAGTGGCGCGAACGCGCAGAAGGCCAAGATTCAACACAGCACGAACACGCTACTATGAGGCGCAAACGCGCTAAGCAATTTGAGGCTCGGGTTTGGGATGAAGGTTATATTATTAGAGTGTTATAATAATATATGTATGACATTGGGAGACCATATGGGGTGAATTGGTTCATATGACACTTGATGAAAAGCCCTCGTTGCTGCAAGCTAAGTCGGGCCCACACACTGGAGTTTTATAAAGGACATATGAAGAGATATATGAGTAGTACATGGAAAGTTGAGCAAGTCCTAAGAAGGACCCTTAAGCCAAATATGGGCATAAGCCCTCCAAAAGGACGATTTAAGGAAACATTTTCGGATGATCTGACTTGGAGGGGCCAAAACGCCATTATAAGTTTGGAATTTGGAAAAACACCAAGAATAAATGTTTTAGATAATTGAATTATGTTTCCAACCATAGGTCGTGGTCCCTCACACGATATTGGGATTAAGAGTTATGACCTTCTTACTGAACGAACGCGCAGTTAGAAAAATTAAGCCAGCGCTAACGCGCTGAAGGAATTTTAAGTCGGTCCAGGCAGAACCTGGACCGCTATTTAAAGGGGCTTACCCCTTATTTTCCTCAACAAACACCTCAAATATTCTCCAAAAAATCTATATAATTCTCCCCAAACCCCCAAGCCAAATTTTAAGCCTAAACCAGCTAAAAGTTCCCAAATTCCGGTCCAGGCGACATATAGTTACAACTACAAAATTGTATAGTAATGCGTTGTGGCTTAAGTATATGGTGGATAAGTGAAGATATTGTAATATTACCAAGAGAAAGGTATGAATCTCTTTCTATTTATGTTAATACCGACTTATTTATGAAGAAAGCGTGGTTAAATAACTGTATAATGCCTAAATCTGCGTAATTGACAGTGCCTATGTGGGCATATAAAATGCATGCTCATACCTATCAATGATGCTCATGCATCTATATGAGTGGGTATATAATGCCTGATGTATGTGCGTATATAACACCTGTAAGCCTCTATGGCATCTCGTCATATCATATTGGCTCCTCTGTGACCATAATCAATATCATCATCATAGTAGTAATGCGTATATATTGCCTATATCTCTTCTCATGCTTTACATATATCTAATATTCGCGTATATAACGCCTGATATGCATTTGTATATAACGCCTTTTAGTCACATGTCAATATGCACAATATAATGAATGTAATGCATGAATAAACTGTATGCACAGAACTGGCAACATAAGACTGGACCCATGAATAGAAGGATTACTCATAAATGGGGTATATGAACATCAAATACTGAAGTACTTCTAATGCTTCTAAGCGTAGAGTAATATGGAAGCTAGCTTGTTGGATCATATTATAGGATCATGCCAAAAGAAGAAAGGAATGATCTTAACATACCTTGGAGTATCTCCAATCGCCCAACCTTTACCTCTTGAGCTTGTAAATCTACAATTAAGGTAGCTTAGGGCTTAATTAGGCTATTTACTTTGCTTACTAACCATCCTCAAATACGTATAAAGCTCAACAAACTATAGACAATAATTTCCTTTGTGAGCTTACAACTCTCCAACTCCTCGTTCGATCCCACATCAACTACAATACTCACATCAACAATGACAACACACACACACACACACACACACACACACACATACATATATATATATATATCAAAATATATTAAAATCCATTCCCAATCATCTCTTAAAATAACCCTAAGTCACTATCTTGTCTTTCATCCACTTACCACTTCCACAACTATCCCTTCTTCACTTAATATCACTAAAAATCTTGATAACCAACTTAAATACAAAGGTAGAAATCATGTACATACCTTGAGGGGTCAAGAATCCCAAGAATCATTTCAACTTCAACTCCCTAAACTCCACAACTTGAAGAAACCCTAGAAGCAACCTTATTCTTCACCATCTCGGGTTTACGGGGTCCGGGTCTTGTCAAACCTTCACTAATATGATGGAAAATATTGAGATAGATTATCTTAGAGTTTTTCTGATTTTGGAAGGAGGAAAATATGAAATAGGGTCGTGGACCACCTATTTATACTTGGAAGCCAAAAAGGCTACAGTGTCCAATTTGACGAGCGGGTCGACGGCCCGTCGACTTGCCCCGTCGACCTGCGGCTGCAGATGCAAGGCTGCGGGACCCTATCGACGCCGTACATTGACGGTCCATCGATCATGTCGACGACCCGTCGACGATGACTGGTGTTCTGCAGATTTTTCTAATTCAAGTTCAGATTGCGTCGATTCGATTCGCTCAACTTTTAACTCTATAAATTGCCAAGAATATCTGCTGGTACCCTTGTACATGGGGTAAGACATTTTCTACCTCCAAACTCAGGCTCGGGTCTCTATTCCAAGGGCATACCCAATTACTAGGAACACGAGAGGTGTAACAATTTGGATGCTAGAATGATAACTGTTGTCATAAGAAAAATCAATAAGCGGTAAATGATCATCCGAACTACCTCCAAAATCCAATATACATGCCCGTAGCATATCCTCAAGGGTCTGAATGGTACGTTCAGCTTGTCCATCAGTCTGCGGGTGAAATGCTGTGCTAAGTCTCACTTGGGTCCCTAAACCTTCTTGGAAAGTTTTCCAGAAATTGACTATGAATTGAGTCACTCTATCAGAGATATTAGATACTGGAACACTGTGAAGTTGAACTATCTCTTTATCACAAAGCTTTGCATAATCTTCGGCTACATATGTAGTTCTTATCGGTAAGAAATGAGCTGACTTCGTGAGTCTATCTACAATCACCCATGTAGAATCATACTAATGTCGAGAACGGGGTAAGCCTGCAATGAAATCCTATTAATTACTTCCCATTTCCAAGTCGAAATTTCGATAGCTTGCAACAATCCACCTGGCTTTTAGTGTTCAATTTTCACTTGTTGGCAATTGAGACATTGGGTCACGAAATCCCTATTTCTTTCTTCATCCTATTCCACCAATATATAGATTTAAGATCATGATACATTTTCATTGCTCTGGGATGAACGGAATAACGGGAACAATGGGCTTCTTTCAAAATATGTTGATGTAACCCTGTGACATCGGGAACACACAACCTGCCTCGACATCGGAGAACTCCATCTCAGGAAATCTCAAAGGATGAGTTCTTCTTCTTCTTCTGAGGGAGTGCATTTCTGTAATGAACTAGCATGGGATCCTCATACTGACGCTCTTTCACTTCTACCACTAGTGACGAGACCGCTGAATTTTGAATAGTAGCTCCCATATTGCCTGAGTCCACTACCCGAACTCCTAGGCTAGCTAATTGCAGGAGCTCACGAGCTAACTCTCTTTTCTCTGGCTAAACATCGTATAAAATTTCCCATGGATCTATGGCTAAGGGCATCAGCCATAACATTTGCTTTCCCAGGATGATATAGGATGTTAACATCATAATCTTTCAACAACTCCAACTATCGCCTTTGCTGCCAATTCAATTCCTTCTGCTTGGAAATATACTGGAGGCTCCTATGATCCGTATAGATATCCACATGGACACCGTACACATAATGCCTCCACATTTTCAATGCATAAATCACTGTAGCCAACTCAAGATCATGGGTTGGATAATTCTTCTCAGGCTTGCGCAACTGCCTTGAGGCGTAGGCAATTACCATACCATGCTGCATCAATACACATCCTAATCCAACGCCCAAAGCATCACAATAGAAAACATACCCTTCTGGTCCTTCTGGGGCAGAAGTTAACCCGTTCTTTAGCTCTTGGAAACTACGTTCGCAAGCATCCGTCCTTTGAAATTTGGCTGATTTCTAGGTCAACTTCGTGTGTGGTGCAGAGATAGAAGAAAAGCCTTCTACAAACCTCCTGTAATAACCTGCTAAGCCTAGAAAACTACGAACCTCCGTAGGTGTTGTAGGCCTGGGCCAAGTCTTCACGGCCTCAATCTTTTGGGTATCCACCCGAATACTATCGGCTGAAATAGCGTGCCTCAAAAAGGTCACCGAATTCAACAAGAATTCACACTTAGAAAATTTGGCGAATAACTCTCGCGTCTGGAGAACCTTAAGGATGGTACGCAGATGATCCGGGTGTTCTACTTCGGATCGGGAATATACCAGGATATCGTTAATGAACACGATCACAAATAAATGTAGGAAAGGCCTGAACAGATTGTTCATCAAATCCATAAATACTGTCGGCGCATTAGTTAGCCCAAATGACATTACTCGGAACTCAAAATGGCCATATCTTGTTCTGAAAGCCATCTTAAGAAAATCCTTCTCCCTAACTCTCACCTAATGATACCCGGATCTCAAATCTATTTTTGAAAACTATTTGGCACCCTCCAATTGATCAAATAAATCGTCAATCCTTGGGAGCGAATATTTATTCTTCTTGGTCACAACAGGGACAAACTGAAAAGTTGGCGTTTCGGCTTCTACATCTTGAACCCGAACTAGATGGTAAATACACCCTATAGAAATTATTTTCCTTGCCTTTGGATAGGAAATAAACCTTCCATTCGGGGATTCTAAAACTGGTTCTCTCGGAAACTGGAAGCGAATCATTTTCATTCTACAATCAACATTAGCGTAGCAAGAAGACACCCAATCCATGCCCATGATAACATCAAAGTCCACCCTTTTTAACTCATGTAAATCAATCATAGTACGATGGTCACAAATCACAACAATAAAGTTTCTATATACTCGACTAGCTATTACCGATTCACCAATGGGTGACGATACCTCGAAAGGTTTGATTGACTCCGGTTTGACCCCAAATCGACCGACAATATATGGAGTAACATATGATAGTGTGGAGCCCGAATCTATCAATGCATATATATCATGAGTAAGTACCGACATTATACCTGTGATGACATCAGGGGGAGGCTCAAGATCCTGCCGTCCATCCAAAGCATAAATACGGTGTTGGGGACCACTAGAACTGGGAGCTCTCCCTCTACCTCTACCATGGCTGACTGGCGCCTGTGAACCTTACCCCATAGGGCGTATAGATGATGAAGACCCGGCTACCGATCCTGAAGGCTGGACCCTACCCCTACCACTAATCGAGGGGCAATCACGCATGATATGGCCTGGCCGACCACATGTATCGCAAACCTCTAAGCCTAGTCGACACTGGCCCCAATGTAACTTCCCGCACTGGGAACATCGTGGCACGGTTGGCCTTGCCTGACCCGAATCACCTCTGAAATGAGAACCTAAAGCCTTAAAACTCTGACTCGGCCCGGAGTGTGTAGATCTATCATATCTCTGGCCTGTAAACCATGGAGGCACAGTAGTCATAGAATGGCCTAAATGCCTAGAAAACTTTTGTCTTTGCCCTCCTCTGAATTAACTAATCCGATCCGAAGATATAGCCCTCTTGCTATACCCTCTGTCATGCTCACGCTCACTTCTTTGTTGTTGTGCGCATTCCTATAAATTATGGGCATGGGCTTGGATGCGTGAAATATCCATGTTGTCCTGAAGGGACGCATTCAAGCATTTATCCATCAAATGTGGCCCCAAGCCACTCACAAATCGGTGCACTCGATCACCCATATCCGCTACGATGGCCGGAGCATACCCAGCCAAAGAATTGAAGTGGAGACTATACTCTAAAGCACTCATGCTTCCATGCCCAAGATTCAAGAACTTATCGACTCTAGCCCGTCGAACCTCTGGAGGCAAGTAATTTCGGAGAAAGGCATCAACACATTTTTGCCATACCGGGAGAGGGGCATTAACTCCCCTTGAAGCCATCCAAATCGTATACCAATGAACCGTGACATCCCGCAATCGATAGGATGCTAGCTCCACCGATTCAATGTGTCTGAAGCATGCACTAACCGAAGTGTCCTCAACATCCCATCAATAAAGCTCAGAGAGTCCTCATCTTTTTTTGACCCGAAGAATTCTGGTGGGTTTAAGCAAATAAAATCACGGGCTCTTGCACTAACATCCCTATCACCTTGACGTGCACCATACCGCTAGGTCTAAGCAGCGACCAACTAAGTGAGTAAATTAATGGCCTCTTTCACATCTTGGCCCGAAGGATCTGGTGGAGGAGCTGGGCTGAGGCTCCCTCATACTCTTCAAAAATAGGCAATGAGTGAGAGCGTTGAGATTATACCGCATTCTGGGACTCACCCTCCTCTATAACCGTTGGCGGTACTCTTTTTCTGCCCGTTTTTCTGCCAATGTCTTGCCTTTTGTGCTACCGTAGCTTTCCTCTTTATAGGCATTTCTGAAATACATAATACACGATTAAGGAAAGAGAAATCCTTATATTATCGCTCTATCGCATGCTCAAAGAAGAAAGAAGGTCATTCATTCCAAAGAAATGCACGAAGCCTCCTGTTTATAAGTGTGGCGCGCAAAACACCCATAAACAAGATTCTACTGGACACGGTTCCGAGACACACCCAGGACAGAACTGCTCTGATACCACTTTTTTCATGACACAACTAGAGGACAGAATTGGCACCCGGTGCTAACCAACTCGGGCACCTCTTATTGTACAATCATCTTCACATCTAGGTGAGCCATATGCCCTACTCATGATTCCCATACATCAATAATACTAATCACATCAGGCAACGACACACTTATATCATAATCAACGACAATGCCCATATCCATATACAAAAGCCGACAAGGCTAACAAAATAATATACAAAATATTAGCCGACAAGGATACAAGACATCTAACCATACACATCTGTCTACGAGCTTCTAAGAAGAGTATGTAACATCATATAGACGGGACAGGACCCCGCCATGCCCATATGTATGTACACAAAAGAATAATACCAACAGTTATAGCTTCGGATGAAATGGAGCTCCTCTATGCAGTCCCTGAACAAGAAATCTATAGGTCAAGCCTGTCTCCCTGTCCACCTGCGGGCATGACGCAACGTCCACAAACAAAAGGACGTCAGTACGAATAATGTACTGAGTATGTAAAGCATGATCAATAACATAATGAAGGCATAAGAAATAGCTTAAGATAGACGAGTCATGAAAAGAAAGAGCTAGGTATACCTCTAGCGACGTTCGTCATATTTACTTACCCTTTTCCTAATGGGAAACTTCCATTTCATACTTTCATACATTTAGGAGTATCATACCCGACCATAATGGTTCGGTGTCTCACATACTCGACTATGATAGGGTTCGGTGTTAGACATACCTAGCCCTATCAAAGCTCAGTGTTGTCCGTACCCAACTGTAGTGGTGTGCGCGCGATAAATATCTTACCCGGCCATATAAGCTCGGTGTTACATAATAACCATTCATACTTATACACGTATACATAGTAGTCCATAAGTATCACCAACATCATTATCATCATCGTTTTCGTTACTTCTTTCCTTAGAGCATCAACTATCATATAAAAGAGGCAATAACATCGTGAAAATATCGAGAATCATGAGCCTTAGCAATTCTAGGGATGGAGTCATTTAGAAGAAATTTTAGAACCCATAAGGTGGTATATAGCAAAGGAATCATGACTTAATGAAAGAAGGGTTAGCCTTACATACCTAGTCATCTTCTTAACTATTTAACGTTCACCGTCGAAGCTTGAGAGATCTACATTTAGAAGGATTCTTGCCATGGTTAAGCCTTAATGATATTCTTAACCGAAACTAGAATAATTCATGATCTAACGAAAATTGGGCAGCATTTCCCCAATTCCATCGGCTTCCACTATATTACTAAACAACTCCCAAACATCCATAATAACATCAACCTTATCATAATCAAATAATCACATTCCAGTACGTCTTCAATAATCATTCTCATATTCAACTCATACTAGCAACTTCATGCCAACTTTTGCACATTTTTTTACAATGCTTCCTCATATCCATTTTTACCTTCCATAATAAGATTATATCCATATCATACTATGAATCACAATTTAGGTTAGCTTACTACTCAAAAACATCATAGAAGCTACATTTAGGCTTCATTTTTCTACTTTCTTCTTCTACCCAAGTTTTGCTACAACCAAGCATTCTTAATAACATTAAATAAGCATGAAAACTATACTTTTTATCCCATAGGAACAAGGTTTGGAGCAGCTATCAACTTGTGCAAAAACCCTAGCTACAATGCCCAAGTATCTTGAAATCTACCAACCCTAGGAAGCCTTTAACACATGAACACTTTGATTCTTGCTACTTAATCTTTGTAATCTCTTGGATTTGGGTGAAATATGTTTGGAGAAGGGTTCTAGAGCTTTAGAGAGCTTAGAAGAAATGTGGGAAATTAAAAAGAAGCAAGGGTCGGCCTTGTATATAAAAAATAAAATCTGACCCGACCCGATTATACGGCCAATTATACGGGCCGTATAATTTATACGGTCTGCATAATTAGACCGTATAATCTCACCAGGTTTCACCCTTCTCTGGAAGTAATCTACGGACCATTATACGGGCCGTACAAATGGTCGTACAACTGGGAAATCCAAATTTCATTCTCGTCGACTTGTTTAACTTTGAATCCTTGTGGAACCTTCTTGGCACTTATATAACACTTAATTAACCATACAATAGGCCCTATAGCAGCCCCTCAAGATGTTTCTAAATAAACATTAGCTCAATTATAGTGGAAACCTTTCCGAACACGGCTCACATTTCACTTCCTTCAACAAACTAAATTTCACATATTCATATGACTTTGAAGTCTTATAGTATGCACCTTAAGCCATCTAATTCTTTCCTTAATCTCGTAAGGGTTTCATAATCACCTTAAGCTCACGTTAGTCTACTTTCAAAGCAACGAGTCCGGAATTCCCGAGATGTAACATTATTTCCCCCTTAGGAACATTCGTCCTCGAATGTTATGTTCTTGGGGATTCTATAAAAATTTCGCCACAGTTTTTCCTGTAAAATGGGACTACCATCCTGTCACAGCAACCAAAAATACACTGCCTCATAGGGATATAATAACAACATCAATATCCATGGCCATACACAACCAGGAAAACATCAAGGAAAGCACTACATACCGGAGGACAATGGCGTCTCTGCCTGAGTCACCTCTGGAGGTGGAAATGAATGCGGGTACCGGAACTTCATATCTTCTTCTGCTTCCCAAGTCATTTTCTCTCTGTTACTATTTCTCCATAGCACTTTAACTGAAGCTACATCTTTGGTTCTGGGTCTCTGCACTTGCCTATCTAGAATGGCAATGGGAACCTCTTCGTAGGATAATTGCTCGGTGACTAGAACATCATCTACCTGTACAACTCTAGAAGGATCTCCAATGCACTTATGAAGCATCGATACATGGAAAACTGGATGGACTGACTCCAAACTAGGAGGTAGATCTAATTCGTAAGCCACTTGGCCTACCTTGCGTACAATTTCATAAGGCCCAATATACCAGGGACTAAGCTTGCCCCTTTTGCCCAATCTAATAACGCCATTCATTGGCGACACCTTCAAGAATACCCAATCTTTCACTTGGAACTCCAAGTCCCTTCGACGATTATCTACATAGGACTTCTAATGACTTTGAGCTGTTAATAATTGATCTTGTACAAGCTTGACTTTCTCTATAGCTTGCTGGACCAAGTCTGGCCCTATCAATTTAGTCTCTCCTACTTCAAACCACCCAATTAGAGATCTACACTTTCGCCCATATAAAGCCTTATACGGGGCCATCTGGATGCTAGAATGATAACTGTTGTTGTAAGCAAACTCAATAAGCGGTAAATGATCATCCGAACTACCTCCAAAATCCAATATACATGCCCGTAGGATATCCTGAAGGGTCTGAATGGTACGGTCAGCTTGTCCATCAGTTTATGGATGAAATGCTGTGCTAAGACTCACCTGATTCCCCAAACCTTCTTGGGAAGTTTTCCAGAAATAGGCTGTGAATTGAGTCCCTCCATCGGAGATAATAGATACTGGAACACCATGAAGTCGCACTATCTCTTTAACATAAAGCTTTGCATAATCTTCGGCAACATATGTAGTTCTGACCGGTAAGAAATAAGCTGACTTCGTGAGCCTATCTATAATCACCCATATAGAATCATACTTACGTCGAGAACGGGGTAAGCCTGCAATGAAATCCATAGTAATTACTTCCCATTTTCAAGTCGGAATTTCCATAGCTTGCTATAACCCACCGGGCTTTTGGTGTTCAATTTTTACTTGCTGGCAATTAAGACATTGGGCCACGAATTCCGCTATATCTTTCTTCATCCTATTCCACCAATATATAGATTTAATGTCATGATACATTTTCATTGCTCTGGGGTGAACGGAATAACGGGAACAATGGGCTTCTTTCAAAATCTGTTGATGTAACCCTATGACATCGGGAACACACAACCTGCCTCGACATCGGAGAACTCCATCTCCCGAAATCTCAAAGGATGAGTTCTTCTTCTGAGGGAGTGTATTTCTGTAATGAGCTAGCATGGGATCCTCGTACTGGCGCTCTTTCACTTAAACCATTAGTGACGAGACCGCTGAATTCTGAATAGTAGCTCACATATTGCCTGAGTCCACTACCCGAACTCCTAGGCTAGCAATTTGTTGTAGCTCATAAGATAACTCTCTTTTCTCGGGCCGAACATCGTATAAAATTCCCATGGATCTACGGCTAAGGGCATTAACCACAACATTCGCTTTCCCGGGATGATATAGAATGTTTGTTAACATCATAATCTTTCAACAACTCCAACCATCGCCTTCGCTGCAAATTCAATTCCATTTGCTTTAAAATATACTAGAGGCTCTTATGATTTGTGTAGATATCCACATGGACACCATACAAGTAATGCCTCCACATCTTAAATGCATGAATCACTGTAGCCAACTCAAGATCATGGGTCGATAATTCTTCTCAGGCTTGTGCAACTGCCTTGAGGCGTAGGCAATTACCTTACCATGCTACATCAATGCACATCCTAATCCAACGCCCAAAGAATCACAAAAGACAACATACCCTTCGGGTCCTTCCGGTTGCGTTAGAACTGGGGTAGAAGTTAACCTGTTCTTTAGCTCTTAGAAACTACGTTCACAAGCATTTGTCCATTGAAATTTGGCTGATTTCTGGGTCAGGTTCGTGAGTGGTGTAGAGATAGAAGAAAAGCCTTCTACAAACCTCCTGTACTAACCTGCTAAGCCCAGAAAACTACGAACCTCCGTAGGTGTTGTAGGCTTTTGCCAAGTCTTCACGACCTCAATCTTTTGGCTATCAACCCGAATACCATCGGCTGAAATAACATGCCCCAAAAAGGTCATCGAATTCAACCAGAATTCACACTTAGAAAATTTGGCGAATAACTCTCGCATCTGGAGAACCTTCAGGACGGTATGCAGATGATCCGCGTGTTCTACTTCGGATCGATAATATACCAGGATATCATCAATAAACACGATCACAAATGAATCTAGGAAAGGCCTGCACACATTGTTCATCAAATCCATAAATACTGCCGGCGCATTGTTTAGCCCAAATGACATTACCCAGAACTTAAAATGGCCATATCTTGTTCTGAAAGTCGTCTTAAGAATATCCTTCTCCCTAACTCTCACCTGATGATACCCAGATCTCAAATCTATTTTTAAAACCATTTGGTACCCGACAATTGATCAAATAAATCATCAATCCTTGGGAGCGATATTTATTCTTGATCGTCACTTTATTCAGTTGGTGATAGTCAATGCACATTCGCAAGGAGCCATCTTTATTCCTCACAAACAATACGGGTGATCCCCATGGGGAAGAACTAGGCCTAATAAAACCTCTTTCAAGAAAGTTCTTCAATCGCTCCTTCAACTCTTTTAACTCCGCGAGACCATTCTATAAGGAGGAATGGATATGGGTTTTGTATCTGGTAGAACATAAATAGCAAAGTCAATCTCCCGCTCTAGGGGAAGGCCTGGATGCTCGTCTGGGAATACATCCGGAAACTCATTCACAACGGGGACAGACAAAAGAGTTGGCGTTTTGGCTTCTACATCTTGAACCCGTGCTAGATGTTAAAAAACCTACCTCTCGGGGACGCTGTGTTCCTTTAGATAGGAAATAAACCTACCTCTTGGGGACGCTGTGTTCCCCATCCATTCCAAAACTGGTTCTCCCAAAAATTGGAAGCGAACCATTTTCATTCTACAATCAACATTGGCGTAGCAAGAAGCCAACCAATCCATGCCCATGATAACATCAAAGTCCACCATTTTAACTCCTGTAAATCAACCATAGTACGATGGTCACAAATCATAACTACACAGTTTCTATATACTCGACTAGCTAGTACCGGTTCACCAACGGGTGTCGATACCTCGAAAGGTTTGATTGACTCTGGTTTGACCCCAAATCAATCGGTAATATATGGAGTAACATGTGAAAATGTGGAGCTCGGATCTATCAATGAATATACATCATGAGAAAGTACCGACAATATACCTGTGACGATATCAGGGGAAGCCTCAAGATCCTGCCGTCCAGCCAAAGCATAAATACGGTGCTAGGGACCACTAGAACTAGGAGCTCTCCCTCTACCTCTACCATGGCTGACAGGAACATGTGAACCTAGCCCTCTCGCTATACCCTCTATCGTGCTCATGCTCACTTCTTTGCTGTTGTTCGCTTTCCTCTAAATTCTGGGCATGGGCTTGGATGCATGAAATATCTATGTTGTCCTGAAGGGATGCAGCCAAGCATTTATCCATCAAATGTGGCCCCAAGACATTCACAAATCGGTGCACTCGATCACCCATATCTGCTACCATGGCCGGAGCATACCTAACCAAAGAATTGAAGCGGATACTATACTCTAAAGCACTCATGCTTCCTTGCCTAAGATTCAAGAACTTATCTGCTCTAGATTCCCATACCTGTGGAGGCAAGTAATGTCAGAGGAAGGCATCAACAAATTCCTGCCATATCGGGGGAGGTGCATTAACTTCCCTTGCAGCCATCCAAACCGTATACCAATGAACCGCGACATGCCGCAATCGATAGGATGCTAGCTCCACCAATTCAATGTGTCTGAAGCATGCATTAACTGAAGTGTCCTCAACACCCCATCAATAAAGCTCTGAAGGTCCTCATCCGGATTTAACCCGAAGAATTTCGGTGGGTTTAAGCAAATAAAATCATGGGCTCTTGCACTAACAACCCTATCACCTTGACCAGTACTTAACGCTGGGTCTGAGCGGCGACAAACTGAGTGAATAAATTAATAGCCTCTTTCACATCTTGGCCCGAAGAATCTGGTGGAAGATCTGGGGCTGAGGCTCCCTCATGCTCATCAGAAATAGGCAATGAGTGAGAGGGTTGAGATTGAGCCGCATTCTAGGACTCACCCTCCTCTATAACCATTGGCAGTACTCTTTCGGCCCACTTTTCTGCTAATGTCTTGCCTTTTTTGCTGTCGTAGCTTTCGGCTTTACAGGCATTTCTGAAATACATTATACACGGTTAAGAAAAGAGAAATCCTTATATTATGGCTCTATCGCACGATCAAAGAAGAAAGAAGGTCATCCCAAAAAAATGCTCGCAGCCTACTGATTATAAGTGTGGCGTGCAACACACCCGTAAACAATACTCTACTGGACACGACTCGTAGACACACCCTAGGACAGAACTGCTCTGATACCACTTTTGTCACGACCCAACTGGAAGGCCATATTACACCTCAGAAAATTTTTCGTTGGTACGCAAGTGAATGAACTAGTGATGAGTATGAGTGTATGATGTCCATAAGCAAGAAACGACGTATGATGACCTTAGGCGTGATTTCTAAGGTATCCGATGTGAGATGAGAAAGTTGGCTAAGTTAAGACGAGATATAAGATGAGCAATGCATGCAAATGGGTGTGGGTGATTAGAATGAAAAGTCTAAGAAATATGAGAAGTTGAAGATTTGCAACTGCCCAGTGGTCGTAAAGTGCTAGGACGGACCGTAAATTGGTATACGGTCCGTAAACTGGCAGTCGTAAAATGGCATGCAGGACTTCAACATTCTACCAGTCGAGGAAATGGTATAATACGACCTGGAATACGGACCGTAAAGTGATTTACGGCCCGTAAACCATGGTCGTAAATCACCATGGTTGTAGTCTAAGCTTCTGGTTTTGGAAATGGTTAAATACGCCCATGATGGATGGTCCGTAAACTGTAGGACGGGTCGTAAACTCAGTTTACGACCACTGTTCACTTCAACACAGATTTTTCAATTCATTAAATAAGGGAACCAAGACTTGTTTTATTTCATTTCCACATTACACACCTTCTTTCTAAAACATCTCTCTACATTTATTATCCAAGCTTTCAAGGATCATAAGTCATCAACAACATAAAACAAAGTGAATCAAGAGTAAGAACATCATCAAAGGTCATCCAAGTCAAGAAATCCAAATGGAGAAAAACTAGGGTTTTGCTCAAAGTGGAGTATTATTAACCAAAGCTTGTTCCTACAACTTCTAAGGTAAGATTCATGATATTTATATGATGTTTAAGATATTGGAGAGTTGAAATGCATGGATTGTAGAAAATATGGTCAACTAGGTCATGAATGATGAATAGTGACATTTTGAGGAATAGTTTGAATTGAATCACGAATGTTGTTGTGTTGTGATATGAATGTGTTATAAATGGTATTAAGATCATGACCTAGACACTTTAGACGGATGGACGAAGTTGGGTGTTATCACCTTGAATATGGATGAATTAGAAGCAAGTTGAGAAATCTAGATAATGTGGATAATGTGAATGACTAATGGCCATTGCTATGATATTAATGAAGGTAGAAACACTAACATTGGAAGGGGACGTGCAAGTGTAGAATAGTCCGACAAAAAGGTATGTAAGGCTAACCCTTCTTTCATAAGGCATGGTTCTTTGGCCAAATTCCTAAATCCTCTATACGAGTATGTTGTCTCCAAATGATTGATCTCCGACCTCATAAGCTCACAATCCTCGATATGTACTACGTTTGTACTACGCTCCTCATATAACGAGTAAGCCTATGATATAGATGTAACGATAATGATGATGATAGTCATGATAATGATAATAATAATAATGATGCTAAAGGTGCCTACGGGCTATTAGATGTATGTGTGCCTATAAAGGGCTATAATGAAACCCCGAGCCTATGGTGCCGGGTAGAGTATATTTTTATGTATATGTATGTATATGATTACGTAACGCGCGCACACATCTGCAGATGGTACGGATAACCCTGAAGCCTTGGTAGGGCCAGGTAGATATAACATTGAGCCTTGGTTGGCCAAGTATGTATGCACCACCGAACCTTATGGTCGGGTACGCTACGTATGTATGTATATAAGTGTATGACTATGTATATAATATGAATATGAATGTGAAAAGACTATGTATATGAATGCGAACAGAGGCATGTATACTAATACGAGCACTATTATTAAATACGCATGAGAAATGGGAATTTCCTATGAAAAGTAGGTAAGTGCCATGATAATGACATTATTGTCTTCTCCTCCTATGCTACTTCACATGTTGTTTACTATGCTTATATATTGATGTTGATCATGCTTTACATACTCAGTACATTCTTCGTACTGACGTCCTTTTGTTTGTGGACGCTGCGTCATGCCCGCAGGTGCACAGGGAGATAGACTTGATCCATAGCTGCTTATTCAGAGATTGCATAGCAGAGCTCCTTTCCTTCCGGAGCCATAGCTTTTGGGTACTTATTCTTTTGTGTATATAATTATGGGCATAGCGGGGTCCTGTCCCGCTCATATGTTCTGTTATACTCTTAGAGGCTCGTAGTCACGTGTATACAGTTAGATATGTCTGGCCTTGTCGGCCTATATTTTGTACACCTTGTGGTAGCCTTGTCGGCTTATGTACATCTGATGTGGCATAAATGCCAATGATGATTTAAAGATGTGATTGTCCGATGAGACTAGTTTGATGAATGAAAGAAAATGCATGTCTAATTATGTGGCTCACCTAGATGTAAGCATAAGTATGAGTCAAGGGGTGCTCGGGTGGGCTAGCACCGGGTGCTCGTCGCGGCCCCCTAGGCGGGTCGTGACAGGCCATGACGGGCTCCCAATGCTAACCCACCCGAGAACCTCTTATCGTACAATCATCTTAACATCTAGGTGAGCCACATGGCCTACTCATGATTCCTTACATCAACAACACTAATCACATCGTGCAACGACACATTTATATCATCATTAACAACAATGCCCATATCCATATACACAAGCCAATGAGCCTAACAAAATAATATACAAAATGGTAGCCGACAAGGCTACAAGACATCTAACCATACACAACTGTCTACGAGCCTCTAAGAAGAGTATGTAACATCATATAGAGGGTACAGGACCCCGCCATGCCCATATGTATGTACACAAAAGAATAATTCCAACAGTTGTAGCTCCAGATGAAATGGAACTCCTCTCTGCAGTCCCTGAACAAAAAGTCTATGGGTCACGCCTGTCTCTCCGTCCACCTGCGGGCATGACGCAGCGTCCACAAACAAAAGGACGTCAGTACGAATAATGTACTGAGTATGTAAAGTATGATCAATAAGATAATGAAGGAATAAGAAATATCATAATATAGACGAGTCATGAAATGAAAAAGCTAGGTATACCTCTCGCGACATTCGTCATATTTACTTACCCTCTTCCTAATGGGAAACTTCCATTTCATACATTCATACATTTAGGAGCATCATACCCGACCATAATGGTTCAGTGTCTTACATACCCGACCATGAAAAGGTTCAGTGTTATACATACCTAGCCCTACCAAGGCTCTGTGTTGTCTGTACCCAACTACAGTGGTGTGCACGCGATGAATATCATACGCGGACATATTAGCTCGGTGTTGCATAATAACCATTCATACTTATACACGTATACATACTAGTCTATAAATATCACCAACATCATTATCATCATCATTTTCGTTGCTTCTTTTCTTAGAGGATCAACTATCATATAAAGGAGGCAATAGCATCGTGAAAATATCGAGATCATGAGCCTTAGGAACTCTAGGGATGGAGTCATTTAGAAGACATTTTAGAACCCATGAGTTGGTATATAGCAAAGGAATCATGCCTTCATGAAAGAAGGGTTAGCCTTACATACCTCGTCGTCTTCTTAACTATTTAACGTTCACCGTCGAAGCTTGAGAAATCTGCATTTAGAAAGATTCATGCCATGGTTAAGCCTTAATGATATTCTTAACCCAAATTAGAATAATTCATGATCTAATGAAAATTGGGCAGCATTTCCCCTATTCCAACGACTTCCATTATATTACTAAACAAGTCCCAAACATCCATAATAACATTCACCATATCATAATCAAATAATCACATTCCATTACATCTTCAATAATCATTCTCATCTTCATGCCAACTTTTGCACATTTTTATACAATGTTTCCTCATCACCATTTTTACCTTCCATAATAATATTATATCCATATCATGCTAAGAATCACAACTTAGGTTAGCTTACTACTCAAAAACATCATAGAAGCTACATTTAGGCTTCATTTTTCTACTTTCTTCTTCTACCCAACTTTTGCTACAATCAAGCATTCTTAATAACATTAACTAAGCATGAAAACTAACCTTTTTATCCCATAGGAACAAGCTTTGGAGCAGCTATCAACTTGTGCAAAATACCTAGCTACAATGACCAAGTATCTTGAAATCTACCAACCCTAGGAAACCTTCTAGCACATGCACACTTTGATTCTTGCTATTTAATCTTTGTAATCTCTTGGATTTGGGTGAAATATGTTTGGAGAAGGGTTTTGGAGCTTTAAAGAGCTTGGAATAAATTTGGGAAATGACAAAGAAGCAAGGGTCGACCTTGTATATATAAAAGAAAATCTGACCTGACCCGATTATACAGCCAATTATACGGGCCGTATAATTTATACGGTCCGTATAATCTCACCAGGTTTTACCTTCTCTGGAAGCAATATACGGACCATTATACGGGCCGTATAAATTATACAGTCCATACAAATGGCCGTATAACTGGGAAATCCGAATTTCATTCTCGTCGACTAGTTTGATGTCACGACCCGACCAGGGGCCGCGACGGGTACCCGGGGCTAACCACCGAGCACCCCTCATTCTACTTCTTATCATACTCATTAAACGATCTTTTATCAATTTTATACTTAAAGCATAAGGAAATTCATTTTTCACTTCAAAACATAATACTTTATATGCACAAGCCTTTTGGTCATTGAAATAATATATATATACATATATATATTTATACATGGTAGCATCCTCGTGAGACCATACCACCCACACTGCGTATCTACGAGCCTCTACTAGAGTACTAGACATATGGACGGGACAGGACCCCGTCGTGCCAAAAACATACATGTACATAAAAGGATAACCACAAGCACCTCCGGAACAATGGAGTGCTCTCAAAACAGCTAACAGCTCCTACGGGTCTGAATCAAGATCACCTCCCTGTCTACCTGTGGGCATGAACACAGCGTCCAAAGAAAACGGACGTCAGTACGAACATTGTACTGAGTATGAGAGGCATAAACAATAATATCACATCAATGAAATAAAGGAAGTATCAATAAGGAACATCTGCATCCAACTGTCAAATAGAAAGGAAGTGATGCATGCTGGCTTACTCATAATCATCATCATATCATATATGCATAAATATATAAGCTGCCCGTCCATATCGGATCGGTGTAATAATCATTAGCCTGCATCCAGGCCTCCCGCGTCCGGGGTATCATCTCATACTGCCCACTAGTGGTGTCTGCCCATGCCATCTGGCCATGGTGTATAGCTGCCCGCCTTAGCGGTGACTGCCCGACCAAATAGGTGTTGTGTTATATCATCATCATAATATGCTCATCATATTACATGCGTAAAGATTCAAGGACAACTATGCTTTATCGGGGTGATGTAAGGTCGTGATCCCCCGATTTCCTTATGGAGCACTCATTACCATCCTGCCTCACCTTGAAGGGAATAGTATATGAGGTGAGTGTAAGCAATAAATGACATCATTAACGATTTAGGAACATCATATCATGAACATCTAGCACTTCTATACTTTAACTCATTACCTTGTGTAGCTATTTAAGGATATAGGCTCATATCTTTCCGGAACTTAAGAGATTCATGGAGAAGAAAGAATGTCATGCTATAGGATTCATGCCATAGAAAGAAAGGACTAGCCTTACATACCTTTTGCGGTTAACTAATCTATCATTCGCTTGGTTTCCTTTGGTGCCCACGTCTCTACCTTCAAAAGGAATCGCATTAACATTAGTTACTCGGCTATAAGAACATTTCACTATTTCTAGGGAAAATTGGGCAACACTTCCTTTGTTTATACTACTTTTCCCGCATTCTATATCAACTCCCAACTTTAATAACAACATTCACAATATAGCAACAACCATCATCATTTATCTACACTTACCACCATTCACCATTTCTCTTTGATTTCTCCACAATTATGATAATAACTCGTTATCGCGTTTTCTCATATATAATACTTATTCCATGGTCTAAATGTCATTTATAACATATTCACAATCACAGCATACCAACATTCATGATTCATCCCAATCACTATTTAACAATGACACTATTCACACATTCATGACCCAATTTCTATGTCTTTCCACAATCCAAGTGGTTCAACTTTTAACCACTCAAACCATATAAAAGGGTCATAAAACTCACCTTAGATGATGGATGAACAACACTCAAGTGGAGCTTCTCTTCTTGCACCAAAACCCTAACTCACTTCTCTTGAGTTTTCTTGCTTTAGATGAACTTTTAATGGGTTTCATACACTTGATTTCATGGATTTGGTGTAGTAAATCTTGGTTTTCCCTTAGTTTCTTGTGGATGAATGATGGAGAAGGGTTCTAGAGGGTTCTTGGAGAGAGGAGAGTGGAAGAAGAAATTAAATAAAATGAAGGAGGGGTCCTTATATTAATTCATGAAATCAATCCCGACCGAGATGTACGATGGGATCGACGGAGCGTCGATCTTGTCGTCGAAATCGTTAAATTTCCAGTGAGCAATCTGTCATTTCTTTTCATTGGACGGTGAACTAATCAACGGAGCGTCGACCTGTTCATCGAATGGTCTTTGCTCCAGCTCAATTTTACGGCACAATCGACGAAGCGTCGACTCTTCCGACGGTACAAAGAACGACCGTCGAACCCCCATTCGCAGAACTGCGGTGAAGTTTCATTTGATGAACTTTTCTCTCTTGCCTCTAACTTCTTTGGAATGTTAATTAGAATTATTAAGTATCCCTTCTTACTTGTAGGGACATCATGTTCACCTTAACTTACGTTAGTCCCTTCACCGCTCAGCAACCCAAAGTTCCGAGGTGTAACATTTGACTTTCAATCCTCGTGGAACCTTCTTGGCACTTATATAACACTTCATTAACCATAAAATAGGCCCTATAGTTTCCCCTCAAGATATGTCTAAATAAACATTAGCTCAGTTATAAGGGAAACCTTTCCAAACACGATTCACATTTCACTTCCTTCAACAAACTAAATTTCACATATTCATATGACTTCAAAATCTTATAGTATGCACATTAAGCCATCTAATTCTTTCCTTAATCTCGTAAGGGTTTCATAATCACCTTAATCTCACGTTAGTCTACTTTCAACGCAACGAGTCTGGAATTCCCGAGATATAGCATTCTCCCTCCTTAGGAACATTCGTCTTCGAATGTTAAGTTCTTGGGGATTCTATAAAAATTTTGCCAGAGTTTCCCCTGTGTAATGGCATTACCATCCTATCACAGCAACCCAAAATAGACCGCCCCACAGGGCTACAATAACAACATCAATAACCATGGCCACACACAACCAGGAAAATATCAAGGAAAGCATTACATACCTGAAGACAATGACGTCTCTGCCTGAGTCTCCTCTGGAGGTGGAAATGAATGCGGGTACCAGAACTTCATGTCTTCTTCTGCTTCCCAAGTCATTTCCTCTCTGCTATTATTTCCCCATAGCACTTGACTGAAGCAATATCTTTGGTTCTGAGAATCCATACCGGCCTATCTAGAATGGCAATGAGAACCTCTTCGTAGGATAATTGCTCGGTGACTTGAACATCATCTACCGGTACAACTCTTGAAGGATCTCCAATGCATTTACGAAGCATCGATACATGGAAAACTGGATGGACTGACTCCTAACCAGGAGGTAGATTTAATTCGTAAGCCACTTGGTCTACCTTACGTACAATTTCATAAGGTCCAATATATCGACGACTAAGCTTGCCCTTTTTTTCAAATCTCATAATTCCCTTCATTGGTGACACCTTCAAGAATACCCAATCTTTCACTTGGAACTCTAAGTCCCTTCGACGATTATCTGCATAGGACTTCTGACGACTCTGAGCTGTTAATAATCGATCCTGTATAAGCTTGACTTTCCCTATAGCTTGCTGGACCAAGTCCAGCCTTATCAATTTAGTCTCTCCTACTTCAAATCACCCAATTGGAAATCTACACTTTTGCCCATATAAAGCCTCATACGGGGCCATCTGGATGCTAGAATAATAACTGTTGTTGTAAGCAAACTCAATAAGTGGTAAATGATCATCCGAACTACCTCCAAAATCCAATATACATACCCGTAGCATATCCTCAAGGGTCTAAATGGTACGTTCAGCTTGCCCATCAGTCTGCGGGTGAAATGTAGTGCTAAGACTCACCTGAGCCCCCAATCCTTCTTGGAAAGTTTTTCGGAAATTGGCTGTGAATTGAGTCTCTCTATCGGAGATAATAGATACTGGAACACTATGAAGTCGTACTATCTCTTTAACATAAAGCTTTGCATAATCTTCAGCTACATATGTAGTTCTGACCGGTAAGAAATAAGCTAACTTCGTGAGTTTATCTACAATCACCGTTATAGAATCATACTTACATTGAGAACGGGGTAAACCTGCAATGAAATCCATATTAATTACTTCCCATTTTCAGGTCGGAATTTCCATAGCTTGCAACAATCCACCGGACTTTTGGTGTTCAATTTTCACTTGTTGGAAATTAAGACATTGGGCCACGAATTCCGCTATGTCTTTCTTCATCCTATTCCACCAATATATAGATTTAAGATCATGATACATTTTTATTGCTCCGGGGTGAACGGAATAACGGGAACAATGGGCTTCTTTCAAAATCTGTTGATGTAACCCTGCGACGTCAGGAACACACAACCTGCCTCGACATCGGAGAACTCCATCTCCCGAAATCTCAAAGGATGAGTTCTTCTTCTGAGGGAGTGTATTTCTGTAATGAACTAGCATGAGATCCTTGTACTGGCACTCTTTCAGTTCAACCACTAGTGACGAGACCGCTGAATTCTGAATAGTATCTCCTATATTACTTGAGTCCACTACCCGAACTCCTAGGCTAGCTAATTGCTGGAGCTCACGAGCTAACTCTTTTTTCTCTGGCTGAACATCGTATAAAATTCCCATGGATCTACGGCTAAGGGCATTAACCACAACATTCGCTTTCCCGGGATGATATAGAATGTTAACATCATAATCTTTCAACAACTTCAACCATCACCCTCGCTGCAAATTCAATTCCTTTTGCTTGAAAATATACTGGAGGCTCTTATGATTTGGGTAGATATCCACATGGACACCGTACAAATAATGCCTCCACATCTTAAATGCATGAATCACTACAGCCAAATAGAGATTATGGGTCGGATAATTCTTCTCAGGCTTGCGCAACTGCCTTGAGGCGCAGGCAATTACCATACCATGCTGCATCAATACACATCCTAATCCAACGCCCAAAGTATCACAATAGATAACATACCCTTCTGGTCCTTCTGGTAGCGTCAGAACTGAGGCAGAAATTAACCTATTCTTTAGCTCTTGGAAACTACGTTCACAAGCATCCGTCCATTGAAATTTTGCGGATTTCTGGGTCAACTTCGTGAGTGGTGTAGAGATAGAAGAAAAGCCTTCTAAAAACCTCCTGTAATAACCTGCTAAGCCCTGAAAACTATGAACCTCCGTAGGTGTTGTAGGCCGGCCAAGTCTTCATGACCTCAATCTTTTGGGTATCCACCCAAATACCATCGGCTGAAATAACATGCCCCAAAAAGGTCACCGAATTCAACCAAAATTCACACTTAGAAAATTTGGCGAATAACTCTCGCGTCTAGAGAACCTTAAGGACGGTACGCAGATGATCCGCGTGTTCTACTTCGGATGGGGAATATACCAGGATATCATCAATGAACACGATCACAAATAAATCTAGGAAAGGCCTGAACACATTATTCATCAAATCCATAAATATTGCCGGCGCACGTGTTAGCCCAGATGACATTACCCGGAACTCCAAATGGCCATATCTTGTTCTTAAAGCCGTCTTAAGAATATCCTTCTCCCTAACTCTCACCTGATGATACCTGGATCTCAAATCGGTTTTTGAAAAACATTTGGCACCCTGCAATTGATCAAATAAATCGTCAATCCTTGGGAGTAGATATTTATTCTTGATCGTCGCTTTATTCAGTTGGCGATAGTCAATGCACATTCGCAAGAATCCATCTTTCTTCCTCACAAACAACACGGGTGCTCCCCATGGGGAAGAACTAGGCCTAATAAAACCTTTTTCAAGAAATTCCTTCAACTGCTCCTTCAACTCTTTTAACTCCGCGGGATTCATACTATAAGGAGGAATCGATATGGGTTTTGTATCTGGTAGCAAAGTCAATCTCCCGCTCTGGGGGAAGGCCTAGATGCTCGTCCAGGAATGCATCCGGAAACTCATTCACAACGGGGACAGACTGAAGAGTTGGCGTTTCGGCTTCTACATCTTGAACACGAACTATATGGTAACTACATCCTTTAGCAATCATTTTCCTTGAATTTAGATAGGAAACAAACCTACCTCTCGGGAAAGTTGTATTCCCCTTCCATTCCAATCAACATTAGCGTAGCAAGAAGCCAACCAATCCATGCCCATGATTACATCAAAGTACACCATTTTTAACTCATGTAAATCAACCATAGTATGATGGTCATAAGTCACAACTACACAGTTTCTATATACTCGTCTAGCTAATACCGGTTCACCAACGGGTGTGGATACCTCGAAAGGTTTGATTGACTCCGGTTTGACCCCAAATCGCCCGGCAATATATGGAGTAACATATGACGGTGTGGAGACCGGATCTATCAATGCATATACATCATGAGAAACTACTGACAATATACCTATGACGACATCAGGGGAAGAGTCAAGATCCTACCGTCCAGCCAAAGCATAAATACGGTGCTGAGGACCACTAGAACTGGGAGCTCACCCTCTACCTCTACCATGGCTGACTGGCGCCTGTGAACCTTGCCCCATTGGGCGTATAGATGATGAAGACCCGGCTGTCAATCCTAAAGGCTGGACCCTACTCCTACCACCAATCGAGAGGAAATCACGCATAATATGGCCTAGCCGACCACATGTATAGAAAACCTCTGAGCCTAGTCGACACTAGCCCCAATGTAACTCCCCGCACTAGGAACATCGTGGCATGGGTGGCCTTGCCTGACCCGAATCACCTCTAAAACGAGAACCTAAAGCCCTAAAACTCTGACTCAGCCCAGAGTGAGTAGATTTATCAAATCTCTGGCCTGTAAACCGTGGAGGCACACTAGTCATAGAATGGCCTGAATGCCTAGATTGCTGTCTTTGCCCTCCTGTGAATTCACTAATCGGACCCGAAGATCTATCCCTCTTGCTATAAACTCTATCATGGTCACGCTCATTTCTTTTCTGTTGTTTGCTTTCCTCTAAATTCTGCTCATATTCGTATACATGTCCTTATTCGTATTCTTATACATAGTCTTATCACATTCATATTCATATTATATACATAGTCATTTCATATACATAGCATACCCGACCTCATAGGATCGGTGTCTTATACATGCTTGGCCAACCAAGGCTAGGTCATACATACCTGGCCCTACCAAGGCATCAGGGTTATCCGTACCATCTGCAGAGGTGTGCGCGCGTTTCGTAATCGTATACATACATTATACATAGTCATATACATTACCCGGCATCATAAGCTCGGGGTCTTATCATAGCCCTTCATAGGCATACATATACATATATCATAGCTCGTAAGCATCTCTAATCTCGTTTTACTCTCATCATTATCATTACATCTACATTATGGACTTACTCGTCATACGAGGAACATAGTATAATCATAGCACATATCAGGGGTCGTGAGCTTATGAGCTCGGAATGTCAACCATGTGAAGACAACATACTCATATAGAGGAATTAGGAATTTGACCAAGAACCATGCCTTATGAAAGAAGGGTTAGCCTTACATACCTTTCCGTCGAACTATTCTACACTTGCACATTCCCTTCCAATGCTAGCGTTTATACCTTCATTAATATCATAACAATGGCCATTAGTCATTCACATTATCCACATTATCTAGATTCCTCAATTTGCCTCCAATTCACTCACATTCATGATCATAACACCCATCTTCGTCCATTCGTCTAAAGTGTCTAGTTCATGATCTTAATACCATTTATAACACATTCATATCACAACACAACAACATTCATAACTCAATTCAAACTATTTGATGAAAGATGAAGAAGATCAAGAAATCCAAGAAAATCAAGAAACACAAGATTGAAATTCAAGAAAAAGAAAAGTCCAAGAAGCTCAAGTTTGAAGATTATTTCCCATTCTTGTTTCTTGAATCCTTTTCTAAATAGGTTTCTTGTTTCGTGATTTATATTATAGTAGGATTTAATTTCCTATCATTAGTAGGATCTTTATCCTAGTTCTAGTAGGATTCTAGTTTTTTTTATTCTTTTCCTTGTAGAATAGGGATTTTATTTTCCTTGTTTTTAGTTATTTCCTTTCTAGAGTAGAATATGGATTTGTAGTCATAAAAGAAGAGAACCTAGGCCTATATAAAGGGTTCTCATGACTTGTAAATATACTATTCACGTTTTGAGCAGAAACCTAAATTTTGCAATAGAGTTATTTTCTCTATTTGGTGTTCTTTATCCTTGTTTTTGGTTCCAAGCAAGGTGGTGATAGTCTTTATCTTGTTTTCAATAGCGTGTGGTGTTTCTTTATCACGTTAATTGATTTCAAGTGGTGACTTAGGAACTTTATTTGTTTTGATCATTCAAGAACGCGGTTCTTGATTAAAATTCGTTCTAGTTCATACCCAAAACCTTAATTTTCTTTCCATCGTGCCGGCCTCAATACTTACTTGATTTAAACGATTCAATAGTTATTTTTGTAGTTCAAAACGTCATCTTTCTCCTCATCTTGAAAACACATAATTCCGAGAACTATAGACCGATTTACGTCCGTTTCTTGAATTCTGCCCATCAATCGCTTCAAGAATAAGATCCTGGTCGATTGGTTCTTTGTTAACTCGAAGAATCACATCAATTTGGTATCAGAGCACAGTTGAGTAATTTCATGGATTATATGCAAGAAAGAAGAGGACGTTGGGTTCAAGAAGATGAAAAGAAAAAGGAATCTCTTTTCCGCACTAGATGTACCTCACATGGTAAGGTATGTTCGGTGATCATTGATAATGAGAGTCATATTAATGTTGTTTCTGAAGAGATGGTTTCTAAACTTGGCTTGTCAACCAAGCATCATCCATATCCTTACAGCATAGAATTTGAGAATGGTGATGGCGTAGAGGTAACTCGTCAATGCCTAGTTTCTTTTTTCTATTGGTAAAATATATAAAGATCTTGTTTGGTGTGATGTAACAAAGATGAATGCTTGTCACTTATTACTTGGAAGACCATGGGTGTATGATAGGGGCGCTAAATATGATGTATACCGTAATACCTATTCTTTTACAAAGGATGGGCGAAAAATCAATTTAGTTCCCTTGAATCCAGAAGATGTTGTTAAAGACTACAAGTATGTTGATGTTTCTTTTGTGACCAAATTACAAATCATTGGTCCCATAAATATGGAACAGCAAATGGAGGAGAAGAATGAATTGGATCCACAAGTTGAGGATTTACCTCCAAAGTTTGATGAGGATCCATTGGAGCATCCAACTATTGATTTTCCATCTTTAAGTGATTTCGAAAAGAATCCAGATTTTGTTTCTTACTCCACACCAACCAAAGTAGCGTATTGCGTAGGACCAATAATCTATGAAGATTTGGAAGAGAAAGAGAATAAGTTGCTGAAAAACGAGTCCATGAACGAGAGTTTAATTTATGATCTAGTTCGAGCAAGATTTATTCCTCAAAAGGTTGAATCTTTGCAAGAAAGTGTAGATTTAATATCTCTTAATTTCATTGAGGTTAGTGGCTATAATCATGTCAAATATGAGAGCATCAAAATCATCAAGGAGCTCATAAGAAGACATGATTTATTCTCTAACCCTGATCCAAAGGTTCATGAATTTGATTTATTTAAAGGTTTTTGTGGCACTAACTCAGATTTTGCATGCAAATACCACATCGACACGGAAGTGTTCAAGATTTATGAAGATCAAAAGGAAATAAGTTATGATCATGGTTTACACATTGAAGATCAGTTTAAGATGATATGTTTGAGAAATCATAGTATAAAGTTACCACTAAGAAAGTGGGATTTAGTTCGGCCATATGCAAAGTTTTCTTTGAACATGATGAAGCTCTATGAAAAGTTAGAAAAATGCAACTTAGAGCCTGGTAAGTATGGGTTGTTCCCAATTTTTTTGGCTAATCTTTCACCGTTTATGGAGCCTTTAGACTCGAGGACGAGTCTTTCTCAACAAGGGGAGAATGATGAAAGATGAAGAAGATCAAGAAATCCAAGAAAATCAAGAAACACAAGATTGAAATTCAAGAAAAAGAAAAGTCCAAGAAGCTCAAGTTTGAAGATTATTTCCCATTCTTGTTTCTTGAATCCTTTTCTAAATAGGTTTCTTGTTTCTTGATTTATATTATAGTAGGATTTAATTTCCTATCATTAGTAGGATCTTTATCCTAGTTCTAGTAGGATTCTAGTTTTTTTTATTCTTTTCCTTGTAGAATAGGGATTTTATTTTCCTTGTTTTTAGTTATTTCCTTTCTAGAGTAGAATATGGATTTGTAGTCATAAAAGAAGAGAACCTAGGCCTATATAAAGGGTTCTCATGACTTGTAAATATACTATTCACGTTTTGAGCAGAAACCTAAATTTTGCAATAGAGTTATTTTCTCTATTTGGTGTTCTTTATCCTTGTTTTTGGTTCCAAGCAAGGTGGTGATAGTCTTTATCTTGTTTTCAATAGCGTGTGGTGTTTCTTTATCACGTTAATTGATTTCAAGTGGTGACTTAGGAACTTTATTTGTTTTGATCATTCAAGAACGCGGTTCTTGATTAAAATTCGTTCTAGTTCATACCCAAAACCTTAATTTTCTTTCCATCGTTCCGGCCTCAATACTTACTTGATTTAAACGATTCAATAGTTATTTTTGTAGTTCAAAACGTCATCTTTCTCCTCATCTTGAAAACACATAATTCCGAGAACTATAGACCGATTTACGTCCGTTTCTTGAATTCTGCCCATCAATCGCTTCAAGAATAAGATCCTGGTCGATTGGTTCTTTGTTAACTCGAAGAATCACATCAATTTGGTATCAGAGCACAGTTGAGTAATTTCATGGATTATATGCAAGAAAGAAGAGGACGTTGGGTTCAAGAAGATGAAAAGAAAAAGGAATCTCTTTTCCGCACTAGATGTACCTCACATGGTAAGGTATGTTCGGTGATCATTGATAATGAGAGTCATATTAATGTTGTTTCTGAAGAGATGGTTTCTAAACTTGGCTTGTCAACCAAGCATCATCCATATCCTTACAGCATAGAATTTGAGAATGGTGATGGCGTAGAGGTAACTCGTCAATGCCTAGTTTCTTTTTTCTATTGGTAAAATATATAAAGATCTTGTTTGGTGTGATGTAACAAAGATGAATGCTTGTCACTTATTACTTGGAAGACCATGGGTGTATGATAGGGGCGCTAAATATGATGTATACCGTAATACCTATTCTTTTACAAAGGATGGGCGAAAAATCAATTTAGTTCCCTTGAATCCAGAAGATGTTGTTAAAGACTACAAGTATGTTGATGTTTCTTTTGTGACCAAATTACAAATCATTGGTCCCATAAATATGGAACAGCAAATGGAGGAGAAGAATGAATTGGATCCACAAGTTGAGGATTTACCTCCAAAGTTTGATGAGGATCCATTGGAGCATCCAACTATTGATTTTCCATCTTTAAGTGATTTCGAAAAGAATCCAGATTTTGTTTCTTACTCCACACCAACCAAAGTAGCGTATTGCGTAGGACCAATAATCTATGAAGATTTGGAAGAGAAAGAGAATAAGTTGCTGAAAAACGAGTCCATGAACGAGAGTTTAATTTATGATCTAGTTCGAGCAAGATTTATTCCTCAAAAGGTTGAATCTTTGCAAGAAAGTGTAGATTTAATATCTCTTAATTTCATTGAGGTTAGTGGCTATAATCATGTCAAATATGAGAGCATCAAAATCATCAAGGAGCTCATAAGAAGACATGATTTATTCTCTAACCCTGATCCAAAGGTTCATGAATTTGATTTATTTAAAGGTTTTTGTGGCACTAACTCAGATTTTGCATGCAAATACCACATCGACACGGAAGTGTTCAAGATTTATGAAGATCAAAAGGAAATAAGTTATGATCATGGTTTACACATTGAAGATCAGTTTAAGATGATATGTTTGAGAAATCATAGTATAAAGTTACCACTAAGAAAGTGGGATTTAGTTCGGCCATATGCAAAGTTTTCTTTGAACATGATGAAGCTCTATGAAAAGTTAGAAAAATGCAACTTAGAGCCTGGTAAGTATGGGTTGTTCCCAATTTTTTTGGCTAATCTTTCACCGTTTATGGAGCCTTTAGACTCGAGGACGAGTCTTTCTCAACAAGGGGAGAATGATGAAAGATGAAGAAGATCAAGAAATCCAAGAAAATCAAGAAACACAAGATTGAAATTCAAGAAAAAGAAAAGTCCAAGAAGCTCAAGTTTGAAGATTATTTCCCATTCTTGTTTCTTGAATCCTTTTCTAAATAGGTTTCTTGTTTCTTGATTTATATTATAGTAGGATTTAATTTCCTATCATTAGTAGGATCTTTATCCTAGTTCTAGTAGGATTCTAGTTTTTTTTATTCTTTTCCTTGTAGAATAGGGATTTTATTTTCCTTGTTTTTAGTTATTTCCTTTCTAGAGTAGAATATGGATTTGTAGTCATAAAAGAAGAGAACCTAGGCCTATATAAAGGGTTCTCATGACTTGTAAATATACTATTCACGTTTTGAGCAGAAACCTAAATTTTGCAATAGAGTTATTTTCTCTATTTGGTGTTCTTTATCCTTGTTTTTGGTTCCAAGCAAGGTGGTGATAGTCTTTATCTTGTTTTCAATAGCGTGTGGTGTTTCTTTATCACGTTAATTGATTTCAAGTGGTGACTTAGGAACTTTATTTGTTTTGATCATTCAAGAACGCGGTTCTTGATTAAAATTCGTTCTAGTTCATACCCAAAACCTTAATTTTCTTTCCATCGTTCCGGCCTCAATACTTACTTGATTTAAACGATTCAATAGTTATTTTTGTAGTTCAAAACGTCATCTTTCTCCTCATCTTGAAAACACATAATTCCGAGAACTATAGACCGATTTACGTCCGTTTCTTGAATTCTGCCCATCAATCGCTTCAAGAATAAGATCCTGGTCGATTGGTTCTTTGTTAACTCGAAGAATCACATCAATTTGGTATCAGAGCACAGTTGAGTAATTTCATGGATTATATGCAAGAAAGAAGAGGACGTTGGGTTCAAGAAGATGAAAAGAAAAAGGAATCTCTTTTCCGCACTAGATGTACCTCACATGGTAAGGTATGTTCGGTGATCATTGATAATGAGAGTCATATTAATGTTGTTTCTGAAGAGATGGTTTCTAAACTTGGCTTGTCAACCAAGCATCATCCATATCCTTACAGCATAGAATTTGAGAATGGTGATGGCGTAGAGGTAACTCGTCAATGCCTAGTTTCTTTTTTCTATTGGTAAAATATATAAAGATCTTGTTTGGTGTGATGTAACAAAGATGAATGCTTGTCACTTATTACTTGGAAGACCATGGGTGTATGATAGGGGCGCTAAATATGATGTATACCGTAATACCTATTCTTTTACAAAGGATGGGCGAAAAATCAATTTAGTTCCCTTGAATCCAGAAGATGTTGTTAAAGACTACAAGTATGTTGATGTTTCTTTTGTGACCAAATTACAAATCATTGGTCCCATAAATATGGAACAGCAAATGGAGGAGAAGAATGAATTGGATCCACAAGTTGAGGATTTACCTCCAAAGTTTGATGAGGATCCATTGGAGCATCCAACTATTGATTTTTCATCTTTAAGTGATTTCGAAAAGAATCCAGATTTTGTTTCTTACTCCACACCAACCAAAGTAGCGTATTGCGTAGGACCAATAATCTATGAAGATTTGGAAGAGAAAGAGAATAAGTTGCTGAAAAACGAGTCCATGAACGAGAGTTTAATTTATGATCTAGTTCGAGCAAGATTTATTCCTCAAAAGGTTGAATCTTTGCAAGAAAGTGTAGATTTAATATCTCTTAATTTCATTGAGGTTAGTGGCTATAATCATGTCAAATATGAGAGCATCAAAATCATCAAGGAGCTCATAAGAAGACATGATTTATTCTCTAACCCTGATCCAAAGGTTCATGAATTTGATTTATTTAAAGGTTTTTGTGGCACTAACTCAGATTTTGCATGCAAATACCACATCGACACGGAAGTGTTCAAGATTTATGAAGATCAAAAGGAAATAAGTTATGATCATGGTTTACACATTGAAGATCAGTTTAAGATGATATGTTTGAGAAATCATAGTATAAAGTTACCACTAAGAAAGTGGGATTTAGTTCGGCCATATGCAAAGTTTTCTTTGAACATGATGAAGCTCTATGAAAAGTTAGAAAAATGCAACTTAGAGCCTGGTAAGTATGGGTTGTTCCCAATTTTTTTGGCTAATCTTTCACCGTTTATGGAGCCTTTAGACTCGAGGACGAGTCTTTCTCAACAAGGGGAGAATGATGAAAGATGAAGAAGATCAAGAAATCCAAGAAAATCAAGAAACACAAGATTGAAATTCAAGAAAAAGAAAAGTCCAAGAAGCTCAAGTTTGAAGATTATTTCCCATTCTTGTTTCTTGAATCCTTTTCTAAATAGGTTTCTTATTTCTTGATTTATATTATAGTAGCATTTAATTTCCTATCATTAGTAGGATCTTTATCCTAGTTCTAGTAGGATTCTAGTTTTTTTTATTCTTTTCCTTGTAGAATAGGGATTTTATTTTCCTTGTTTTTAGTTATTTCCTTTCTAGAGTAGAATATGGATTTGTAGTCATAAAAGAAGAGAACCTAGGCCTATATAAAGGGTTCTCATGACTTGTAAATATACTATTCACGTTTTGAGCAGAAACCTAAATTTTGCAATAGAGTTATTTTCTCTATTTGGTGTTCTTTATCCTTGTTTTTGGTTCCAAGCAAGGTGGTGATAGTCTTTATCTTGTTTTCAATAGCGTGTGGTGTTTCTTTATCACGTTAATTGATTTCAAGTGGTGACTTAGGAACTTTATTTGTTTTGATCATTCAAGAACGCGGTTCTTGATTAAAATTCGTTCTAGTTCATACCCAAAACCTTAATTTTCTTTCCATCGTGCCGGCCTCAATACTTACTTGATTTAAACGATTCAATAGTTATTTTTGTAGTTCAAAACGTCATCTTTCTCCTCATCTTGAAAACACATAATTCCGAGAACTATAGGCCGATTTACGTCCGTTTCTTGAATTCTGCCCATCAATCGCTTCAAGAATAAGATCCTGGTCGATTGGTTCTTTGTTAACTCGAAGAATCACATCAATTTGGTATCAGAGCACAGTTGAGTAATTTCATGGATTATATGCAAGAAAGAAGAGGACGTTGGGTTCAAGAAGATGAAAAGAAAAAGGAATCTCTTTTCCGCACTAGATGTACCTCACATGGTAAGGTATGTTCGGTGATCATTGATAATGAGAGTCATATTAATGTTGTTTCTGAAGAGATGGTTTCTAAACTTGGCTTGTCAACCAAGCATCATCCATATCCTTACAGCATAGAATTTGAGAATGGTGATGGCGTAGAGGTAACTCGTCAATGCCTAGTTTCTTTTTTCTATTGGTAAAATATATAAAGATCTTGTTTGGTGTGATGTAACAAAGATGAATGCTTGTCACTTATTACTTGGAAGACCATGGGTGTATGATAGGGGCGCTAAATATGATGTATACCGTAATACCTATTCTTTTACAAAGGATGGGCGAAAAATCAATTTAGTTCCCTTGAATCCAGAAGATGTTGTTAAAGACTACAAGTATGTTGATGTTTCTTTTGTGACCAAATTACAAATCATTGGTCCCATAAATATGGAACAGCAAATGGAGGAGAAGAATGAATTGGATCCACAAGTTGAGGATTTACCTCCAAAGTTTGATGAGGATCCATTGGAGCATCCAACTATTGATTTTCCATCTTTAAGTGATTTCGAAAAGAATCCAGATTTTGTTTCTTACTCCACACCAACCAAAGTAGCGTATTGCGTAGGACCAATAATCTATGAAGATTTGGAAGAGAAAGAGAATAAGTTGCTGAAAAACGAGTCCATGAACGAGAGTTTAATTTATGATCTAGTTCGAGCAAGATTTATTCCTCAAAAGGTTGAATCTTTGCAAGAAAGTGTAGATTTAATATCTCTTAATTTCATTGAGGTTAGTGGCTATAATCATGTCAAATATGAGAGCATCAAAATCATCAAGGAGCTCATAAGAAGACATGATTTATTCTCTAACCCTGATCCAAAGGTTCATGAATTTGATTTATTTAAAGGTTTTTGTGGCACTAACTCAGATTTTGCATGCAAATACCACATCGACACGGAAGTGTTCAAGATTTATGAAGATCAAAAGGAAATAAGTTATGATCATGGTTTACACATTGAAGATCAGTTTAAGATGATATGTTTGAGAAATCATAGTATAAAGTTACCACTAAGAAAGTGGGATTTAGTTCGGCCATATGCAAAGTTTTCTTTGAACATGATGAAGCTCTATGAAAAGTTAGAAAAATGCAACTTAGAGCCTGGTAAGTATGGGTTGTTCCCAATTTTTTTGGCTAATCTTTCACCGTTTATGGAGCCTTTAGACTCGAGGACGAGTCTTTCTCAACAAGGGGAGAATGATGAAAGATGAAGAAGATCAAGAAATCCAAGAAAATCAAGAAACACAAGATTGAAATTCAAGAAAAAGAAAAGTCCAAGAAGCTCAAGTTTGAAGATTATTTCCCATTCTTGTTTCTTGAATCCTTTTCTAAATAGGTTTCTTGTTTCTTGATTTATATTATAGTAGGATTTAATTTCCTATCATTAGTAGGATCTTTATCCTAGTTCTAGTAGGATTCTAGTTTTTTTTATTCTTTTCCTTGTAGAATAGGGATTTTATTTTCCTTGTTTTTAGTTATTTCCTTTCTAGAGTAGAATATGGATTTGTAGTCATAAAAGAAGAGAACCTAGGCCTATATAAAGGGTTCTCATGACTTGTAAATATACTATTCACGTTTTGAGCAGAAACCTAAATTTTGCAATAGAGTTATTTTCTCTATTTGGTGTTCTTTATCCTTGTTTTTGGTTCCAAGCAAGGTGGTGATAGTCTTTATCTTGTTTTCAATAGCGTGTGGTGTTTCTTTATCACGTTAATTGATTTCAAGTGGTGACTTAGGAACTTTATTTGTTTTGATCATTCAAGAACGCGGTTCTTGATTAAAATTCGTTCTAGTTCATACCCAAAACCTTAATTTTCTTTCCATCGTTCCGGCCTCAATACTTACTTGATTTAAACGATTCAATAGTTATTTTTGTAGTTCAAAACGTCATCTTTCTCCTCATCTTGAAAACACATAATTCCGAGAACTATAGACCGATTTACGTCCGTTTCTTGAATTCTGCCCATCAATCGCTTCAAGAATAAGATCCTGGTCGATTGGTTCTTTGTTAACTCGAAGAATCACATCAATTTGGTATCAGAGCACAGTTGAGTAATTTCATGGATTATATGCAAGAAAGAAGAGGACGTTGGGTTCAAGAAGATGAAAAGAAAAAGGAATCTCTTTTCCGCACTAGATGTACCTCACATGGTAAGGTATGTTCGGTGATCATTGATAATGAGAGTCATATTAATGTTGTTTCTGAAGAGATGGTTTCTAAACTTGGCTTGTCAACCAAGCATCATCCATATCCTTACAGCATAGAATTTGAGAATGGTGATGGCGTAGAGGTAACTCGTCAATGCCTAGTTTCTTTTTTCTATTGGTAAAATATATAAAGATCTTGTTTGGTGTGATGTAACAAAGATGAATGCTTGTCACTTATTACTTGGAAGACCATGGGTGTATGATAGGGGCGCTAAATATGATGTATACCGTAATACCTATTCTTTTACAAAGGATGGGCGAAAAATCAATTTAGTTCCCTTGAATCCAGAAGATGTTGTTAAAGACTACAAGTATGTTGATGTTTCTTTTGTGACCAAATTACAAATCATTGGTCCCATAAATATGGAACAGCAAATGGAGGAGAAGAATGAATTGGATCCACAAGTTGAGGATTTACCTCCAAAGTTTGATGAGGATCCATTGGAGCATCCAACTATTGATTTTCCATCTTTAAGTGATTTCGAAAAGAATCCAGATTTTGTTTCTTACTCCACACCAACCAAAGTAGCTTATTGCGTAGGACCAATAATCTATGAAGATTTGGAAGAGAAAGAGAATAAGTTGCTGAAAAACGAGTCCATGAACGAGAGTTTAATTTATGATCTAGTTCGAGCAAGATTTATTCCTCAAAAGGTTGAATCTTTGCAAGAAAGTGTAGATTTAATATCTCTTAATTTCATTGAGGTTAGTGGCTATAATCATGTCAAATATGAGAGCATCAAAATCATCAAGGAGCTCATAAGAAGACATGATTTATTCTCTAACCCTGATCCAAAGGTTCATGAATTTGATTTATTTAAAGGTTTTTGTGGCACTAACTCAGATTTTGCATGCAAATACCACATCGACACGGAAGTGTTCAAGATTTATGAAGATCAAAAGGAAATAAGTTATGATCATGGTTTACACATTGAAGATCAGTTTAAGATGATATGTTTGAGAAATCATAGTATAAAGTTACCACTAAGAAAGTGGGATTTAGTTCGGCCATATGCAAAGTTTTCTTTGAACATGATGAAGCTCTATGAAAAGTTAGAAAAATGCAACTTAGAGCCTGGTAAGTATGGGTTGTTCCCAATTTTTTTGGCTAATCTTTCACCGTTTATGGAGCCTTTAGACTCGAGGACGAGTCTTTCTCAACAAGGGGAGAATGATGAAAGATGAAGAAGATCAAGAAATCCAAGAAAATCAAGAAACACAAGATTGAAATTCAAGAAAAAGAAAAGTCCAAGAAGCTCAAGTTTGAAGATTATTTCCCATTCTTGTTTCTTGAATCCTTTTCTAAATAGGTTTCTTGTTTCTTGATTTATATTATAGTAGGATTTAATTTCCTATCATTAGTAGGATCTTTATCCTAGTTCTAGTAGGATTCTAGTTTTTTTTATTCTTTTCCTTGTAGAATAGGGATTTTATTTTCCTTGTTTTTAGTTATTTCCTTTCTAGAGTAGAATATGGATTTGTAGTCATAAAAGAAGAGAACCTAGGCCTATATAAAGGGTTCTCATGACTTGTAAATATACTATTCACGTTTTGAGCAGAAACCTAAATTTTGCAATAGAGTTATTTTCTCTATTTGGTGTTCTTTATCCTTGTTTTTGGTTCCAAGCAAGGTGGTGATAGTCTTTATCTTGTTTTCAATAGCGTGTGGTGTTTCTTTATCACGTTAATTGATTTCAAGTGGTGACTTAGGAACTTTATTTGTTTTGATCATTCAAGAACGCGGTTCTTGATTAAAATTCGTTCTAGTTCATACCCAAAACCTTAATTTTCTTTCCATCGTGCCGGCCTCAATACTTACTTGATTTAAACGATTCAATAGTTATTTTTGTAGTTCAAAACGTCATCTTTCTCCTCATCTTGAAAACACATAATTCCGAGAACTATAGACCGATTTACGTCCGTTTCTTGAATTCTGCCCATCAATCGCTTCAAGAATAAGATCCTGGTCGATTGGTTCTTTGTTAACTCGAAGAATCACATCAATTTGGTATCAGAGCACAGTTGAGTAATTTCATGGATTATATGCAAGAAAGAAGAGGACGTTGGGTTCAAGAAGATGAAAAGAAAAAGGAATCTCTTTTCCGCACTAGATGTACCTCACATGGTAAGGTATGTTCGGTGATCATTGATAATGAGAGTCATATTAATGTTGTTTCTGAAGAGATGGTTTCTAAACTTGGCTTGTCAACCAAGCATCATCCATATCCTTACAGCATAGAATTTGAGAATGGTGATGGCGTAGAGGTAACTCGTCAATGCCTAGTTTCTTTTTTCTATTGGTAAAATATATAAAGATCTTGTTTGGTGTGATGTAACAAAGATGAATGCTTGTCACTTATTACTTGGAAGACCATGGGTGTATGATAGGGGCGCTAAATATGATGTATACCGTAATACCTATTCTTTTACAAAGGATGGGCGAAAAATCAATTTAGTTCCCTTGAATCCAGAAGATGTTGTTAAAGACTACAAGTATGTTGATGTTTCTTTTGTGACCAAATTACAAATCATTGGTCCCATAAATATGGAACAGCAAATGGAGGAGAAGAATGAATTGGATCCACAAGTTGAGGATTTACCTCCAAAGTTTGATGAGGATCCATTGGAGCATCCAACTATTGATTTTTCATCTTTAAGTGATTTCGAAAAGAATCCAGATTTTGTTTCTTACTCCACACCAACCAAAGTAGCGTATTGCGTAGGACCAATAATCTATGAAGATTTGGAAGAGAAAGAGAATAAGTTGCTGAAAAACGAGTCCATGAACGAGAGTTTAATTTATGATCTAGTTCGAGCAAGATTTATTCCTCAAAAGGTTGAATCTTTGCAAGAAAGTGTAGATTTAATATCTCTTAATTTCATTGAGGTTAGTGGCTATAATCATGTCAAATATGAGAGCATCAAAATCATCAAGGAGCTCATAAGAAGACATGATTTGTTCTCTAACCCTGATCCAAAGGTTCATGAATTTGATTTATTTAAAGGTTTTTGTGGCACTAACTCAGATTTTGCATGCAAATACCACATCGACACGGAAGTGTTCAAGATTTATGAAGATCAAAAGGAAATAAGTTATGATCATGGTTTACACATTGAAGATCAGTTTAAGATGATATGTTTGAGAAATCATAGTATAAAGTTACCACTAAGAAAGTGGGATTTAGTTCGGCCATATGCAAAGTTTTCTTTGAACATGATGAAGCTCTATGAAAAGTTAGAAAAATGCAACTTAGAGCCTGGTAAGTATGGGTTGTTCCCAATTTTTTTGGCTAATCTTTCACCGTTTATGGAGCCTTTAGACTCGAGGACGAGTCTTTCTCAACAAGGGGAGAATGATGAAAGATGAAGAAGATCAAGAAATCCAAGAAAATCAAGAAACACAAGATTGAAATTCAAGAAAAAGAAAAGTCCAAGAAGCTCAAGTTTGAAGATTATTTCCCATTCTTGTTTCTTGAATCCTTTTCTAAATAGGTTTCTTATTTCTTGATTTATATTATAGTAGCATTTAATTTCCTATCATTAGTAGGATCTTTATCCTAGTTCTAGTAGGATTCTAGTTTTTTTTATTCTTTTCCTTGTAGAATAGGGATTTTATTTTCCTTGTTTTTAGTTATTTCCTTTCTAGAGTAGAATATGGATTTGTAGTCATAAAAGAAGAGAACCTAGGCCTATATAAAGGGTTCTCATGACTTGTAAATATACTATTCACGTTTTGAGCAGAAACCTAAATTTTGCAATAGAGTTATTTTCTCTATTTGGTGTTCTTTATCCTTGTTTTTGGTTCCAAGCAAGGTGGTGATAGTCTTTATCTTGTTTTCAATAGCGTGTGGTGTTTCTTTATCACGTTAATTGATTTCAAGTGGTGACTTAGGAACTTTATTTGTTTTGATCATTCAAGAACGCGGTTCTTGATTAAAATTCGTTCTAGTTCATACCCAAAACCTTAATTTTCTTTCCATCGTGCCGGCCTCAATACTTACTTGATTTAAACGATTCAATAGTTATTTTTGTAGTTCAAAACGTCATCTTTCTCCTCATCTTGAAAACACATAATTCCGAGAACTATAGACCGATTTACGTCCGTTTCTTGAATTCTGCCCATCAATCGCTTCAAGAATAAGATCCTGGTCGATTGGTTCTTTGTTAACTCGAAGAATCACATCAATTTGGTATCAGAGCACAGTTGAGTAATTTCATGGATTATATGCAAGAAAGAAGAGGACGTTGGGTTCAAGAAGATGAAAAGAAAAAGGAATCTCTTTTCCGCACTAGATGTACCTCACATGGTAAGGTATGTTCGGTGATCATTGATAATGAGAGTCATATTAATGTTGTTTCTGAAGAGATGGTTTCTAAACTTGGCTTGTCAACCAAGCATCATCCATATCCTTACAGCATAGAATTTGAGAATGGTGATGGCGTAGAGGTAACTCGTCAATGCCTAGTTTCTTTTTTCTATTGGTAAAATATATAAAGATCTTGTTTGGTGTGATGTAACAAAGATGAATGATTGTCACTTATTACTTGGAAGACCATGGGTGTATGATAGGGGCGCTAAATATGATGTATACCGTAATACCTATTCTTTTACAAAGGATGGGCGAAAAATCAATTTAGTTCCCTTGAATCCAGAAGATGTTGTTAAAGACTACAAGTATGTTGATGTTCTTTTGTGACCAAATTACAAATCATTGGTCCCATAAATATGGAACAGCAAATGGAGGAGAAGAATGAATTGGATCCACAAGTTGAGGATTTACCTCCAAAGTTTGATGAGGATCCATTGGAGCATCCAACTATTGATTTTCCATCTTTAAGTGATTTCGAAAAGAATCCAGATTTTGTTTCTTACTCCACACCAACCAAAGTAGCGTATTGCGTAGGACCAATAATCTATGAAGATTTGGAAGAGAAAGAGAATAAGTTGCTGAAAAACGAGTCCATGAACGAGAGTTTAATTTATGATCTAGTTCGAGCAAGATTTATTCCTCAAAAGGTTGAATCTTTGCAAGAAAGTGTAGATTTAATATCTCTTAATTTCATTGAGGTTAGTGGCTATAATCATGTCAAATATGAGAGCATCAAAATCATCAAGGAGCTCATAAGAAGACATGATTTATTCTCTAACCCTGATCCAAAGGTTCATGAATTTGATTTATTTAAAGGTTTTTGTGGCACTAACTCAGATTTTGCATGCAAATACCACATCGACACGGAAGTGTTCAAGATTTATGAAGATCAAAAGGAAATAAGTTATGATCATGGTTTACACATTGAAGATCAGTTTAAGATGATATGTTTGAGAAATCATAGTATAAAGTTACCACTAAGAAAGTGGGATTTAGTTCGGCCATATGCAAAGTTTTCTTTGAACATGATGAAGCTCTATGAAAAGTTAGAAAAATGCAACTTAGAGCCTGGTAAGTATGGGTTGTTCCCAATTTTTTTGGCTAATCTTTCACCGTTTATGGAGCCTTTAGACTCGAGGACGAGTCTTTCTCAACAAGGGGAGAATGATGAAAGATGAAGAAGATCAAGAAATCCAAGAAAATCAAGAAACACAAGATTGAAATTCAAGAAAAAGAAAAGTCCAAGAAGCTCAAGTTTGAAGATTATTTCCCATTCTTGTTTCTTGAATCCTTTTCTAAATAGGTTTCTTGTTTCTTGATTTATATTATAGTAGGATTTAATTTCCTATCATTAGTAGGATCTTTATCCTAGTTCTAGTAGGATTCTAGTTTTTTTTATTCTTTTCCTTGTAGAATAGGGATTTTATTTTCCTTGTTTTTAGTTATTTCCTTTCTAGAGTAGAATATGGATTTGTAGTCATAAAAGAAGAGAACCTAGGCCTATATAAAGGGTTCTCATGACTTGTAAATATACTATTCACGTTTTGAGCAGAAACCTAAATTTTGCAATAGAGTTATTTTCTCTATTTGGTGTTCTTTATCCTTGTTTTTGGTTCCAAGCAAGGTGGTGATAGTCTTTATCTTGTTTTCAATAGCGTGTGGTGTTTCTTTATCACGTTAATTGATTTCAAGTGGTGACTTAGGAACTTTATTTGTTTTGATCATTCAAGAACGCGGTTCTTGATTAAAATTCGTTCTAGTTCATACCCAAAACCTTAATTTTCTTTCCATCGTGCCGGCCTCAATACTTACTTGATTTAAACGATTCAATAGTTATTTTTGTAGTTCAAAACGTCATCTTTCTCCTCATCTTGAAAACACATAATTCCGAGAACTATAGACCGATTTACGTCCGTTTCTTGAATTCTGCCCATCAATCGCTTCAAGAATAAGATCCTGGTCGATTGGTTCTTTGTTAACTCGAAGAATCACATCAATTTGGTATCAGAGCACAGTTGAGTAATTTCATGGATTATATGCAAGAAAGAAGAGGACGTTGGGTTCAAGAAGATGAAAAGAAAAAGGAATCTCTTTTCCGCACTAGATGTACCTCACATGGTAAGGTATGTTCGGTGATCATTGATAATGAGAGTCATATTAATGTTGTTTCTGAAGAGATGGTTTCTAAACTTGGCTTGTCAACCAAGCATCATCCATATCCTTACAGCATAGAATTTGAGAATGGTGATGGCGTAGAGGTAACTCGTCAATGCCTAGTTTCTTTTTTCTATTGGTAAAATATATAAAGATCTTGTTTGGTGTGATGTAACAAAGATGAATGCTTGTCACTTATTACTTGGAAGACCATGGGTGTATGATAGGGGCGCTAAATATGATGTATACCGTAATACCTATTCTTTTACAAAGGATGGGCGAAAAATCAATTTAGTTCCCTTGAATCCAGAAGATGTTGTTAAAGACTACAAGTATGTTGATGTTTCTTTTGTGACCAAATTACAAATCATTGGTCCCATAAATATGGAACAGCAAATGGAGGAGAAGAATGAATTGGATCCACAAGTTGAGGATTTACCTCCAAAGTTTGATGAGGATCCATTGGAGCATCCAACTATTGATTTTCCATCTTTAAGTGATTTCGAAAAGAATCCAGATTTTGTTTCTTACTCCACACCAACCAAAGTAGCGTATTGCGTAGGACCAATAATCTATGAAGATTTGGAAGAGAAAGAGAATAAGTTGTTGAAAAACGAGTCCATGAACGAGAGTTTAATTTATGATCTAGTTCGAGCAAGATTTATTCCTCAAAAGGTTGAATCTTTGCAAGAAAGTGTAGATTTAATATCTCTTAATTTCATTGAGGTTAGTGGCTATAATCATGTCAAATATGAGAGCATCAAAATCATCAAGGAGCTCATAAGAAGACATGATTTATTCTCTAACCCTGATCCAAAGGTTCATGAATTTGATTTATTTAAAGGTTTTTGTGGCACTAACTCAGATTTTGCATGCAAATACCACATCGACACGGAAGTGTTCAAGATTTATGAAGATCAAAAGGAAATAAGTTATGATCATGGTTTACACATTGAAGATCAGTTTAAGATGATATGTTTGAGAAATCATAGTATAAAGTTACCACTAAGAAAGTGGGATTTAGTTCGGCCATATGCAAAGTTTTCTTTGAACATGATGAAGCTCTATGAAAAGTTAGAAAAATGCAACTTAGAGCCTGGTAAGTATGGGTTGTTCCCAATTTTTTTGGCTAATCTTTCACCGTTTATGGAGCCTTTAGACTCGAGGACGAGTCTTTCTCAACAAGGGGAGAATGATGAAAGATGAAGAAGATCAAGAAATCCAAGAAAATCAAGAAACACAAGATTGAAATTCAAGAAAAAGAAAAGTCCAAGAAGCTCAAGTTTGAAGATTATTTCCCATTCTTGTTTCTTGAATCCTTTTCTAAATAGGTTTCTTGTTTCTTGATTTATATTATAGTAGGATTTAATTTCCTATCATTAGTAGGATCTTTATCCTAGTTCTAGTAGGATTCTAGTTTTTTTTATTCTTTTCCTTGTAGAATAGGGATTTTATTTTCCTTGTTTTTAGTTATTTCCTTTCTAGAGTAGAATATGGATTTGTAGTCATAAAAGAAGAGAACCTAGGCCTATATAAAGGGTTCTCATGACTTGTAAATATACTATTCACGTTTTGAGCAGAAACCTAAATTTTGCAATAGAGTTATTTTCTCTATTTGGTGTTCTTTATCCTTGTTTTTGGTTCCAAGCAAGGTGGTGATAGTCTTTATCTTGTTTTCAATAGCGTGTGGTGTTTCTTTATCACGTTAATTGATTTCAAGTGGTGACTTAGGAACTTTATTTGTTTTGATCATTCAAGAACGCGGTTCTTGATTAAAATTCGTTCTAGTTCATACCCAAAACCTTAATTTTCTTTCCATCGTGCCGGCCTCAATACTTACTTGATTTAAACGATTCAATAGTTATTTTTGTAGTTCAAAACGTCATCTTTCTCCTCATCTTGAAAACACATAATTCCGAGAACTATAGACCGATTTACGTCCGTTTCTTGAATTCTGCCCATCAATCGCTTCAAGAATAAGATCCTGGTCGATTGGTTCTTTGTTAACTCGAAGAATCACATCAATTTGGTATCAGAGCACAGTTGAGTAATTTCATGGATTATATGCAAGAAAGAAGAGGACGTTGGGTTCAAGAAGATGAAAAGAAAAAGGAATCTCTTTTCCGCACTAGATGTACCTCACATGGTAAGGTATGTTCGGTGATCATTGATAATGAGAGTCATATTAATGTTGTTTCTGAAGAGATGGTTTCTAAACTTGGCTTATCAACCAAGCATCATCCATATCCTTACAGCATAGAATTTGAGAATGGTGATGGCGTAGAGGTAACTCGTCAATGCCTAGTTTCTTTTTTCTATTGGTAAAATATATAAAGATCTTGTTTGGTGTGATGTAACAAAGATGAATGCTTGTCACTTATTACTTGGAAGACCATGGGTGTATGATAGGGGCGCTAAATATGATGTATACCGTAATACCTATTCTTTTACAAAGGATGGGCGAAAAATCAATTTAGTTCCCTTGAATCCAGAAGATGTTGTTAAAGACTACAAGTATGTTGATGTTTCTTTTGTGACCAAATTACAAATCATTGGTCCCATAAATATGGAACAGCAAATGGAGGAGAAGAATGAATTGGATCCACAAGTTGAGGATTTACCTCCAAAGTTTGATGAGGATCCATTGGAGCATCCAACTATTGATTTTTCATCTTTAAGTGATTTCGAAAAGAATCCAGATTTTGTTTCTTACTCCACACCAACCAAAGTAGCGTATTGCGTAGGACCAATAATCTATGAAGATTTGGAAGAGAAAGAGAATAAGTTGCTGAAAAACGAGTCCATGAACGAGAGTTTAATTTATGATCTAGTTCGAGCAAGATTTATTCCTCAAAAGGTTGAATCTTTGCAAGAAAGTGTAGATTTAATATCTCTTAATTTCATTGAGGTTAGTGGCTATAATCATGTCAAATATGAGAGCATCAAAATCATCAAGGAGCTCATAAGAAGACATGATTTATTCTCTAACCCTGATCCAAAGGTTCATGAATTTGATTTATTTAAAGGTTTTTGTGGCACTAACTCAGATTTTGCATGCAAATACCACATCGACACGGAAGTGTTCAAGATTTATGAAGATCAAAAGGAAATAAGTTATGATCATGGTTTACACATTGAAGATCAGTTTAAGATGATATGTTTGAGAAATCATAGTATAAAGTTACCACTAAGAAAGTGGGATTTAGTTCGGCCATATGCAAAGTTTTCTTTGAACATGATGAAGCTCTATGAAAAGTTAGAAAAATGCAACTTAGAGCCTGGTAAGTATGGGTTGTTCCCAATTGTTTTGGCTAATCTTTCACCGTTTATGGAGCCTTTAGACTCGAGGACGAGTCTTTCTCAACAAGGGGAGAATGATGAAAGATGAAGAAGATCAAGAAATCCAAGAAAATCAAGAAACACAAGATTGAAATTCAAGAAAAAGAAAAGTCCAAGAAGCTCAAGTTTGAAGATTATTTCCCATTCTTGTTTCTTGAATCCTTTTCTAAATAGGTTTCTTGTTTCTTGATTTATATTATAGTAGGATTTAATTTCCTATCATTAGTAGGATCTTTATCCTAGTTCTAGTAGGATTCTAGTTTTTTTTATTCTTTTCCTTGTAGAATAGGGATTTTATTTTCCTTGTTTTTAGTTATTTCCTTTCTAGAGTAGAATATGGATTTGTAGTCATAAAAGAAGAGAACCTAGGCCTATATAAAGGGTTCTCATGACTTGTAAATATACTATTCACGTTTTGAGCAGAAACCTAAATTTTGCAATAGAGTTATTTTCTCTATTTGGTGTTCTTTATCCTTGTTTTTGGTTCCAAGCAAGGTGGTGATAGTCTTTATCTTGTTTTCAATAGCGTGTGGTGTTTCTTTATCACGTTAATTGATTTCAAGTGGTGACTTAGGAACTTTATTTGTTTTGATCATTCAAGAACGCGGTTCTTGATTAAAATTCGTTCTAGTTCATACCCAAAACCTTAATTTTCTTTCCATCGTGCCGGCCTCAATACTTACTTGATTTAAACGATTCAATAGTTATTTTTGTAGTTCAAAACGTCATCTTTCTCCTCATCTTGAAAACACATAATTCCGAGAACTATAGACCGATTTACGTCCGTTTCTTGAATTCTGCCCATCAATCGCTTCAAGAATAAGATCCTGGTCGATTGGTTCTTTGTTAACTCGAAGAATCACATCACTCTTTCATATCCTGGCCCGAAACATTTGGTGGAGGAGTTGGGGCTGGGATGTCCTCATGCTCCTCAAAAATAGGCAATGAGTGAGAGGGTTGAGATTGAGCCGCATTCTGGGACTCACCCTCCTCTATAACCGTTGGCGATACTCTTTTGGCCCGCTTTTCTGCCAATTTCTTGCCTTTTGGGCTGCCGTAACTTCCCTCTTTATAGGCATTTCTGAAATACAGAATACACGGTCAAGGGAAGAGAAATCCTTATATTATGGCTCTATCGCACGATCAATGAAGAAAAAAGGTCATTCATTCCAAAAAAAACTGCCCGCAGCCTCCTGTTTATAAGTGTGGCGCGCAACACACCCATAAACAAGACTCTACTGGACATGGCTCCTAGACACACCCTAGGATAGAGCTGCTTTGATACCACTTTTGTCACGACCCAACTGGAGGGCCATGACTGGCACCCCGTGCTAACCCACCCAGGCACCTATTATCGTACAATCATCTTCACATCTAGGTGAGCCACATGGCCTACTCATGATTCCTATACATCAACAATACTAATCACATCAGGCAATGACACATTTATATCATACACAAGCCGACGAAGCTAAAAAAATAATATACAAAATGTGAGCCGACGAGGCTACAAGACATCTAACCATACACAACTGTCTGCGAGCCTCTAAGAGGAGTATGTAACATCATATAGACGGGACACGACTCCGCCATGCCCATATGTATGTACACAAAAGAATAATACCAACTGCTGTAGCTCCGGATGAAATGGAGTCCTCTATGCAATCCCTGAACAAGAAATCTATGGGTTAAGCCTGTCTCCCTGTCCACCTGCGGGCATGACGCAGTGTCCACAAACAAAAGGACATCAATAAGAATAATGTACAGAGTATGTAAAGCATGCTCAATAGCATAATGAAAGCATAAGATAGGCGAGTTATGAAATGAAAGAGCTAGGTATGTGTCACACCCCACCCTTGGTAAGGCGTGATTGGCACCCGGCACCTTACAGGAACCGATCGAACCAACTTATAACTTACATCCTTCATGTCTCAAATGGAAACAATAAGATCAAAAGGATAAATATATTACCGCTCCTATATGGCCGGGCAAGATAACGCCGAGTCCCCAAAGGGCTGGGTACGGATATGACAGATATATGTATAGTAAGTGTATGTGAATGCATATGTATGTATGTTTTGTATAGATGTGTATGCAATGTTTTTCCTGTAGACGATTAGTTTACATGACAGAGATCTTAAGAAGAGTACGAGGTATAATTACTTACTTCATCTTATGTTATCTTCATTCTGATATCATACTACTATTCATGCCTTACATACTCAGTACATTGCTTGTACTGACGTCCCTTCTTGTGGACACTGCATTCATGCCTGCAGGTGTAGATAGACGAGATGAGGATCTTTCATCGTAGGCTGCCTTCAAGTACCAGTTTTGATTGGTGAGCTCATTTCTTCCTGGAGCATTGCCGAGTCTGAGTTGCATATGTTTTTCTGTGACAAGAGGGTATATCGGGGGCCCTATCCCGACTTATATACTTCAGTCATGTTCATAGAGGCTTTGCAGACAGTTCCTGTGAACAACTTAGTCATAGTGTGACAATAGTAATGTCGGCAGCATGGGTCTATTGTACATTTACTTATGCATGATATTACGTTCATATTTAGCCCTTAGCCTTATTTTTTTTTCATTTGAGACATAGAGAGAGCAAGTTATAAGTTGGTTCGCTTGGTTTTCGTAAGGTGTCAAGTGCCAATCACGCCTTACCAAGGGTGGAGTATGACAAATTGATATCAGAGCAGGTCTGTCCTAGGGTTGTCTGCAAGCTGTGTCTACCAGAGTCATGTTTATGGTGTGCCGTGCACCACACTTATAAACAGGAGGAGGCTGCAAGGCATTTAGGAAAGATTGACCCTTCTTTCTCATCTTAGATCGTGCCATAGAGCTAAATCGTAGGATATGATGTCCTTGATTCTAACCCCAAATGTTTTGATCATGGATAAGCAGTTGATTATGCCACTACGAGATAATTGTTGAGAATTGAAGTTGTTCGTTCGAAAGGTATGTTTCCTGTTTTATTAATATGGATAGACATTGATATACGAACTTGAGCAAGATATTATGGGTATTTGTGGTTGCTCTGTGGGGCATTGGATGTGTTTTATGGACTGTGTACAGGAATGAGGTAGTAAGAATTATAGAGGAAACTCTGGCAAAATTTTCAAAAATTGCATTGTTTGCACGTTTATAGAGAAAGAGTAAAGGAAAAATATGACCATTAGCCGTTTGGTAAGTCATGATTGAAGGAACAACTATGAGACGCTTTCAAGGAGAAGTTTTAGAATGACTTTAATTTAATTTAAAGGAGGAACCCTGGAGGGAAAAATGATTAGCAGTTAAAGAAACTGGAATGAGTTGCATCCGAGATTTCGGGGGATTGAGACCTATTGGAAAGATAAGGAAAGTTGGCATTAGGAACTCAAATAAGGTATTACGATTTATAGATTGGATTGGTTAGTAAGATGTAACAAAGAAATACTGATATGGAGAAGGAAGTTAATGAGTACGGGAAGTTTCACCCTAGAAGTACATATACATCTATACGAGATCAAGATGGGTTTGTACTCATAGTGGAATGTTTTGCAGACTTCTAGGTAGATATTATAAAGTGATAGACGAGAAAGAGCACCTTAAGAGCAAAGGGAATCAAGGAGGACAGAAGTACGAGAAACTGCGGTTATGAATTGATAAAAGGAAGTTATGTGTCCATCGACGATAAGAGGAAGTTTAATAAATTAGTTGGACAAAGGTAGACAGTGATGGCATAAGACAAGCGTATAAAGGTGAGTCTAACAATAGTATAAATTTTCTTCAATATAGATTTACGAGCCTGGGAGGACAAGCGTTGAGTAGTTAAAGTTAAGGTGACTAAGAAGGTATGTTAAGGCTTGTCCTTTTCTTTCAAAGGCATGATTTCTATGTTATGATTCCATAAATGTTTCCATAACCGCCTTGTTTTCAAAAGCTAGAAGTTTATAACTCTTAAAGATTCTTATGATGTTAAATGAAATATGTTCTATGATGATTGTGGCAATGATGATGATTCTCCTCTAGCAACTCCGAAGCTATGATTTGAGAGCATTTTGAGATTATTGAGTCATTCCATGAATCCCTTGATTTTACTTATTGCAGATGGTCTCACCTCATGTTACTCGTTCCTTCGGGGTGAGATATAGCGAATATAATGATTCTATTTCCAGTGGTGTCTAAGTTCATTGTTATATCCCGTAATTTTGGACATTCGGAAAATTCGAAATGATTTTGGTTTGTAAGAAATAAGGCCATATGTTGATTCTAGCCAATATGTATATGTTGTTCATGAAAAATATTGGTGCGGAAATACGGAGGAAGGCTAAGGGCAAAAATTGGAATTTCGGAAATTAGTTCGGGAATTACAAAAAAAATAGGATCCATGAAGTTTTGGGCTTCAAAAAAAAAAAGAAAATAATTGAGGCCCAAACCATGTGTTGGCCGGCCATGGCTTTAAAAAAATAGCCCAAGGCCCATAAAAATCTAATTTATGAAATATATAGAGAAAGGCCTTTATTATTTGTCATAAGAGATCAAGAACCTTCAAGAAAGAAAGATTGAGAGAAAAACAAATAGAGGCCTTCGGCCATAGTGAAGAAAGAAAAAAAAAATTCCAAGTTCATCAATCTTGATCCAAAAATATTGTTCTCCTTAAATTCTTAACAAGTTCAAGACGCTCTACAACGCGGTATAATTAGTTTAGCGAGAGGACTACGTTTGCGGCAAGAGAAAATTGGAAGAAAAAGGTAATAATTCTATTCTCTTATGTTATGGATGAAATGTGTATGTTATAGTGATTAGTGTTGCATGGAAATTTTGGAATTGAGGTGTGGGTGCGTGGTGTGTGTGAGTGGGTGAAGTGTGTATGGCCGTGAGCCATAGTGACATGGAAATGGTGAATTATATTTTGTTTGGCTTGTTAGTTGTGTCGCTGTGGCGTTTATGATGTAAACAAAGGTTTAACGACTAGAGTTGGTATTGAAAATGGTTGTAGGTTGTTATGGGAAAATTATGTGATTTTTATGTAGTTTTTATATAATTATGAATACAAGAATCAAAAATGCGAATTTTGGTTGTTGGTAATGAATTAGGAAGAAAACAACGCGACTTTGTTGTTTCGTCGCGATTGTAGAAGTCTAGGATGGAATATGGAATTGGCGGGGTTGTTTGAATACTTGAGTATTGTCGGAATGTTCTTAAATTATGTTTGAATAACTTTGAATTAGTGAATGAATATGAGAACGTTGATATTGGGTTGGAAGTGCGAAGTTGGAATGGGAATGGTTGCATAATGAAGAAAGGAAAAAAAAAACATTTATACTAGGATGTGTTTTGTTGTGATTCTTGATGTTGTTGGTATTGTTGGGTTGTTGTGTTGATATTATGATCGAGCTAAGTCTCGGGGAGGTTGAATTTATGGGAGAAATGCTGCCGGAATTTCGATAGACAATATGAATCTAAGTTGAATTCTTAAGAGTTTACAACTCATATTTGGCACTTATGACCAATTGCAGATTTTGGACGAAACGGGGTTTGATTTTGCGCGAGCATAAGCCGCGAGAAAGGTATGTAAGGCTACCCTATTCCTTCTTTTGGCATGTCCTAGGTATACTAAGTCGATACTTGAGCCTCGGGGACAATTCTGTTCGTAGAAATCCAAAATTTAATTTGAGCACTATTCATTCAATCTAATTGAACTATAAATCTCCTGTTTTGGTTGTAAATGTAATCAAATTGATTCGAAACTTCCTTGGATGACTCTATAGACCCTAATGTCCATGATTCATGTCCGTCACCTCGACTTGATCCGAGGTGGACCCACTATTCCCGAATCCTTCCCTATTATTCTATTTGATTTAATTTCGTACAATAATTAAGGGAAACTTTTGGTGATTGTTCCGATTACCAAACGATGGTTGTCTTACTGTACCATTGAGTCCTTAATCCATATGTTGATATGAATACGCGATCCTATAAATTTTATTTGGTCTGATTCGTGAGATATCCGGAAGTAATTCGCTTCTAAAGCGCTAGCTAATATGTTCCGAGTCATCCTATGATTCTGAATTATATTGATAGAAGTATGCCTGACATGACCCACCTTACGATATGATTGAGTAACGAAATGAGTATAAGGAATTTGTGTCGGAAAGAATATTATGAGTCATATTGTCCCCAATTTTCGTGAGGCATGTTATCTAAAGACCCATTGATATGTTCCTTAGTTATTAATATGAAGAAGAAAATAAAATAAAATAAGTGATATAATTAATGCCTTGATATGTAATGGTATGTGCGTATGAATTTAAGTTGTACTTAATTTGATCTATACATCATCCGGAAGATATCCGATACGACTAATACTTCGGTTTTGCAAAGATTGACTTCCGAAACATTTATGGAGCGCTCTGTACTTCGAGCGCTCGTAACTTTCGTATGCTATTCCCGATTGACCCAAAGCTTGTTTCTGGGCCTCCAGATGTCGATAATGTGTTTGTATCTCGGGTCTTGATTGTGTGCATGTGGTTTCGCTCTACTCTGTTCGTGCAAGCTTCGATTTGGATTTCACTGAGCCCGGGCCAGGATATGTTCTCGTGCGTACTTCTCTGCATTATTCACCGCGTCCCTCTCACTTGCGGACCAGGGCATGTATATGTATATGATATGATTACGGGGAGGTGGCCAGGATGGCATATGATGACTCCATTCACCGCGTTCCGCAAAAGAGGGTCGGGGCATGTCACATGCATATATGATACATGACATTGACATACATGAAATATGATTCACCGCGCCCCTCCCTGAGGGCCGGGGTACGTTACTTGCATATATGATACATGACATTGGCATATTTGATATATGATTCACCGCGTCCCTTACCAAGGGCCGGGGCACGATACATGAATATTTGATTTATGATGTTAATATATATGATTCCATTTACCGCGTCCCTCACAAAGGGCCGGGGCATGTTATTCGATATATACACATAAGATATACGATCCTGTCATGCACACCCTGAGTTTGGTAGGTATGTTTTTGGTACACAGGATGATTCACGTATTTATTGTATTTCTTCTGGCCTCCGACATCGGCATATAAATATATATAGATGACTTGTGTGTGGAAGGTAAGCACTCTGGTATTTTGGATAGCAAAATTGCTTTGGTACCGTTGTTCTGGTTATGTTTCTATTTTCTGCATTCCATGCTTTACATACTCAGTACATATTCCGTACTGACCCCCTTTCTTCGGGGGCTGCGCTTCATGCCACGCAGGTACAGACGCTTACTGTGGTGGTCCGCCGGCCTAGGTACACAGTCTGCTTTTGGGAGTGCTCCTTTGTTCCGGAGCCCACTTTTTTGGTACAGATCCTTCAGTTGTACATATTGTTGTGTTTATGACTATTCTGGGGTACGGCGGGGCCCTGTCTCGCCATATGATTCTGTTGTCTGTGTTAGAGGCCTGTAGACATGTTTGTGGGTTGGGGTCTTTCTGTACGGATGTGTGTATATGTTGTGTTTGGGCTATCCCATTCGCCGCGGCGGCCGGTCCGCATATGTTTACATGTTGCCTTGTTGGCCGGTGTGGCCTTTGTTGGTATTTTCTGTGTGCAGGGTTATTTTGGATAGTCTGTAACAAAGGAAACTCTGCCGAAATTTTTCTGGAAATTACCTAAATTTGGAATATAGCCTTGTCGGCTTCTGCTATATACTTGAATGCGTTTGAAAAAAATTTAGAGATAGCATTTGATAAATGTGTTTGGGTGCCCAGATCGGGCACTAGTCACGGCCTACGGGGTTGGGTCGTGACATTCATGATTCTCGAGACTCCCGTGACATTATCGATTTCATCTTACGATGGTTGATTCTTCAAGGAATGATATAGTGACAATGGTAATGCTAATAATGATGTTGATTTCAATTATGTATTTTTATGTGTGTATATGTATGTATGCATTGCATCCCACTAATCAGCTGGGGATAATACCGAGCCTACATGGCCGGGCAAGATAATACCGTGCTTATATGGCCGGGCAAGATGACACCGCGCCTATATGGCCGGGCAAGATAACACCGCGCCTATATAGCCGGGAAAGACAACACCGTGCCTTAATGGCCGGGCAAGATGCTATATATATTACCGCGCCTATATGGCCGGGCAAGATAACACCGAGTCCTGAAAGGGCCGGGTACGGATATAACAGATGTATGTATAGTAAGTGTATGTGAATGCATATGTATGTATGTTGTGTATGGATGTGTATGAAATGTTTTTCCTGTAGACGAGTAGTTCACATGACAGAGATCTTAAGAAGAGTACGAGGTATAATTACTTACTTCATCTTATGTTATCTTCATTCTGATATCATACTACTATTCATGCCTTACATACTCAGTACATTGCTCGTACTAACGTCCCTTCTTGTAGATGCTGCGTTCATGCCCGCAGGTGTAGATACACGAGATGAGGATCTTTCATCGTAGGCTGCCTTCAGATACCAATTTTGATTGGTGAGCTCCACTTCTTCCTGGAGCATTGCCGAGTCTGAGTTGCATATGTTTTTTTGTGATAAGAGGGTATGTCGGGGGCCCTGTCCCGACTTATATACTTCAGTCATGCTCATAGAGGCTTTGCAGACAGTTCTTGTGAACAGCTTAGTCATAGTGTGACAATAGTAATATCGGCATCATAGGTTTATTATACATTTACTTATGCATGATATTACGTTCATATTTATCCCTTAGCCTTATTTTTTTTTTCATTTGAGACATAGAGAGCGCAAGTTATAAGTTGGTTCGCTCGATTTCTATAAGGTGCCGGGTGCCAATCACGCCTTACCAAGGATGGGGTGTGACAGTATGCCTCTAGCGACGTTCGTCATATTTACTTACCCTCTTTCTAATGGGAAACTTCCATTTCATACATTCATACATTTAGGAGTATCATACCCGACCATAATGGTTCGGTTTCTTAGATACCCGACCATGATAAGGTTCGGTGTTATACATACCTGGCCCTACCAAGACTCAGTGTTTTCCATGCCCAACTACAATGGTGTGCGCGCGATAAATATCATACCCGGCCATATAAGCTCGGTGTTACGTAATAATCATTCATACTTATACATGTATACATACTAGTCCATAAGTATCACCAACATCATTATCATCATCGTTTTCGTTACTTCTTTCCTTGGAGGATCAACTATCATATAAAGGAGGCAATATCATCGTGAAAATATCAAGAATCATGAGCCTTAGCAATTCTAGGGATGGAGTCATTTAGAAGACATTTTAGAACCCATGAGGCGGTATATAGCAAAGGAATCATGACTTAATGAAAGAAGGGTTAGCCTTACATACCTTGTCTTCTTCTTAACTATTTAACATTCACTGTCGAAGCTTGAGAAATCTACATTTAGAAGGATTCATGCCATGGTTAAGCCTTAATGATATTCTTAACCCAAACTAGAATAATTCATGATCTAATGAAAATTGGGCAGCATTTCCCCTATTCCATCGACTTCCACTATATTACTAAACAACTACCAAACATCCATAATAACATCGACCATATCATAGTCAAATAAGCACATTCCATTGCGTCATCAACAATCATTCTCATATTCAACTCATACTAGCAACTTAATGCCAACTTTTGCACATTTTTACACAATGCTTCCTCATCACCATTTTTACCTTCCATAATAAGATTATATCCATATCATACTAAGAAACAAAATGTGAGCCGACGAGGCTACAAGACATCTAACCATACACAACTGTCTGCGAGCCTCTAAGAGGAGTATGTAACATCATATAGACGGGACAGGACTCCGCCATGCCCATATGTATGTACACAAAAGAATAATACCAACTGCTGTAGCTCCGGATGAAATGGAGTCTTCTATGCAATCCCTGAACAAGAAATCTATGGGTTAAGCCTGTCTCCCTGTCCACCTGCGGGCATGACGCAGTGTCCACAAACAAAAGGACATCAATAAGAATAATGTACAGAGTATGTAAAGCATGCTCAATAGCATAATGAAAGCATAAGATAGGCGAGTTATGAAATGAAAGAGCTAGGTATGTGTCACACCCCACCCTTGGTAAGGCGTGATTGGCACCCGGCACCTTACAGGAACCGATCGAACCAACTTATAACTTACATCCTTCATGTCTCAAATGGAAACAATAAGATCAAAAGGCTAAATATATTACCGCGCCTATATGGCCGGGCAAGATAACGCCGAGTCCCCAAAGGGCTGGGTACGGATATGACAGATATATGTATAGTAAGTGTATGTGAATGCATATGTATGTATGTTTTGTATGGATGTGTATGCAATGTTTTTCCTGTAGACGATTAGTTTACATGACAGAGATCTTAAGAACAGTACGAGGTATAATTACTTACTTCATCTTATGTTATCTTCATTCTGATATCATACTACTATTCATGCCTTACATACTCAGTACATTGCTTGTACTGACGTCCCTTCTTGTGGACACTGCATTCATGCCTGCAGGTGTAGATAGACGAGATGAGGATCTTTCATCGTAGGCTGCCTTCAAGTACCAGTTTTGATTGGTGAGCTCATTTCTTCCTGGAGCATTGCCGAGTCTGAGTTGCATATGTTTTTCTGTGACAAGAGGGTATATCGGGGGCCCTATCCCGACTTATATACTTCAGTCATGTTCATAGAGGCTTTGCAGACAGTTCCTGTGAACAACTTAGTCATAGTGTGACAATAGTAATGTCGGCAGCATGAGTCTATTGTACATTTACTTATGCATGATATTACGTTCATATTTAGCCCTTAGCCTTATTTTTTTTTCATTTGAGACATAGAGAGCGCAAGTTATAAGTTGGTTCGCTTGGTTTTCGTAAGGTGCCGGGTGCCAATCACGCCTTACCAAGGGTGGAGTGTGACAAATTGATATCAGAGCAGTTCTGTCCTAGGGTTGTCTGCAAGCTGTGTCTACCAGAGTCATGTTTATGGTGTGTCGTGCACCACACTTATAAACAGGAGGAGGCTGCAAGGCATTTAGGAAAGATTGACCCTTCTTTCTCATCTTAGATCGTGCCATAGAGCTAAATCGTAGGATATGATGTCCTTGATTCTAACCTCAAATGTTTTGATCATGGATAAGCAGTTGATTATGCCACTACGAGATAATTGTTGAGAATTGAAGTTGTTCGTTCGAAAGGTATGTTTCCTGTTTTATTAATATGGATAGACATTGATATACGAACTTGAGCAAGATATTATGGGTATTTGTGGTTGCTCTGTGGGGCATTGGATGTGTTTTATGGACTGTGTACAGGAATGAGGTAGTAAGAATTATAGAGGAAACTCTGGCAAAATTTTCAAAAATTGCATTGTTTGCACGTTTATAGAGAAAGAGTAAAGGAAAAATATGACCATTAGCCGTTTGGTAAGTCATGATTGAAGGAACAACTATGAGACGCTTTCAAGGAGAAGTTTTAGAATGACTTTAATTTAATTTAAAGGAGGAACCCTGGAGGGAAAAATGATTAGCAGTTAAAGAAACTGGAATGAGTTGCATCCGAGATTTCGGGGGATTGAGACCTATTGGAAAGATAAGGAAAGTTGGCATTAGGAACTCAAATAAGGTATTACGATTTATAGATTGGATTGGTTAGTAAAATGTAACAAAGAAATACTGATATGGAGAAGGAAGTTAATGAGTACGGGAAGTTTCACCCTAGAAGTACATATACATCTATACGAGATCAAGATGGGTTTGTACTCATAGTGGAATGTTTTGCAGACTTCTAGGTAGATATTATAAAGTGATAGACGAGAAAGAGCACCTTAAGAGCAAAGGGAATCAAGGAGGACAGAAGTACGAGAAACTGCGGTTATGAATTGATAAAAGGAAGTTATGTGTCCATCGACGATAAGAGGAAGTTTAATAAATTAGTTGGACAAAGGTAGACAGTGATGGCATAAGACAAGCGTATAAAGGTGAGTCTAACAATAGTATAAATTTTCTTGAATATAGATTTACGAGCCTGGGAGGACAAGCGTTGAGTAGTTAAAGTTAAGGTGACTAAGAAGGTATGTTAAGGCTTGTCCTTTTCTTTCAAAGGCATGATTTCTATGTTATGATTCCATAAATGTTTCCATAACCGCCTTGTTTTCAAAAGCTAGAAGTTTATAACTCTTAAAGATTCTTATGATGTTAAATGAAATATGTTCTATGATGATTGTGGCAATGATGATGATTCTCCTCTAGCAACTCCGAAGCTATGATTTGAGAGCATTTTGAGATTATTGAGTCATTCCATGAATCCCTTGATTTTACTTATTATTGATGGTCTCACCTCATGTTACTCGTTCCTTCGGGGTGAGATATAGCGAAGATAATGATTCTATTTCCAGTGCTGTCTAAGTTCATTGTTATATCCCGTAATTTTGGACATTCGGAAAATTCGAAATGATTTTGATTTGTAAGAAATAAGGCCATATGTTGATTCTAGCCAATATGTATATGTTATTCATGAAAAATATTGGTGCGGAAATACGGAGGAAGGCTAAGGGCAAAAATTGGAATTTCGGAAATTAGTTCGGGAATTACAAAAAAAATAGGATCCATGAAGTTTTGGGCTTCAAAAAAAAAAAGAAAATAATTGAGGCCCAAACCATGTGTTGGCCGGCCATGGCTTTAAAAAAATAGCCCAAGGCCCATAAAAATCTAATTTATGAAATATATAGAGAAAGGCCTTTATTATTTGTCATAAGAGATCAAGAACCTTCAAGAAAGAAAGATTGAGAGAAAAACAAATAGAGGCCTTCGGCCATAGTGAAGAAAGAAAAAAAAAAATCCAAGTTCATCAATCTTGATCCAAAAATATTGTTCTCCTTAAATTCTTAACAAGTTCAAGACGCTCTACAACGCGGTATAATTAGTTTAGCGAGAGGACTACGTTTGCGGCAAGAGAAAATTGGAAGAAAAAGGTAATAATTCTATTCTCTTATGTTATGGATGAAATGTGTATGTTATAGTGATTAGTGTTGCATGGAAATTTTGGAATTGAGGTGTGGGTGCGTGGTGTGTGTGAGTGGGTGAAGTGTGTATGGCCGTGAGCCATAGTGACATGGAAATGGTGAATTATATTTTGTTTGGCTTGTTAGTTGTGTCGCTGTGGCGTTTATGATGTAAACAAAGGTTTAACGACTAGAGTTGGTATTGAAAATGGTTGTAGGTTGTTATGGGAAAATTATGTGATTTTTATGTAGTTTTTATATAATTATGAATACAAGAATCAAAAATGCGAATTTTGGTTGTTGGTAATGAATTAGGAAGAAAACAACGCGACTTTGTTGTTTCGTCGCGATTGTAGAAGTCTAGGATGGAATATGGAATTGGCGGGGTTGTTTGAATACTTGAGTATTGTCGGAATGCTCTTAAATTATTTTTGAATAACTTTGAATTAGTGAATGAATATGAGAACGTTGATATTGGGTTGGAAGTGTGAAGTTGGAATGGGAATGGTTGCATAATGAAGAAAGGAAAAAAAAAACATTTATACTAGGATGTGTTTTGTTGTGATTCTTGATGTTGTTGGTATTGTTGGGTTGTTGTGTTGATATTATGATCGAGCTAAGTCTCGGGGAGGTTGAATTTATGGGAGAAATGCTGCCGGAATTTCGATAGACAATATGAATCTAAGTTGAATTCTTAAGAGTTTACAACTCATATTTGGCACTTATGACCAATTGCAGATTTTGGACGAAACGGGGTTTGATTTTGCGCGAGCATAAGCCGCGAGAAAGGTATGTAAGGCTACCCTATTCCTTCTTTTGGCATGCCCTAGGTATACTAAGTCGATACTTGAGCCTCGGGGACAATTCTGTTCATAGAAATCCAAAATTTAATTTGAGCACTATTTATTCAATCTAATTGAACTATAAATCTCCTGTTTTGGTTGTAAATGTAATCAAATTGATTCGAAACTTCCTTGGATGACTCTATAGACCCTAATGTCCATGATTCATGTCCGTCACCTCGACTTGATCCGAGGTGGACCCACTATTCCCGAATCCTTCCCTATTATTCTATTTGATTTAATTTCGTACAATAATTAAGGGAAACTTTTGGTGATTATTCCGATTACCAAACGATGGTTGTCTTACTGTACCATTGAGTCCTTAATCCATATGTTGATATGAATACGCGATCCTATAAATTATATTTGGTCTGATTCGTGAGATATTCGGAAGTAATTCGCTTCTAAAGCGCTAGCTAATATGTTCCGAGTCATCCTATGATTCTGAATTATATTGATAGAAGTATGCCTGACATGACCCACCTTACGATATGATTGAGTAACGAAATGAGTATAAGGAATTTGTGTCGGAAAGAATATTATGAGTCATATTGTCCCCAATTTTCGTGAGGCATGTTATCTAAAGACCCATTGATATGTTCCTTAGTTATTAATATGAAGAAGAAAATAAAATAAGATAAGTGATATAATTAATGCCTTGATATGTAATGGTATGTGCGTATGAATTTAAATTTTACTTAATTTGATCTATACATCATCCGGAAGATATCCGATACGACTAATACTTCGGTTTTGCAAAGATTGACTTCCGAAACATTTATGGAGCGCTCTGTACTTCGAGCGCTCGTAACTTTCGTATGCTATTCCCGATTGACCCAAAGCTTGTTTCTGGGCCTCCAGATGTCGATAATGTGTTTGCATATAAGTATGTGTGTATCTCGGGTCTTGATTGTATGCATGTGGTTTCGCTCTACTCTGTTCGTGCAAGCTTCGATTTGGATTTCACTGAGCCCGGGCCAGGATATGTTCTCGTGCGTACTTCTCTGCATTATTCACCGCGTCCCTCTCACTTGCAGACCGGGGCATGTATATGTATATGATATGATTACGGGGAGGTGGCCAGGATGGCATATGATGACTCCATTCACCGCGTTCCGCAAAAGAGGGCCGGGGCATGTCACATGCATATATGATACATGACATTGACATACATGAAATATGATTCACCGCGCCCCTCCCTGAGGGCCGGGGTACGTTACTTGCATATATGATACATGACATTGGCATATTTGATATATGATTCACCGCGTCCCTTACCAAGGACCGGGGCACGATACATGAATATTTGATTTATGATGTTAATATATATGATTCCATTTACCGCGTCCCTCACAAAGGGCCGGGGCATGTTATTCGATATATACACATAAGATATACGATCCTGTCATGCACACCCTGAGTTTGGTAGGTAAGTTTTTGGTACACAGGATGATTCACGTATTTATTGTATTTCTTCTGGCCTCCGACATCGGCATATAAATATATATAGATGACTTGTGTGTGGAAGGTAAGCACTCTGGTATTTTGGATAGCAAAATTGCTTTGGTACCGTTGTTCTGGTTATGTTTCTATTTTCTGCATTCCATGCTTTACATACTCAGTACATATTCCGTACTGACCCCCTTTCTTCGGGGGCTGCGCTTCATGCCACGCAGGTACAGACGCTTACTGTGGTGGTCCGCCGGCCTAGGTACACAGTCTGCTTTTGGGAGTGCTCCTTTGTTCCGGAGCCCACTTTTTTGGTACAGATCCTTCAGTTGTACATATTGTTGTGTTTATGACTATTCTGGGGTACGGCGGGGCCCTGTCTCGCCATATGATTCTGTTGTCTGTGTTAGAGGCCTGTAGACATGTTTGTGGGTTGGGGTCTTTCTGTACGGATGTGTGTATATGTTGTGTTTGGGCTATCCCATTCGCCGCGGCGGCCGGTCCGCATATGTTTACATGTTGCCTTGTTGGCCGGTGTGGCCTTTGTTGGTATTTTCTGTGTGCAGGGTTATTTTGGATAGTCTGTAACAAAGGAAACTCTGCCGAAATTTTTCTGGAAATTACCTAAATTTGGAATATAGCCTTGTCGGCTTCTGCTATATACTTGAATGCGTTTGAAAAAAATTTAGAGATAGCATTTGATAAATGTGTTTGGGTGCCCAGATCGGGCACTAGTCACGGCCTACGGGGTTGGGTCGTGACATTCATGATTCTCGAGACTCCCGTGACATTATCGATTTCATCTTACGATGGTTGATTCTTCAAGGAATGATATAGTGACAATGGTAATGCTAATAATGATGTTGATTTCAATTATGTATTTTTATGTGTGTATATGTATGTATGCATTGCATCCCACTAATCAGCTGGGGATAATACCGAGCCTACAGGGCCGGGCAAGATAATACCGTGCTTATATGGCCGGGCAAGATGACACCGCGCCTATATGGCCGGGCAAGATAACACCGCGCCTATATAGCCGGGAAATACAACACCGTGCCTTAATGGCCGGGCAAGATGCTATATATATTACCGCGCCTATATGGCCGGGCAAGATAACACCGAGTCCTGAAAGGGCCGGGTACGGATATAACAGATGTATGTATAGTAAGTGTATGCGAATGCATATGTATGTATGTTGTGTATGGATGTGTATGAAATGTTTTTCCTGTAGACGAGTAGTTCACATGACAGAGATCTTAAGAAGAGTACGAGGTATAATTACTTACTTCATCTTATGTTATCTTCATTCTGATATCATACTACTATTCATGCCTTACATACTCAGTACATTGCTCGTACTAACGTCCCTTCTTGTAGATGATGCGTTCATGCCCGCAGGTGTAGATACACGAGATGAGGATCTTTCATCGTAGGCTGCCTTCAGATACCAATTTTGATTGGTGAGCTCCACTTCTTCCTGGAGCATTGCCGAGTCTGAGTTGCATATGTTTTTTTGTGACAAGAGGGTATGTCGGGGGCCCTGTCCCGACTTATATACTTCAGTCATGCTCATAGAGGCTTTGCAGACAGTTCTTGTGAACAGCTTAGTCATAGTGTGACAATAGTAATATCGGCATCATAGGTTTATTATACATTTACTTATGCATGATATTACGTTCATATTTATCCCTTAGCCTTATTTTTTTTTTCATTTGAGACATAGAGAGCGCAAGTTATAAGTTGGTTCGCTCGATTTCTGTAAGGTGCCGGGTGCCAATCACGCCTTACCAAGGATGGGGTGTGACAGTATGCCTCTAGCGACGTTCGTCATATTTACTTACCCTCTTTCTAATGGAAAACTTCCATTTCATACATTCATACATTCATACATTTAGGAGTATCATACCCGACCATAATGGTTCGGTTTCTTAGATACCCGACCATGATAAGGTTCGGTGTTATACATACCTGGCCCTACCAAGACTCAGTGTTTTCCATGCCCAACTACAATGGTGTGCGCGCGATAAATATCATACCCGGCCATATAAGCTCGGTGTTACGTAATAATCATTCATACTTATACATGTATACATACTAGTCCATAAGTATCACCAACATCATTATCATCATCGTTTTCGTTACTTATTTCCTTGGAGGATCAACTATCATATAAAGGAGGCAATATCATCGTGAAAATATCAAGAATCATGAGCCTTAGCAATTCTAGGGATGGAGTCATTAGAAGACATTTTAGAACCCATGAGGCGGTATATAGCAAAGGAATCATGACTTAATGAAAGAAGGGTTAGCCTTACATACCTTGTCTTCTTCTTAACTATTTAACATTCACCGTCGAAGCTTGAGAAATCTACATTTAGAAGGATTCATGCCATGGTTAAGCCTTAATGATATTCTTAACCCAAACTAGAATAATTCATGATCTAATGAAAATTGGGCAGCATTTCCCCTATTCCATCGACTTCCACTATATTACTAAACAACTCCCAAACATCCATAATAACATCGACCATATCATAGTCAAATAATCACATTCCATTGCGTCTTCAACAATCATTCTCATATTCAACTCATACTAGCAACTTAATGCCAACTTTTGCACATTTTTACACAATGCTTCCTCATCACCATTTTTACCTTCCATAATAAGATTATATCCATATCATACTAAGAATCACAACTTAGGTTAGCTTACTACTCAAAAACATCATAGAAGCTACATTTAGGCTTCATTTTTCTACTTTCTTCTTCTATCCAACTTTTGCTACAATCAAGCATTCTTAATAACATTAAATAAGCATTAAAGCTAACCATTTTATCCCACAGGAACAAGCTTTGGAGCAGCTATCAACTTGTGCAAAAACCCTAGCTACAATGCCCAAGTTTCTTGAAATCTACCAACCCTAGGAAGCCTTCTAACACATGAACACTTTGATTCTTGCTATTTAATCTTTGTAATCTCTTGGATTTGGGTGAAATATGTTTGGAGAAGGGTTTTGGAGCTTTAGAGAGCTTGGAAGAAATGTGGGAAATGAAAAAGAAGCAAGGGTCGGCCTTGTATATAAAAAAGAAAATCTGACCCGACCCGATTATACGGCCAATTATACGGGCCGTATAATTTATACGATCCGTATAATTATACCGTATAATCTCACCAGGTTTAACCCTTCTCTGGAAGCAATCTACGGACCATTATATGGGCCGTATAAATTATACGGTCCATACAAATGGTCGTACAACTGGGAAATCCGAATTTCATTCTCGTCGACTAGTTTGACTTCCAATCCTCGTGGAACCTTATATAACACTTGATTAACCATACAATAGGCCCTATGACAGCCCCTCAAGATATTTGTAAATAAACATTAGCTCAATTATAGGGGAAACCTTTCCGAACACGACTCACATTTCACTTCCTTCAACAAACTAAATTTCACATAGTCATATGACTTCAAAATCTTATAGTATGCACCTTAAGCCATCTAATTCATTCCTTAATCTCGTAAGGGTTTCATAATCACCTTAAACTCACGTTAGTCTACTTTCAAAGCAACGAGTTCAGAATTCCCGATACGTAACAGGTTTACTGAAAAATCATAGGCCCTGACTTTCATTCGGGGACGAATGATCCTAAGAGGGGGATAATGTGACACTCTGTAAATTTGAGTTGGGTGTGAATATGTTAAATGAGTGTTAATGTGACATTTTAGACATATGAAGTCCTATGGAAATGAATCGGGTGAAAAATGGTCGTTTTGAAGTCAAACCAAATAGTGAAGTTCATAAGAGCTCTTAAATTCGTCTAAGTCTAAGCTACGTTGCACTTCTTCCCAGCTTTAAGGTTCTATTGGGAATTTGAGAAAAATTAAAACATAAAAGTTGTAGTTCTTTGAAATACCTTTCCAACTATGTATTATGGAGTCAAAAGAAGGACTATACAAAAAGTTAAGACCAATTTACTCAAGATGTGTAAAATGAAAATCCCGATTCTGGTAGGATTAGGTTTTAAATCCCAAGCCTTTATGATAACCTATAAATACAACCCAAGAACGTCTAAAGAGAGTGGTTTTCGACCAGAGGCTTCTACCAACCCCCTAAGGTGAGTTTTTAATCAAATCCCCAAGACAATTACATTAACTTAACACTAGATTTACACTGAATCATTATTTGAAATCGCTAGATTGTGGAAACTTAATTCAAGGTCAAATATGGGATGAACCTTTGGGATTTCTTCAAAAAGGTAAACTCCTCACTTTGATGGATTATATGGAATTGTTATTATGTTTTAGACATTGAGTGGTCAATAGAATCATGAAATAGGATTGATTTAGATGCACTTTATTAAAGACAAAACCCTAGTATTTTTGTTGTACAATTCCCTCCGACCAGTCCGATTTAATTTGCGTTTCGTGCTTATTCAACCGTTGGATTGAGCCCAAATTTTAACCGAGTGGTTACCACATATAGATATTGAATTTCAACGGTGGAGATCGGATTTGGAGGCCGTAGCAGTGCATTTTGAGCTATGAACAGTAGCTACAAAATTGATAAAAACTTACAAATCTTAGTTGTGCAATCTTCAAATTCGATGTAGAGTGACTCTTTGAACTGCATGTCACGACCCAACCCCGGGGGCCGCGACTGGTACCCTAACTGGGTACCCGTACATACCTACCTGGCCGAATCTCATATCATACAGATTTATTTTTTCTTTTTAACAGATGTTACGGAAGTAGGCCGATACAGATACGACAGGCGCGCAACATATATATATGTATATACTTGAACATGCAGGCATTTACAGATAAGCCGATAAGGCTAACATACAGACAAAACCCGTAACCCACACATCTATCTACAGGCCTCTACAGACATACAGAATCATATGACGGGACAGGGCCCCGCCGTACCCAGAATTTCCATACATACAGAACATACGGAAGAACAGAAGATATATACCAAAAGTATATGCTCCGGATCGAAGGAGCTCTTCAAACAGCAGAGTCAGAAACCTACGCTGGCGGCGTATCACCTGGTGCGTCTGTACCTGCGGGCATGTAGCGCAGCCCCCGAAGAACCGGGGGTCAGTACAAAAATGTACCGAGTATGTAAAGCAGAAATATATCAAACAAAATCATGATCTGGACCGGAAGCACAAAAATATAATAGACACGCTCATAAGCCGGACAGACAGAGTCATAGTCCCGACAGACGGACAGAATCATGGTCCAGACAGACAAAATCAGAATCCCTACGGACATACAGAATCATAACCAGTCGGACAGATAATCCGGACGGACAGACAGAATCATAACCAGTCGGACAGATGATCCGGACGGACAGACAGAATCATAACCAGTCGGACAGATGATCCGGACGGACAGACAGAATCATAACCAGTCGGACAGATGATCCGGACGGACAGACAGAATCATAACCAGTCGGACAGATGGTCCGGACGGACAGACAGAATCATAACCAGTCGGACAGATGATCCGGACGGACAGACAGAATCATAACCAGTCGGACAGATGATCCGGACGGACAGACAGAATCATAACCAGTCGGACAGATGATCCGGACGGACAGACAGAATCATAACCAGTCGGACAGATGATCCGGACGGACAGACAGAATCGTAACCCGTCGGTCAGATAATCCAGACGGACAGACAGAAGCGTAAATCATACAGACAGACAGAATCACACATAGGGTACAGGAACGTGGTCGCCACTCCTTCCATTGGCACCACAATACGTCAGATATCAGAAATTCTTCTCCGATCTCCGTCACACATCATAACATAACCACGGTACCCGGGGGCGGACAGATAACACAGCACCCCGAGCCCGGACACATCATACTTCATAATATATCCTCGGTAACCGGGGACGGACATATACCACAGTACCCCGGAACCGGACACATCATACTTCGAATTTCACATATGGGGCTCGGCGGCCCATCCGCATGATATACATACCGGCCCGAGATCCGGTGAAAGGAATCATAGCACATGCACGAACTGATTAATGAAAAACCACATACGTACAGATCGTCGTACAGATTCACGGAACAGAAATAGGCCAACTGGCAGATCGAATCAAAGTATTCAGATAGTTTTCAAACTACGCACCTACACGTCACGTGGGGAGGGATGACAGATCATAACCCGAACCAGATTTTCAGATATCAAAACCATATGGTGAGATTTATATAAAAACAGTCATATTATGTTCAAAATGATAGTTCAGATGTTGCCTGTGAAAAACGGACGGAAATGAGGCAATTTAGATCATTCACGGGGTATCGGGGCTCCGTGGGCCCACCTCGGACCAACTCGAGGCAAGATACATAAATTACTGATAAAAGACCTTATGAGGTCATCCATAATCATTCGGAAGTATTCCGACTCCGTTTAGGAAGGTTTCGTACAAAAGCATACTTTAAAGATATTTTATAAAGACATGGTTTCAATCTTACTGAAGGAATTGGAGCAGATTTCCATATCGAATTCCGAGGAACGGAGTCGTATTTAAGGCTCGCGACCGAGCCTATTAAGTTCAGAACATGCCTAAGAATGAAGGGAAAGACTTTACATACCTTAGCTGCGTCTTACGCTTGTCCAAATTCAATTCCCGTTTCGCTCAAAATCTACAAATGGTCACATTTACCATTTGTCAATAGTAAGACTTTTAGCATTCTTTAATTCACTATTTGTCTACAGAAATTTGGGCAGCATCTCCCCTGCTTATATGCCTAGCCCAAATTTTTAAATTCAGCATTCAACAACACAACAACAATACCAACATCAATAATATCCTTTTTTTCATATCAACATATTCCATAAAACAGCCCACACGCTGTTTTCCAACTTTCCTAACTAATTAACTCAGTATACAATTATTTAATCGCGTCTTCTTCGTAAATAAACTAGTATTAACACAAATAGGAAGAGATTCATACCTTTCTCCTTTTAATATTGTTGTATCTTCCCTTTTTCACCTTATTTTTATGCCACAACACACCGCCATACGATTCTGTAGTGAAAATTATACGCTATCCGGACTGAAATTGGGAAATTATACCTGGTTTGGGCTAAAATTTGGTGGTGGAAAGTTGGGAAATTTTCTGGGATTTTTGGGGTGGTGTTCGTGGTTTTGGACTGAAAATGAGGGGGTCTCCCCCTCTTTATAATTGTTTTGGAAGCTGCCAGAAGCAGCTAGAAAAGTGCTCATCGCGATAGCGCTGCCTTCTGGCGCGATCGCGTAGAGTAAATGATTTCCTTCTGCGCGTTCGCGCCCCCTCTGGGCGCGTTCGCGCAGGGTTAAAATTTCTGACTGGATGTTCGTTCAGTAAAACTGTCACGACCCAGCCCCGTGGGCCGCGACTAGCACCCTATCTGGGTATCCAGACCAAACCGCATATTCATTTACCAAATCCGAGCATATTCCAAAAATTCATAAAAGTCATATCAAACTGAATCTTTATCAAATATGTCTTAAGCGGTCGCACAAATTAAAATGCCATATCAAATACAAACTGAGCGGCGGAATAGACATCGCCGGTCGAAAGTGCAAACATAAGCATAAGGGCCATTTAGGGCCATCAAAACAAACGGACCGCTTTAAGACCAGAAAACAAAATCAAACAAACATATATAGGACCCTCGCCACACATATATGACTACAGGCCTCTACGGACTCAAAACAAAGACATATGGCGAGACAGGGCCCCGCCGTACCCAAATAGTCAAATGTACAGAGCATATACATAACAAAAGGAGTCTGTACCAAAACTGGACTCCGGATCAGAAGGAGTACTCCAAAATAGCAGAAAGTGAAGCCTACAGTGGAGGATCACCAATGTATGTACCTGCGGGCATGAAACGCAGCCCCCGAAGAAAGGGGGTCAGTACGAAATATGTACTGAGTATGTAAAGCACGGAGTACAGAAATATGGGCCAAAACCGAAAGCAAATCAGATGACAAAGTGGAGTACAAACCAGTATGTCAAAATCCGTATCAAAGTCATATACGTATACATAATGCAAACGAAATCATGCAAACGCTTAAGAACGTGGTCGCCACTCCGACGCTGGCGCCACACACAGCATAACACCAGAAAGTTTCAAATCTCCGTATCTCCGAACACAAACACAAACATAGGTGAGCGTATCGCATCACGAGCCATATCACAGCATAACTCCAAATGGAACCCGGCCCTATGGCGAAGCCTCGGGAACCGTAACACAGCATACGGTCGAATTATTGTAAGGCGCACGAATCATAACCGGCCCGGGAACCGGTGAACGAAGTCATAATAAGGCACGAGCGGAGTCGTGAGCAAACAAATGCAATTCATATTTCAAAATAGCCTTTCAAAACTTAGTAGTCTCATAAGTCATTTCATAGTACAAAATAATTGAATACTTAGTCGATACAAAGTTTCATTTCACAAAACGTTTCCAAAATATTACGTATGGCTCAAAACGTAACTTAGCATATCATAATATTCAAAACATATCTCGTAGGAGGAAGTTCCAAAATCGAAAGTAGCATGTCAAACTTTATTTACAAAGGTAGCCCAATAAGACAAATAGGGCGTTTAGGGGTAGCGGGCCCACCTCGAGTCAAATTGAGGTGGCGAACATATTTATCGAACGTTTATAGGCCAAAGGTCATACATAATCATTTCTAAGTTACCCGACCACATTTCGATAGGTTTCGGACGAGTGGTGGCATTCTAGCCAAAATAGAGCCCTTAGGCTTCAATTGAATTGAATGAATAGTAACTTTTCTGTGGATCGGGTTTCGAGGAGCAGAAATGCTCCGAAAGTTCTCATATTCGCCTATCATACTAAGATATGCCAAACGAAGGAGTGGGAAGCTTTACATACCTTACAGACGTCTTACGCTCTCCCGAAAATCAAGTCCCGTTTCGTCCGAAATCTGCAAATGGTCAAAGTTACCAATTGAGATTCTTAGGCTTAAAAATGCCATTAACTTCATTTTTGCCTACCGAAATTTCGGCAGCACCTCCCCTATAAATCTAACACCCCCGAGACCTAACTCGGCTCAAAATACATCAACAACAATAGCCCACACATCATCAAACAATACAAATCACTCTAGCTTCAAAGTTCTACTTTATTACACAAGTTGGCAACTTTTCATTCAAACTTCCAAAACTCCAAGTCTATATCCACATCATTATATTCATTTACTTATTCAAGATTAGTCAATCACATCCCAAATATATTCCAAACCATATACGAAAGTTCCCGAAATTCATTATTCTCCATATTTCATTCAAAACATCAAAAGTCACGACGGACATTCTAACTTGCGTCGTTTCATTCCGAATTCATTAACATCAACTATATGTCACATTTAAAGTCTTTGGCATCAAAGATATACAATGATATGCGCAAATATACAAAAGGTATATACTTTCCGATAACGTTCCGAAATCATTTTCCAACGCCATTTCAATTCTTTAAACGTTCGTTTACGACATAAAGGTTACTACGACGCAACCAAACAAACTAAACAAGATCAATTCACATTTAGTTCTCCTTCTTAAGGGCACACGGCCCCTATGCCAATCACACATGCACACACGGTTTTCTACACATCAAGACTACGGGATTCTCGTCTATTCTCAATCCTTAACACATTCATATCAATTCTATAACATAAAAGTGTAAGAATTCTCACCTTTTCTTGAAACCCCGACTTGTCGCAAACGTAGTTCTTGTGCCAAACTAATTATACCCCGTTGAAGAGGGTCTTGAGTACTTCACAACTATGGGAAGAACAAGAATTTTTGATCAACAACCAAGCTTGGGAATTGTTTTTCTCCCTTTCTCCTATTCTCGGCCGAGAGGTGTTCTTGGCTCAAAGTTGAGTTCTAATTTTTTTTCTTGATAATTACTAAGTGTGGAGTTGATATATATCCATCCATAGGTCATGTGTATATCACATGACCTTTAAAATGTGGGCTTGGACCTTTACCTTGGCCGGCCACTTCATCATCTTGGGCTTCAATTTTTTTTTGTGCTAATTCTTGGCCCAATTCACAAAAGCCCCGTTTTGTAATTCCCGAAACTAATTTCCGAAATTCCAAATTTACCCTCGGCCTTCCCCGATGTCTTAACGTTAATGATTCCATAACCAACATAGTCATATTCACTAAAATCAAAATATTTCCTTATAACACACAAGTCGTAATTATTTCTTGATTTCCAATTATACGAAAACACGGGACATAACATTCTCCCCCCCTTTAGAACATTCGTCCTCGAATGTTAAATTGACCTCATGGGGCGTCATACTACTTCGGGAGGGTCCTCTTCATAATTGTCCTTCGTGGATTTTCCGACATAACTTTTCACCCACATGATGGGGTAATTCTTCGCATCACTGATTCAAACGCCTTCATAATACATTTTCTCATACCTCACGTAATCACCGAACCATACGCTATATTCTTGTAATGGACGAACGCTTTCCAGACATCATAGTCACTATCATTTTTTTTGTTACACTTCTGAGTTTCTTACCACATCGTCGTAATCTAACTTTACTTCATACCAGACACTTCATGCCAAACAGATTCAGAACTAGGGCCAGACGCGTATAAGCATATCGGACGGATTCATAGTCAACATCAGAGGTACGGAAGTATATCGGACAAATCTGAGATCGGAGTCAGACGTACAAAGGCGTATCAGACGGATTCGTAATAAGAATCAAACACACGAAGATATACCAGACAGATTCATAATCGGAGTCAGACGTACAAGATCATATCGGACAGGTTCGAATCAGAATCAAATGTACAGAATTGTATCATACAGAGTCGTGATTAGACAGACCGAAATGTATCGAACATACGCGTGATCAAAATCAAACGCACAAAAGCATATCAGACGGATTTATATCCAGAGTCAGACATACAGAGGTGTGCCAGACAGAAACGTATCCAGAATCAGACGCACAAAGATTCATCAGAAGGGAACATAATCGAGCTCAGAAATACAGAGGCATACTAGACAGAGCCTTATCGGAATCGGGAGTGCAGAAGCACAACAGATAGAATGTCGAATTAGAATCAAATCGCTCCTATTAAGGTTCCAATAATTCATGAGAATTTCCCCTTTATTGGTAAACTTATTCGCCAGGTTGTCACACAAATTGTCTTACGTCTCGCGTATCGACTCTTTCAAGGATTCCACTTATTCACACTGCTTATCTTTCATCTTTCCTACCCTCCATACTCATTTTCTCTTTCAGACATCGTCATTCTAAACTGAATTATAATGGACTTAGGGATTTTCTATCCCTTGACAACTTTCGGATCGTCGCCCCCGCTTCGCTTCATGTATTCGGTTTAGTAAAACCTTCCGTCTATCACAACATTAGTTGCCGGGTCTCGGCTCTTAACCCACATGGGCACCAAACGAAAATCATACACACACACATACACATACACATACACACATACACATACATTTACTCATATCTTACTGGCGGGCGTCTCAGACTGTTATTCAAATTCGCTCAATTTCCCGAGCGATGTTGTACCTTTTCTTTTTGCCCATTTAGTCCGCCTCGTTCTGCGCGACTCCCGAAAAGGCACTAATTCCTCCACACACATTCTATTTACCTTTTGGTTACCCCAAATTTCCATTTATATTTATCGCACTCTCACTTATGAAAAACTTTACATTACTTCCCAGGGGGTCACCCATCCCAGAATTGCTCTGGCTTGAGCACGCTTAACCCCGGAACTTTCATGCATTTTGACGCGTTAGGGCTGATATAATTCCATCAATTGCCCCGCACGACCTTTGTCACGTAATTTTAGGGCCAAACGGTGTCTTAGCAAATTTCTTTTCGGGAAGTTTTCGTAGCGGGTCCCACTCCGACCCAAATAGGTCGTTTGCCCTCCTGGCTATGTGGTTTCTCGTTTTAGCCTGCCAAACTCCCTATATTCGCCCCCCACATGCATAGATAGCCGCCTCAAATATTTTCATTGATTCAGATTCTTACCCTACTTTTACTGACACGCAGAAAGAGAATATCGCATAATATACTGGAGCATAGACCTATCATTGCACATATTCATTCAGAAAAAGGGTAGTAATATACCTGGGTCTGCGTCTGGTGATGCCTCTGGGTCACGCCGACCAGTCAAAGCGTATATGCGGTTCGAGGGACCGCTAGAATCTGAACCGCCACCGCGGCCTCGACCGCGTCTTGCCGGTGCTGGCATACCTCGCCCTCCAGGGCGTGCAACAGATGGAGCAAATGATGAACCGGCGGCTGACCCTGTCGGCTGAGCCACACTACCAGAACCGCTAGCCAGCGGACAGTCTCTTATAAAGTGGCCCTGACCACCACAAGAATAACAAGCTCCAATCGCTCGATAGCACTCCCCAGGATGAGACTTCCCGCAATGAGAACAACGGGGCCTGGGTGGTCTGGCATGGCTGGGACCCCTGGATACCTGTGAACCTGCCACTCTGGGGCTCTGACCGGTCCCAGACGGTCCCGCACTATCCAATCGCTTATTAGCAGACTGTGTGTCCCGGCCTGACGGAGGGAAGTATCCACTGGACTGATACTGAGGCTGCCCGCCCCGAGAATCTCCAAAATACCCCACTGATCTGGCCCTCTTGGGCCGTCTCCCATCATACTCTCTGCTGGGCCGATCTGTTCGGTGCCGGTTCTCCATCCCCTGGGCGTAGGCCTGTAGACGGGCAATGTCCATATATGTCTGCAATGACACCGCCATACAGCCGTCAATCAGGTAACGATCCAACCCCATAACATATCTATGCATCCGATCAGACATATCAGCTACCACGGCAGGTGCATACCGGGCCAGGGAATCAAACTCCAAATTATATTCACGAACGCTTCGACCCCTCTGCTGCAAATGTAAAAACCGATCAGCTCGCTCCCGTCGTAACTCTGGGGGCAGAAAGTGGCGGGTGAATGCTGTCACAAACTGATCCCAAGTGGCTGGAGGGGCACCCTCTCCCCTAGACAACTCCCAAGTCTCGTACCAGTGGGTAGCAACATCTCGAAGTCTGTGCGAAGCCAGCTCGACCGACTCGGTCTCTGAAGCCCTGACTAAGTCCAGTGAGCGCTGCATCCCCCGAATAAAGTCATGGGGGTCCTCGTCGGGCTTAGACCCGAAAAACTCTGGAGGGCCACATAATAGAAACTCCCGAACTCTCAGGCTGTCCCGCCTGTCATCGTCATCATCGTCCCTCCGCCCGCGTCTGCGAGCCTGACCTGCTACTAGTGTAGTCAGCAACTGTACAACCTCCCTCAGGGTCCTATCCTCCGCCCCTGGCTGAGGAGCTGGAGTCTCAGGAGCGGGTACACGGACCTCTGGAGCTGCTGAAGGTCCTGCTCCAGGCTGTACTAGTGGGGGTGTAGCAGACCCCTCAGAATGAGGCACAACCTCGGGCAAATCATAAACACGAGCCCGGGTAGTTCGCTGTGCCTGGCTAGACTCTCCCATCCTCGCTTTGCCCTTCTGGGCCGCCGTTGCCTTCTTCGGAGGCATCACTGCAAACACAATAACGAGTCAGATCAGAATGACCCTAATAGCACAGCTCTATCGCACGATCTAAGATTCCAAAGAAAGTAACATCCTAAATGCCCTGTAGCTTCCTGTTTATAGGTGTGGTGCACAACACATCGATAAACAAGACTCTACGAGACACGGCCTGTAGACATTCCGAGGACAAACTGCTCTGATACCACTTTTGTCACGACCCAGCCCCGTGGGCCGCGACTAGCACCCTATCTGGGTACCCAGACCAAACCGCATATTCATTTACCAAATCCGAGCATATTCCAAAAATTCATAAAAGTCATATCAAACTGAATCTTTATCAAATATGTCTTAAGCGGTCGCACAAATTAAAATGCCATATCAAATACAAACTGAGCAGCGGAATAGACATCGCCGGTCGAAAGTGCAAACATAAGCATAAGGGCCATTTAGGGCCATCAAAACAAACGGACCGCTTTAAGACCAGAAAACAAAATCAAACAAACATATATAGGACCCTCGCCCCACATATATGACTACAGGCCTCTACGGACTCAAAACAAAGACATATGGCGAGACAGGGCCCCGCCGTACCCAAATAGTCAAATGTACAGAGCATATACATAGCAAAAGGAGTCTGTACCAAAAGTGGACTCCGGATCAGAAGGAGTACTCCAAAATAGCAGAAAGTGAAGCCTACAGTGGAGGATCACCAATGTATGTACCTGCGGGCATGAAACGCAGCCCCCGAAGAAAGGGGGTCAGTACGAAATATGTACTGAGTATGTAAAGCACGGAGTACAGAAATATGGGCCAAAACCGAAAGCAAATCAGATGACAAAGTGGAGTACAAACCAGTATGTCAAAATCCGTATCAAAGTCATATACGTATACATAATGCAAACGAAATCATGCAAACGCTTAAGAACGTGGTCGCCACTCCGACGCTGGCGCCACACACAGCATAACACCAGAAAGTTTCAAATCTCCGTATCTCCGAACACAAACACAAACATAGGTGAGCGTATCGCATCACGAGCCATATCACAGCATAACTCCAAACGGAACCCGGCCCTATGGCGAAGCCTCGGGAACCGTAACACAGCATACGGTCGAATTATTGTAAGGCGCACGAATCATAACCGGCCCGGGAACCGGTGAACGAAGTCATAATAAGGCACGAGCGGAGTCGTGAGCAAACAAATGCAATTCATATTTCAAAATAGCCTTTCAAAACTTAGTAGTCTCATAAGTCATTTCATAGTACAAAATAATCGAATACTTAGTCGATACAAAGTTTCATTTCACAAAATGTTTCCAAAATATTACGTATGGCTCAAAACGTAACTTAGCATATCATAATATTCAAAACATATCTCGTAGGAGGAAGTTCCAAAATCGAAAGTAGCATGTCAAACTTTATTTACAAAGGTAGCCCAATAAGACAAATAGGGCGTTTCGGGGTAGCGGGCCCACCTCGAGTCAAATTGAGGTGGCGAACATATTTATCGAACGTTTATAGGCCAAAGGTCATACATAATCATTTCTAAGTTACCCGACCACATTTCGATAGGTTTCGGACGAGTGGTGGCAATCTAGCCAAAATAAAGCCCTTAGGCTTCAATTGAATTGAATGAATAGTAACTTTTCTGTGGATCGGGTTTCGAGAAGCAGAAATGCTCCGGAAGTTCTCATATTCGCCTATCATACTAAGATATGCCAAACGAAGGAGTGGGAAGTTTTACATACCTTACAGACGTCTTACGCTCTCCCGAAAATCAAGTCCCGTTTCGTCCGAAATCTGCAAATGGTCAAAGTTACCAATTGAGATTCTTAGGCTTAAAAATGCCATTAACTTCATTTTTGCCTACCGAAATTTCGGCAGCACCTCCCCTATAAATCTAACACCCCCGAGACCTAACTCGGCTCAAAATACATCAACAACAACAGCCCACACATCATCAAACAATACAAATCACTCTAGCTTCAAAGTTCTACTTTATTACACAAGTTGGCAACTTTTCATTCAAACTTCCAAAACTCCAAGTCTATATCCACATCATTATATTCATTTACTTATTCAAGATTAGTCAATCACATCCCAAATATATTCCAAACCATATACGAAAGTTCCCGAAATTCATTATTCTCCATATTTCATTCAAAACATCAAAAGTCACGACGGACATTCTAACTTGCGTCGTTTCATTCCGAATTCATTAACATCAACTATATGTCACATTTAAAGTCTTTGGCATCAAAGATATACAATGATATGCGCAAATATACAAAAGGTATATACTTTGCGATAACGTTCCGAAATCATTTTCCAACGCCATTTCAATTCTTTAAACGTTCGTTTACGACATAAAGGTTACTACGACGCAACCAAACAAACTAAACAAGATCAATTCACATTTAGTTCTCCTTCTTAAGGGCACACGGCCCCTATGCCAATCACACATGCACACACGGTTTTCTACACATCAAGACTACGGGATTCTCGTCTATTCTCAATCCTTAACACATTCATATCAATTCTATAACATAAAAGTGTAAGAATTCTCACCTTTTCTTGAAACCCCGACTTGTCGCAAACGTAGTTCTTGTGCCAAACTAATTATACCCCGTTGAAGAGGGTCTTGAGTACTTCACAACTATGGGAAGAACAAGAATTTTTTATCAACAACCAAGCTTGGGAATTGTTTTTCTCCCTTTCTCCTATTCTCGGCCGAGAGGTGTTCTTGGCTCAAAGTTGAGTTCTAATTTTTTTTCTTGATAATTACTAAGTGTGGAGTTGATATATATCCATCCATAGGTCATGTGTATATCACATGACCTTTAAAATGTGGGCTTGGACCTTTACCTTGGCCGGCCACTTCATCATCTTGGGCTTCAATTTTTTTTTTGTGCTAATTCTTGGCCCAATTCACAAAAGCCCCGTTTTGTAATTCCCGAAACTAATTTCCGAAATTCCAAATTTACCCTCGGCCTTCCCCGATGTCTTAACGTTAATGATTCCATAACCAACATAGTCATATTCACTAAAATCAAAATATTTCCTTATATTTCCTTATAACACACAAGTCGTAATTATTTCTTGATTTCCAATTATACGAAAACACGGGACATAACAAAAACGGTCATAACTTTTGATCCCGATATCGTATGAGGGCCCACGACCTATGGATGGAAAGATAATTCTCCCCCCCCCCCCCCTTTTGAACATTCGTCCTCGAATGTTCGATTGACCTTAGGGGGTCTCGTGACACTTCAGGGAGGTTCCTTTCTTTCCTTCAAAATTCCTTTCAACGTTACGATTGCCATCAACATCTTTCACCTCTTGTCACACTTCTCGGTTCCTTACAACGTTATCATAATTTCACGTTACATCAAACAGGTTTATTACTAGAGGCAGACGCACAAAAGCATACCGGACAGATCCATAATTAGAGACAGATGTACTGCACTATGTCGGACAGATTCGTAGTCGGAGTCAGACGTATAGAATTATATCAGACAGATCCACGATCAGAGTTAGACGTACAAAGATGTACCAGACAGATTCGTAATCAGAATCAAGCGTACAGAAGTGCATCAGACAGATTCGTGTCCAGAGTTAATCATACAGAGGCATATCAGACAAAAGCGTAATCGGATCTAGAAGTACAGAGGCGTAATAGGCAGAACCTCATCAAAGTCAGAGGTGCAAAAGTATAACAGATAGAGTTTTGATTAAAATCAGATCACTCCTATTAAGGCTCCAGTGATTTACGAAAATTTCCCTTTTGTCGACATTTCATTGTTCACCCTGACAATTATACCACGGATTATCTCGTCGAAATCTGTTCACTCATTCACAAACTTGTTCGTCAAATTGTCATACAAATCGTCTCACGTGTCGCTTATCGACTCTTTCAGAGATTCCGCTTATTCACACTTCTTATCTTTCATCTTTCCTGCTATCCATACTCATTTTCTTTTTCAGACATCGTCATACCAGACTGAATTATAATGGAATAGGGGTTTTTCTATTCTTTGACAACATTCGTGTCCTCACCCCCGCTTCGTTTCATGTATTCGATTTAGTAAAACCTTCCGTCTATCACAACATTAGTTACCGGGACTCGGCTCTTGATTCATATGGGCACCAGACGAAAATCATACACATACATATATGCATATACGTATACATTTACTAATATCTTATTTGTGAGCGCCTTCGTCCGTTGTTCAAACTCGCCCAATTTCCAAGCAGTATTGCGCTTTTTCTTTTCGCCCATTTAGTCCACATCGGTCTGCGCGACTCCTGTAAGGGCACTAGTTACTCCACACATTCTCTTTTCTCATAGGTTACCCCAAATTTCCGTTTATATCTATCATACTTACACTTGTGAAAAATTTTGCATTACTTCCCAGGGGGTCACCCATCCCAGAATTACTCTAGCCTTAGCACGCTTAACTCCGAAACTTTCATGCATTTTGACGCGTTAGGGCTAATATAATTTCGGCGATTGCCCCTCACGACCTTTGTCACATAATTTTAGGGCAGATCGGGGTCTTAGCAAATTTTCAGAAAATTCTCGTAGCGGGTCCCACCCCAGGCGAAGTCATACAATTACCATGTTGCCTTTCTGAATCTCCGATATTCACTTTCATACACATATACATACAATTACAGACATGCCACAGATTTAAGTCTTCGTCCCACGAATTCCGTCTCCAAATGGCCGGTGGAATCTGATAAAATGTTACCATAAGGTGTTCCCCGGCCACCGACCGAAGAAAACTAAATTCCAACAAGTATCGCGGGACCTTTTAGCACTTAATTTATATATTTACTTCCATATTTCTGGAAAAAATTGGGCAGAGGTTCCTCTGTATTTCTTACTATCCGAAACCTGTACACAAGAAATACCAACCATGCCTCACGGGGCCAACACATATACGCATATATATACATCATATCATGTTGTCTCGTAGCCACACGGGGCTAACAATTACAGATAAAATTATACAGATATCGAGGCTTACCTCACATGCCCAACTCAAACAACATCGGAGGCTTCTTCCTGTTCACTTTTCTGTTCAATCTTCAACTTTATATTTCTACCACACTTCAAACAACTTCTCCGACACACAGCTTTCATGTTATTGCTTACCTGAGTACTGTGCGACCTCCAATATCATCAGCCATTGCCTTCTGTCGATGCCGTCCTTTGGCTGAAATTAAAAGTTAGTCGAAAGGAATTCATATCCTACAGCTGGCTCAATCGCATGATCTAAGATTCAAAGAAGGGTAACATCCTAGATGCCCTGTAGCTTCCTGTTTATAGGTGTGGTGCACAACACATCGATAAACAAGACTCTACTAGACACGGCCTGTAGACATTCCGAGGACTAACCGCTCTGATACCACTTCTGTCACGACCCAACCCTGTGGGCCGCGACTGGTACCCTAACTGGGTACCCGTACATACCTACCTGGCCGAATCTCATAGCATACAGATTTTTTTTTCTTTTTAACAGATGTTACGGAAGTAGGCCGATACAGATACGATAGGCGCGCAACATATATGTATATACTTGAACATGCAGACATTTATAGATAAGCCGATAAGGCTAACATACAGACAAAACCCGTAACCCACACATCTATCTACAGGCCTCTACAGACATACAGAATCATATGACGGGACAGGGCCCCGCCGTACCCAGAATTTCCATACATACAGAACATACGGAAGAACAGAAGATATATACCAAAAGTATATGCTCCGGATCGAAGGAGCTCTTCAAACAGCAGAGTCAGAAACCTACGCTGGCGGCGTATCACCTGGTGCGTCTGTACCTGCGGGCATGTAGCGCAGCCCCCGAAGAACCGGGGGTCAGTACAAAAATGTACCGAGTATGTAAAGCAGAAATATATCAAACAAAATCATGATCTGGACCGGAAGCACAAAAATATAATAGACAGGCTCATAAGCCGGACAGACAGAGTCATAGTCCCGACAGACGGACAGAATCATGGTCCAGACAGACAAAATCAGAATCCCTACGGACATACAGAATCATAACCAGTCCGACAGATAATCCGGACGGACAGACAGAATCATAACCAGTCGGACAGATGGTCCGGACGGACAGCAGAATCACAACCAGTCGGACAGATGATCCGGACGGACAGACAGAATCATAACCAGTCGGACAGATGATCCGGACGGACAGACAGAATCATAACCAGTCGGACAGATGATCCGGATGGACAGACAGAATCATAACCAGTCGGACAGATGATCCGGACGGACAGACAGAATCATAACCAGTCGGACAGATGGTCCGGACGGACAGACAGAATCATAACCAGTCGGACAGATGATCCGGACGGACAGACAGAATCATAACCAGTCGGACAGATGATCCGGACGGACAGACAGAATCATAACCAGTCGGACAGATGATCCGGACGGACAGACAGAATCATAACCAGTCGGACAGATGATCCGGACGGACAGACAGAATCGTAACCCGTCGGTCAGATAATCCAGACGGACAGACAGAAGCGTAAATCATACAGACAGACAGAATCACACATAGGGTACAGGAACGTGGTCGCCACTCCTTCCATTGGCACCACAATACGTCAGATATCAGAAATTCTTCTCCGATCTCCGTCACACATCATAACATAACCACGGTACCCGAGGGCGGACAGATAACACAGCACCCCGAGCCCGGACACATCATACTTCATAATATATCCTCGGTAACCGGGGACGGACATATACCACAGTACCCCGGAACCGGACACATCATACTTCGAATTTCACATATGGGGCTCGGCGGCCCATCCGCACGATATACATACCGGCCCGAGATCCGGTGAAAGGAATCATAGCACATGCACGAACTGATTAATGAAAAACCACATACGTACAGATCGTCGTACAGATTCAACGGAACAGAAATAGGCCAACTGGCAGATCGAATCAAAGTATTCAGATAGTTTTCAAACTACGCACCTACACGTCACGTGGGGAGGCACGACAGATCATAACCCGAACCAGATTTTCAGATATCAAAACCATATGGTGAGATTTATATAAAAACAGTCATATTATGTTCAAAATGATAGTTCAGATGTTGCCTGTGAAAAACGGACGGAAATGAGGCAATTTAGATCATTCACGGGGTATCGGGGCTCCGTGGGCCCACCTCGGACCAATTCGAGGCAAGATACATAAATTACTGATAAAAGACCTTATGAGGTCATCCATAATCATTCGGAAGTATTCCGACTCCGTTTAGGAAGGTTTCGTACAAAAGCATACTTTAAAGATATTTTATAAAGACATGGTTTCAATCTTACTGAAGGAATTGGAGCAGATTTCCATATCGAATTCCAAGGAACGGAGTCGTATTTAAGGCTCGCGGCCGAGCCTATTATGTTCAGAACATGCCTAAGAATGAAGGGAAAGACTTTACATACCTTAGTTGCGTCTTACGCTTGTCCAAATTCAATTCCCGTTTCGCTCAAAATCTACAAATTGTCACATTTACCATTTGTCAATAGTAAGACTTTTAGCATTCTTTAATTCACTATTTGTCTACAGAAATTTGGGCAGCATCTCCCCTGCTTATATGCCTAGCCCAAATTTTTAATTCAGCAGTCAACAACACAACAACAATACCAACATCAATAATATCCTTTTTTCATATCAACATATTCCATAAAACAGCCCACACGCTGTTTTCCAACTTTCCTAACTAATTAACTCAGTATACAATTATTTAATCGCGTCTTCTTCGTAAATAAACTAGTATTAACACAAATAGGAAGAGATTCATACCTTTCTCCTTTTAATATTGTTGTATCTTCCCTTTTTCACCTTATTTTTATGCCACAACACACCGCCATACGATTCTGCAGTGAAAATTATACGCTATCCGGACTGAAATTGGGAAATTATACCTGGTTTGGGCTAAAATTTGGTGGTGGAAAGTTGGGAAATTTTCTGGGATTTTTGGGGTGGTGTTCGTGGTTTTGGACTGAAAATGAGGGGGTCTCCCCCTCTTTATAATTGTTTTGGAAGCTGCCAGAAAAGTGCTCATCGCGATCGCGCTGCCTTCTGGCGCGATCGCGTAGAGTAAATGATTTCCTTCTGCGCGTTCGCGCCCCCTCTGGGCGCGTTCGCGCAGGGTTAAAATGTCTGACTGGATGTTCGTTCAGTAAAACGGTCATAACTTTTGATCCCGATATCGTATGAGGGCCCACGACCTATGGATGGAAAGATAATTCAATTATCTACAACTTTTATTTCTGGCCGTTTTCCCAAATTCCAAACTTATAATACCGTTTTTGCCCCTGGAAGTTAGATCATCCGAAAATGCTTCCTTAAATTGTCCTTTTGGAGGGCTTCCACTTTGATTTGGCCCAAGGGTCCTTCTTGAGTTGTGTTTAACTTCACATATGTGATTCATATAATGTGTCACATGTCCCAAAAAAATCTTGACGTGTGGGCCCCACCTCAGCTTACAAATAATTCGACGTTCGAAAATGCAGGATATAACACTGCAGAGGTTAAGTTTAGAATATATGAATGGTATCTAAGGTATGTCTTTTTTTTTAAGATCCTTTTGACTATAAAGGTGATTTGTACGTCTCTTTTTGAACGTACTCTTTCGAACGGTTTTTATGAATTCTTTGCTTGTCGTTTGTGTGTGTGATGGACAAGTCCACATTAACCCTTGGTTGTACTATATTATATGTACGTATTCATGATTGTTTTCCTCTCTAAAGGATGATTGAAAAATTGAGATATAAAGCTTTGGTATTCGAGCTTGAATTAACCCATAAGAGATGTTTAAACTTGATAATTGAAAAGCTTGACTATCTCATGTAAATGCTCTATAATGGATTATGTTGGACTTGAAACTTGTTTAAAGAAATTAACCCGGTTTCTAAGACTGAAATGGTTTGATGTACCCCTATAATGGGTCGATGAACATGTTATATCCCGTATTTTGTACATTCGGATATTTCAAGGTAGTCGTGGTAAGTTAAGGACAAGACTATTCTCCAAAATTATTTTAATATACAAGTTATTTATTAGTATGGAAATATTGAGAAAGGCTAAGGGTGAAAAAGAAAATTCGCAAAGTGGCTCATGGTAATATTGTGGAAGGTTAGGGGCAAAACGGGAATTTCACAAAATATTCAAGAAGGTTCTTGAAGGGGCCATGTTTTCCGTGTGGTATATGTCCATATTTTTATTAAATGGGGCTAATTATAAATATATATAGACCAAAGCTTACATAACAAGACAAGTGGTCATATTTGTTTATTTTAAGAAAGTTCAAGAAAAATGGTGGGGACATGTGGCCATCCTTGTGTGGATTATATATATATATATATATATATATATATATATATATATATATATGAGAGAGAGCTTACCAAGCAAGACATACTTTTCATGAAAATTCAAGAAACTTGAAGGAAAGAAACACAAAGGCATTCGGCCAAGGGTTGGCCGAACTTGGCCATGGAAAATTTGGTCAAGAAAAATTATTTTCTTCTAGAACTTCAACTAATTGGAAGGTCCTTATTAACATGAAGAAGTCGTTGGAGCAATCAAATCGTTCATTTGTGCAAATTCTAACCCTAGCCGAGTGAAGAGATAAGTGGAGAAAGGTATGTGTTCAATCTTATTTTACATGTGTTATGGATGATTTGTGAGTATGGTAGAAGGTAGAAATGGATGAAATTCATAAAGTATGGATATAGTGGTTGTGGCCGAATATAGAGTGTGTTGGTAAGATAAGATGAATTGATTTTTATTTAGTATTTTGATTGTTATAGTTGTGGATTCCATGATGAAAATGAAGACTTGATAACTTGAAATGAAGTTTGGGTGGTTTGAAATGAAGTTTGGGTGGTTTGAAATGAAGTTGTAATCATTGTGGGATTGTTGAAGAAATTAATATGACACTAGCATGGTGTCTTGTGTTGTGAAGATAATGTTGTTAACGTGTGGTCGTAGATATAATGCACGAATTTGGAGGTGAGAAATGTGTTGATTTTATTGAGTTTGGAAGATTGTAAGTTGGTTGTTGTGATTGAATTGAATATAAGAAAAATGTTGTCGAATTATGTAAAAGAAGTTACTAATGTTAGAATTTATTTTGAATTGATTAATGAAGTTGTTAATGTGTAGATTGTTGGTGTAGTTCATGAATTTGAAAGAAAGCAATGTGTTGTTATTGTCCTTATTAAGTTTGGAAGATTTCGGATTATTGTTGATAATGTGGCCGACTGGAATTCTCGGATTATTGTTGATAAATTGGCTGAGTTGCATTCTCGGGTTTGTTGTTGATGATTTGGCCAAGTTAGATTCTCGGGGATGGTTGTATTTACAGGGGAAATGCTGCCGAAATTCCGGCAGACTATAAATGAATTCATTTGAAGGACTAAGACAAGTATATGATGATGAATCTAATAATTGTGTGGATTCTTTTGAATGTAGACTAGCAAGCTTGGATAAATAAGCGTAGCTAATAGGGCGTGGACAGGTATGTAAGGCTTACCCTTTCTTTCCTTTGGCATGATCCTTATGAAACAAGTAGATGACGTATATGTATGACTTCAAAGAGATTCCTATTCTTAGAGCCACTAGGATGGCTAACATTCTTGATTTCCATAAGCTGTTTCATATGGTTTTGATGCGTATCTATGATGTCCGAAGTTCGGTTGATATGTTTCCGAATGGCATTCGAGAGATAATTGATATGACTAATGTCTTGATTTTCAAATGATAGCACGTTTGATTATTCCATCGAGTCTTTGATACATTTTGATACGTACATATGGTTCCAAAAGCTCTATCTGATTTGATCCATAACGATATTCGAAAGGTACCTAACATGATTGTTTCTTTGATTTTTCAAAAATGGCTTCTGAAACGTTCGTAGAAGGTTCTGTACTTCAAACGCTCATAACTTTCTTATACTAAATCGGATTGACCCGAAACTTGTTTCTGAGCCTTCAGGTGTCGGTCAGTATACTTGTCCATCGAGTCTTAGAATTGATTTATATGCATATGGTTTCTCACTACTCTGCCCGTGCATACTATTGTTATATCGTTCACCGAGTCCCGGGCCGGTTATGTTATTGTGCGCACTATGTTATACTTGGCACTAACATGTTATGTTATATATGGATCGGGCTGCACGTTCCGCAGCAATATAATATATAAATGGATCGGGCTGTACGTTCCGCAGCAATATAATATATAAATGGATCGGGCTGCACGTTCCGCAGCAATATAATATATAAATGGATCGGGCTGCACGTCCCGCAGCAATATAATATATATAAATGGATCGGGCTGCACGTTCCGCGGCAATATAGTATATATATATATGGATCGGGTTGCACGTTCCGCAGCACTAAGCATGCATGGTCTGTATTTGGAAAGTAAGCATTTTGGCACTCTGGATGATCTACTTATTTTCTGTACTTTTTCTGACATATGACATCGGTATGCATGATTTGCGTTCGGAAGATAAGCACTCTGGTATTCTGGTTAATGCACTTACCTTTTGTACTGTTTGTTTCGATTATGGTTCTGTTTTCTGTATTCCATGCCTTACATACTCAGTACATATTCCGTACTGACCCCCTTTCTTCGGGGGCTGTGTTTCATGCCGCGCAGGTACACCCAGATGAATAGAAGCCATTATAGAGGATGTTCCAGCGAAGTTGGTAAGCTCCATTTGCCCCTGGAGTGTCGCCGGGTCAGAGTATTATGCTATGATGTCTTGTACGGAGTTAGAAACTTTGCAGATAGAGTCGTGGGTATAGAATGTCAGTATTGTAAGCGGCTCCACCAGCCGATGTGTCATTATGTTTTATGTTACAAGTTTTATGTGATGACAAATTTTACTCAATTTGAGCACGATGAAAAGAACGATTCTGAAAGTCTTACCATGTATTTCATTTTATTTGATTTAAGAATTCAAAGAGATTATGTATGTAATAAGAGTCAGCGGGTTTGCTCGGCCCTAAATAAGGGTCGGGTGCCCACCACACCCTAAGTAAGATTAGGGTGTGAGAAAGTGGTATCAGAGCAGGTTGTCCTAGGGGTTGTCTCAAAGTCGTGTCCAGTAGAGTCCAGTTTATGGGGGTGAAGCCGGCCACATATATAAACAGGAGGCTGCAGGGCGTCTAGGGATTGTTGACCTTCTTTCTGTCTTAGATCGTGCGATAGAGCCAAGTCATAGGGAATGAGATTCCTTATATAAGCCTTACATACGACGGAAGAATGTGTGTGGTGATATGGAAACTGACAGGGGTAAGTATTGATATTTTGTTCTTTTACCCGAAATTGGAAGCACTGGATGGCTGGAATGTGTCATATAGTCGTATGTTCTGTGAGGTATTGTCGATATTTGCTGCGTACAGATTTTGAATAGTAAGAATGGTAAAGGAGATTCTGCCAGAATAGTTAGGTACGCCTAACAAGAAGAAGCGTGGGAAAGAAATATTGTAAATAGACAATACGTGAGATGCGTTGTTTCAGAAGGGTTATGGATTTGGCCTAGCATGAAGAATAATCGCGAGGAAGACGATTAGTAGCCCGAGGGACTAAAATGGATAACATTCGAGGTTTAGCAGGAGCAAGGTCTATTGGGCGATTCAAGGAAAGTTGACCAAATGAGTTCTGTTGTAGATTATTATATAGGAGCAGCGAGCGCAAGTCTAAAGAGGCTGATAACCGAGTGTTTAGTTCATAAGTAACGGCGACGAAGGTATATTCGTTACCATCGAGAATCTGGAAATCCAGGACGAAGGGTAGTTATACACATAAGTGAAAGGTGAATATTGAGGATTAAAAAGGGTAAAATAGTAATTGTAAAGGGAAGGACGTGTTACGAAAATGTCTCGGAATTTGTAAGACTTTGACTTGCTCCAGATCATGTAACGAAGGTCATGTGATGAGGTGGATGCGATTATATCACCGCTAAGGCACCGGATTTCATCGAAGTTACAAGGTTAAGCGTGCTAAGGTGAGAGAAATATTAGGATGGGTGACCCCCTGGGAAGTGTACTAAAAGTTCCATAAATGTAGGCATAAAAGACAAATGAGAAGTTAGAGTAACCTAAGGGAAACTAGAATATACGGGATGGTTGGAGACCATAAGAGGACGCGTAGGACGAGGCAGACTAGACTGGTGGAGAGACAGAAAGTGCATCACAGCTCTGGAATTAGGATAGGCTTGAATAGCATTTGGAAGTATTTTGTGGGCTAGTTGATCGTAATTATATATATATATACACGAATGCGTAAGATATCCCACATACGATTGTATCGGTGGGCATGTGTGCCCCAACAACCGGTGCTACGGTATGGAAGACATTAATCGAGTAAGGGTACCGAAGTTCAAGTGGCAGCAAAAATAAATGGTATGAGTGTCACAAGGTAAGCTGATATTATTTTCACTACAGGTTAAGATTGGAAGATTCTAATACTACGATATTTGGAAAAGAAAGAAAGTGGGTAAATGGAAGGCAAGGAGATCAAAATGTCGGAAAAGGGTGAAAGGTAAGAAACCTCGGTGAGTGAAACCCCCGAGAGAGAAACTACTGGCAAAGCACGAGACGACTTGGGTAAAAATTCAAAGGTAGGTACGTGAAAAGGATAAAGTGTGGTAATATGGCACAAAAGAGGAGTGTGTGAGGTTCGAGAACTAATTTCAATAAGTGGGGCTAAAGGAATAGTGACTATGACAAGGGAAGTGAGGTAAGAGAAAGAATGTTTAGGCTTTGCGACGATGTTAAGAGGTTCCCAGCCTGTGAGAGGTATATAAAGAGATAAGCGTAGGATAAGATTAACACGGATGACTCGGACATGGAAGATCTTTCCAAAAGGATGACTTAAGAATAGAACGGATCTACGTGTTGGAGGGAGTGTAAACTGTAAGGATTCTGTGCTGCGAGCAAAAGTAGCGGGACACTAAAAATATATGGACGCACAGCTGCAACGCAAACGCGTAGTTAAGAGGAATTACGAGTAAGTGAGCTAAATGAGTGAAAGGACTAATAGTAGATAGGAAGATGTGGGAATATTGACAAGAATGGTGATATAGGCGCAAAAAGGAAAGAAAAACTTATGGTAAGAAGTTTCGATACGTTGTGCACAGAGTTGGAAAGAAAGATGAGGAGTAAGGTATAAACGAAGGCTTCATAAAAGGACTGTTGGCGTATAAGGAGCCCCTTAAAAACGGGGGGAGTATATATAATATCAGACTCTAAAGGAAATCGCAACACTTTCAGGCTCCAGAGGAGGAAAATTTATTAGCTCGGGGCCAGAATTCAAAACATATCGGCATACCAAGAGAATACATGAAAGAAATGGAAACGAATTGACAATGAGTGTACCGTGAGGCCGACATGAACGGAAAGGATGATAAGATTCAAAGGATATTTCGTATGACAACGACTATTATAACGAAAGAATCAACGATTGGTAGTTTGGAAATTTTGAAGGAAAGAAAGAACGCAGTGCCTATGAATGAAATAAAAGAGTTCATCGGATACTAGAAAATAGTTCATGGACCATTAATTATACGAAGCATGATGTCACGACCCAACCCCGTAGGCCGTGACTAGTGCCCGAACTGGGCACCCGAACACACTCATCCAATCCGAATCACATACAGATAGCGTATACGGGCACAAATATCACACGCTGCCTCAAATTATATCAAACTGTCTCAGACACATTTCAACACAACCATATATATATATATATATTGAAGGTGTAACTTGACAAGAGGCTTTATAATTGGTTTTGATCCTTATTATTGAGATACATAAACTGAATAACTGTTCTTACATTGGGTTCACATCTTTTTCAGGACTATTCTTTATGTATTATTATGTACTCTATTTTCTTATTACTTATTGTCCCCGAGGCACTCACTGAGTACGAAGTACTCAGGCATACCATTGTTGTTTTTGATAGTATGTTAGGTAACGGAGAAGAGCAGGTTCTTGATACTCCAGGCGTTTAGGAAGGACTTGCTGTTGCTACTGATTTGGTGAGCCCACACATTCATTCGTGGGACATCTATTTATTTAATTCCCTTTATTTATTCCAGTTTCTGGGTTGCATCTCGATGGGTTAGACATTTATTTCTTATTCTTAGAAGCTCCTTAGTATACATTCGAATGTGGGTAGAAGAAGATTTGTCATTTAATTCTTTCGGGCACACTATCATGTTTTGGGTGAATTATTTAAATTATAAAGACTTCCGCTGATTTAATTAATATATTTATGATTTATTACATTTAATTTATAAACTGTTGGAGGCGAATGTTGAACCTGGCGGGTTCAAGTATTACTATCGTGTTGTTTAGGTTCTTCCGAAGTTGTTCATGATGTCGGATGCCGGTCACGTCTAGGGTGGGTTTTGGGGCGTGTCAATAAAAGAGAGGACGTCAATACGAATAATTTACTGAGTATGTAAGGCATATACAATAACATCATAATGTACTGATCGCCTCTCAAGGCGGGGTCATGCATGCTAACTTATATAATAAACAACATCATATCATATCATGTATTTCTGCGGAACGTGCAACCCAATCCATTCATCCCTACATTCATCACATATCTATATATCTATATATATATATATATATTTCCACGAAACGAACAGCCCAATCCATTTGTCCATACATTCATCACATATCTATATATATACATTCTCGTGAAACGAATGGCCCGATCCATTTATCCATACATTCATCACATATCTATATATATACATTGCCGCGGAACGAACGACGCGATCCATTTATCCATATATCCCGCGTCCGGGGCATCCTGCGTCCAGGACGATATCAGAATATCCCAACTGATTTTGTGGTACTGCGTATATAGCGCCTGGCCCTTCTTCCTATATCTAATATGTTCATATAGATACATGCATGTACATCATATAATATAAATAGCATGCATGAGAGCTCAATTAAAAGTTATAACTCTATCGGAGTGACGTAAGGTCGGCAGCCTCCGATTATATTATGAAACAATCATAATCATCATGTCTCACCTTGAAGGGACTAATTGATAGCAACCAAGGAAGCTTAATTTTCGTTGAAGACAGAAAAATATCAAGTTGCTTTAATGGGCTTCATTTGGTAATGAAAACATGTCTTGTAATGGAGGAATAGCTCCAGCCCAATGTAGATCTTTTGGGAAAGTCTTAATACTAATTGGAGGCCCAAATTGAAGACCAAGATGAGTTGGATTATGGCCCAAAACATGCCCAAAGAAGGAACAAGTTCAGCAGCCCATACTTATGTTTCTAGAAGATCATTTAATGCTATGTTGACTACATTTAATGTTTTTATTGAACAAAGTGTTGGTGGTCTTCTATGCACATTGGAACAAATGTTTGGTGGTCTTCTATGCACATTGGAACAAAGAATTGGTGGTCTTCTATGCAGCTTGGAAATTGCACCTTAATTAATTTAGTTTGACCAACTTTATTTTCTTTAGGGTGGCAGCCACCATTTCTCCTATATAAAGGGGTGTTTTCTCTTTCATTGTAACTAAGTTTGAATATTAATAATATTAGCCTTGTGCTTGTGGAGACCTTTGAGGTTCTCTTTTGGGTTATGCCCTTTTTGTTCTACTTTGAACCGCAACTCGGATTCTTCGATGGTAAGATTCCTTGTTTGAGTTCCTTCCCTCCATTTCTTCTTCTTCTTAATTGATTCAAATCCTTCTTTCACTATTAAACAACGTTTTAAGTATCAAATACTTGAACTTGTGAACTTCTTTCTCAAGAATCAATCCTTCCCCCTTTCTAATTTTCAATTCTAAAGTCTTCCGCTAACCGTGTTGTTATCAAGTGGTATCAGAGCGGTTCTATCAAGATTCCGTTCTTGATAATCTTTGGGATTTCTTGAAAGAAAGAAAAAAGAGCAAAAAAAAAAAAACTGAAAAAAGTACTGTAGCGTGAACAGTATCAAAATTATTAAAAAAAATAAAGAAATCTGTTCGAGTGAACAGTGACGTGAACACTAACTTCTAGTTATCTTCACTTGTTCTTGGTTTGTTCAAAGCTTTATCTTGTGATTTGGTGACTTTAAATTATTGGGAAATCCATTGTGGTTGTTATCTCTTGAAAATTCCATTAGTTTTAAAGATTCTTTGACTTTTGCTCATCAAGGAACTCAAGAGTCACTTTGAGGAATGCAAAAGTCATTGCAATACATTTGTATCCAAACTCATTGATATGTTCTAAATCTTTTCTTGAAAGTGTTTATTTCTTGCATTTAGTTTTCTTTATGTTCTCTTACTAGATACTTGAAGTATTTGTCCATACTTAGAGTTGTCTAGTAATTTTGTGTCTATTTCTTTGTTTCGTGCCAATTTGTTCCGTGTTTTTTTCTGTTATATCCCGTGTTTTCACACGTTTGGAGAAACTTGAATTATATGGGATTCTTGAGATATAAGATTAATTTTATATCTTGTTGAACATAGGAGTTATGCATGAAAGAATAGAGTCATGAAAGTGTGGGACAAGGCTAAGGGTAATTTTGGAATTTTGGAAATTTGTTTCGGGAATTACAAAATACGATTCACAAGTTGTTGGGCTTGTAAAATAAGAAACAATTGAGGCCCAAAATATTAGGGGGTGGCCGGCCATGATGGCCTTGGCCCAAGCCCAAAATTTGTATTTAATTTCCATAAGATTAATTAACATAATGGCCTTGATCCAAGCCCATTTTTACTTGGTCATGTGCTTGGTCATGTGACCAAGTCTTGATATTATATGTATAAGAAGATTCAAGACATTAGAAGGCAAGACCAAACAAAGCAAAAATAAGAAAGAAAAGGGAGAGGGTTTCGGGTTTGAGGGGCAAAATTGACCCTCCAAAATCTTGCTTCAAAAATTCATTTCTTGTTAAATTCCTACTAATTCAAGGTTCCTTTGCATCTTGGTATAGTTGGATTGGAGTGGGGAGCACTAGAATCTCCAAGGTGATCATATATTCAAGTGAAGGAGACTTGAGGAAAAGGTAAGAATTTCTACCTTTTTATTGTGTTGTTGAGTTTTGTTTGTGTTGTAGTATGTAGAAATGTGTTGATTGGATGGAAAAATGGAAGTTTGCAATGTGGGTTTGGAATTGGAGGTGTAGCCGTGTGTATATATATGTTGTATAGCCAAAAATGTGTTGAAACTATGTTGTATTCTAGTTGTGAATGTGATGGAATTCATGTTGAGAATGAAAGTGGAATAAATTTGATTGAATTGCTAAAATAGCACTTGGCCGTGTGGTGTATTTGGCTTGAGAATAAAATGGATTAAGTTTGTTTAGTGTATTGGAGTGTTATTGTAATGCTTGATATGTGAATGAAGTTAGAATGATATAAGTTTGTATTGAATTGGAATATAGAAACTTATGTCGTTTTAGTATAATTTTCCGACATTAAGGAAATGAAGTTGTTTGATTGCTAATAGTGATGATCATTGATGAATTTGGAAGTTGGAAACTTGTTATGAAGTTATATGCCAAAGATTTGATGTTTTGCATAAATTAAGACTTTGGCGGAAAATTGTATATTATGTATATCAAGTGTATATCTTAAGGAAAATGATATGAAATGCCTCTAAATCTATGTTGTGATGATCTTGAGTAATTATGGATGTGAAAGTAATGATGTTAGTTTGAAAGTTTGGATTAGAAGGGAAGTTATGGCAAGTTGTGGAAACAATGACTAGTTGAAGGATAATTGTGTTGTTAATGCTTTTTGTTGATGTTAATGTTGTTGTTTGGGTTGTTGTTGATGAATTATAGCCGAGTTGAATTCTCGGGGTGCTATATGTATAGGAGAGGTGCTGCCGAAATTTCGGTAGCCAATTATGCATCAAATTGGAACTTTGGTATTATTAGCTTACAATTGGTAAACTTGACCAATTGCAGTTTTTCGACGAAACGGGAAGTGAGATTGGAAAGGCTTAAGGAGCGTGAAAGGTATGTAAAGCAAACCCAATTCTTCCCTTGGCATGCCCCTAGTATGTTAGGGTCGGATCCGGGCCTCGAAGGACCTCTTGGCCCTCGGAATCCGCAAGACAAAATTTCAGTTTTTCCTTCAATAGAATTGAACTACTTTGATACGCTTTTTCTGAAATTATGCGATTTTGCTCCAAATTACTCAGAAAGTCATAGAATGTCTGTAGAACCTTTTTAGGTGACTCGATATGCTTAGAGGGCACAATTTGAGCCCGCCGCCTTATTTGTCCCGAGGCGGGCCCGCTATTTACGGTTTTGCCCCTAATATGCTAAAGATTCCTTTTTAAGCGATTTTTGAAAGAAATGTTTTAATTACCCTACTAATCGCTTAACGAATATTATTCTAAATATTCTATTAAATCTTATAAATTATTTTGACACTCGGAATGACTTCAGTAAAGTTATATTTTTGTAAATTATTATGATATCCGAATTGTATTAATTCTGATTCCGTCCGACTCCATTTGATTTGTTTGTCTTCGCTACGCCTCATCGAGTCTTTGAAAATACTTATGATATTTTTAAATTGCATTAGTCTCTCACTACTCCATTCGTGGATGTCCCAATGTTTCCCACACTGAGCCCGGGCCAGGATATGTTGTCAAGCGTAATTCTCTGCATTGTTCGCCGCGTCCCGTTGTGAGGGGGCAGGTATACGCGTACATGGGTCTGTGGAGTATGATGTGCCATGTCCGCCTATTCTGATCTGATCTGTATGGCCATTTTGATATGACATTATATGATACGGGGCCACGCCCCTTTTTCTGATTCCTCTGTATAGTGGCACCAGCGTCGGGAGGGTGGCCACATTCTGTCTGCCGAGTCCCGTGTCAGGGACCGGATATGATATGATATGACATATGTTTTTGTACGCATTCTGTCTGTTTTGGAAATATGCATTTGACACTCTGGATTCTGTACTCATTTTCTGTAACCAATATGATTTGACTTATGTGATTCCGCTTTACATATTCAGTACATATTTCGTACTGACCCCCTTTCTTCGGGGGCTGCGTTTTCATGCCGCGCAGGTACTGACGACAGGTTCGCTGATCCACACGTTTAGGATCCTATTTCTGCTATTTGGGGCGCTCTCTTCTACAGAGCCCATCTTTTGGTACAGTCTGTCACTGCTATCTGGATATGTACTTTGTTCAGGGTATGACGGGCCCCTGTCCCGTCTTATGATTATGATATGTTCTGTAGAGGTCTGTGGATACATCTGTGTGGGTTCTGTACATATGTTTGGGATATTCTGTTCTGTGATGGCCTTATCGGCCTATGTGTGCCAAGTCTGCTTTTCTGCTAAGTTCTGTAGCGACCACTAATATTATTATTATATTATTATTCTGTTAATATGCTAATTTGGGGTATCGGGTACGTATAGGTGCCCAGCTCGGGCACTGGTCGCGGCCCACGGGGTTGGGTCGTGACATTTTCTCTCTCTCTATTTTCATTGTGTATTTCTTATTTCCTGTCTGTTTAAGTTTTTTGTTGTCCTTTCTTTGTTTGTCATAAACTCCATTCTTGAATCAATCTTTGGAACTTACTTTGAAGTGTTTGAATTGCTGGTTTATTGAAGAACTTCGAGACACAACCCTTGAGTGGTAAAAGGCAAGAGTGGTGAGATTATTTGAGGGTAAAAGCCTAATAGTGTGAAATACGAGTGTTGAGAGCCACAACTTGAGTGATACACGTAAGGGAGTGTATGTGAGATCATTTTACTACTAACTGTTTTCTCTTTTTTTAAAGCATGTTTTCTACAGATTCTGAAAGCATTTGGAGTGAAGGGATGTATTATTCTAGTGAAGAAGAGTGGGAATCAGATGCAGAAGATGATAGAAGGGCATACAATGATTCTTGTGAAGATTATGGTGGCTACGATGAGTCAAATAGCCAAACCTATGATGAGTCACATCAGATTTGTGATTCGAGTGAAGGTAATAACATTTGTGAGGATTATAGTAGTGATGAATCTTTTGATTATGATGACATTAGTTATGGTGATGAATGTGCTGATTATGTTGAAGTTGGGAGTTTGAATCCTATTAAACCTACTCCGGTAAGATCTAGTTTGGGAAAGAGTCTTAGAAGAGGCCATGAGCTTACTAGAGTTAACAAAGTTTTTCAAACTAGAATTGAGGTACTGTCTAAGGTGTGTGCTACTAAGATTGACAAGAATGTTTGTCATAACTTAGTTAGTGCTTACTTTGTTGAAAAAGTAGGTTTATCCTGTGTTAAGCATGCTTCACCCTACACCTTAAAAGGAGTGAAGGTAGAGAAGAGGGTGTTGGTGTCATTAACTCTTGGGAGATACAAGGATGAGGTTTGGTGTGACGTAATCCCCTTATTCACATGTCATGTCTTATTGGGAAGGCCATGGTATCTCTATAAGAAAGTTTCATATGATCTAGGAAAGAATAGGTATTCCTTGGTGAAAGATGATGGAAAAAGAACTACCCTTGTATCTTTGTCACCTATAGAGATTCAAGAAGATCAATTAAAGGTAAGGAGATCAATAGAGGTGTTTGAAAAGGAAAAGGTCTGCAAGAGGGGAAACAATAGTGGGATTGGGAAGCCTAAAATTAGAGTTGATGTTAGAAGTCCTCCAAGGGATAAAAGAGGGATTCTAGGCAAGTATATGGGAACTTGTGATACTTATTGCAGCATACCTTGCCCGGGGATAGAAAGGGATGATGCCGCATGGACAACCTTCTCTACACCAAACAAAAGTGAGGATGAGAGACAAAAGAAAGAGAGAAGTGAGGGTGAGCAACTTGACAACTCGAGAGAGGAAGTGATGAGTGAAAAGAGTGAGTTGTTAAGAAGCAAAAATAAGTGGAAAGAATTGAGTGAAGTGAGCTCAAGAGGTAAAATAGAGAGTGAACAAGTGCACTTGAGAGATGAGGAAAAAGAAGAGATTAAAAGAATTGAGTGCATAAGTGTGAAAGATTCTTGTTCAAGTTCTAACCAATTAACTCATTCTTTTTCTAGTGTTTGTGCTCCAAATGTGCAGGTTATTGAAGAAGAACCCATTGAAGTGTTAGAACAACAATTGAAGGAAGAATCTAGCTTCAAATGGGATTTGAAAGGAGCAAAGGATGATGATTCATGGAAACAATTGCAAGTAGAAGACAAAGTTGAGCCTGATGATCTCATGTGGTATGACCTTATCGATGATCTATTTGTAGATGCAAATGAAAATGAACTTGTACCACAATCTCATAAATCAAGAGTTTTAAGCGAAGGTATAACTAAAATTGGGACTGAACCTAACCTTTTATGTGGTTCTTCTCAATTGAGCAATCTGCCACAATGTGGTGAAAGTGGGGGACGAGATAAGTTGAGTGAACAAATCAAAGAAAATTTGAGAGAGGATGAATCTTGTTCATATGTTAATCAACTAACTCTTTCTTGTTTTAGTCTTTTATCTCCTTTCATGCAGAAAATTGAGGATGAACTTTGTGTAAAGGATGATGACAACTCACTTGAAGAAGACAATCTCATGGGTCAAGGTTTTAAAGTGTGGGATAACCCATTGTGGGATGATACTAAACATGAGTTTACTGTACATTTTTGTCCACTTTGGGATTCCAATGAAGGAAGCAAAGGTGATGAAGTTTCCAATAAAGACATTGAGACACATGAAGCTTTTGGTGCCGTAGATATTGAGAAAGTTGAGCTAGGTGCAGAATGTAGTAGCTCAAGTGTGGAAAAGGACAAGTGCTCACATGTTTTCAACTTCACAATATCTTTATCTTGTTTTCTAGATCCTTATTTGCAGGTTCATTCCAAGCCACTTCACAAGAAAATAACTTTTGATCCATATCATGACCATGGTATATTGAATGGTGAGGTTAAGTTGTTTAGAAAGAGCAAATATGGTATGTTTTCTTGGTATATGCTTTTGGTCTGACTAATGATCCTCTACTGTTTAAAGAGCTAATGAATTGTGTTTTTAGTTCTTGTGTTGGAAATTACATTGTTCTATTAGATGATGTAATGCTTGGATATTTAAAAGGGGTGTTTGTGCATAAAAGAACTAAGTGGGTTAAGTGGTTGCATGGTCACTACCTTGTGTTGTTTTTACCAAATGCTTGTTTTGTTTCCTTTGTTTGCTCCCTACTTATTGTGATTATCATGTTGGTTGCAGGTCAATGTCAAGATTCGAGGACAAATCTTCTTTAAGAGGGGGAGAATGATAGCAACCATAGAGGCTCAAATGCATTAAGGAGCAAAAAAGGTCACCACCAAGATTCGGGACGAATCTTCTATAAGAGGGGGAGAATGATAGCAACCAAGGAAGCTTAATTTTCGTTGAAGACAAAAAAATATCAAGATGCTTTAATGGGCTTCATTTGGTAATGAAAACATGTCTTGTAATGGAGAAATAGCTCCAGCCCAAAGTAGATCTTTTGGGAAAGTCTTAATACTAATTGGAGGCCCAAATTGAAGACTAAGATGAGTTGGATTATGGCCCAAAACATGCCCAAAGAAGGAACAAGTTCAGCAGCCCATACTTATGTTTCTAGAAGATCATTTAATGCTATGTTGACTACATTTAATGTTTTTATTGAACAAAGTGTTGGTGGTCTTCTATGCACATTGGAACAAATGTTTGGTGGTCTTCTATGCACATTGGAACAAAGAATTGGTGGTCTTCTATGCAGCTTGGAAATTGCACCTTAATTAATTTAGTTTGACCAACTTTATTTTCTTTAGGGTGGCAGCCACCATTTCTCCTATATAAAGGGGTGTTTTCTCTTTCATTGTAACTAAGTTTGAATATTAATAATATTAGCCTTGTGCTTGTGGAGACCTTTGAGGTTCTCTTTTGGGTTATGCCCTTTTTGTTCTACTTTGAACCGCAACTCGGATTCTTCGATGGTAAGATTCCTTGTTTGAGTTCCTTCCCTCCATTTCTTCTTCTTCTTAATTGATTCAAATCCTTATTTCACTATTAAAAAACGTTTTAAGTATCAAATACTTGAACTTGTGAACTTCTTTCTCAAGAATCAATCCTTCCCCCTTTCTAATTTTCAATTCTAAAGTCTTCCGCTAACCGTGTTGTTATCACTAATGACGTAAGGTGAGGCTAACAATAGTGAATAGTCATCAAGGAGGATATAGGGTAAGATCATAAATCTTATAAAAGCATCAATTTACGAACCATGGAGCCTTTAGAAGTAGAATCGTCATCATTATCATAAGAAACTCGTAACAATCTTGAACGTTCGACTCTTGGAATGTAAGAAGGTCATGGAATGCATGGAAGGTGGAATATAGGAATCATGCCTTTAATAAAGAAAGGGGCTAACCTTACATACCTTTATGTCTCCTTAACTTTATCGACTAACGCTTTCCTTCGAAGCTCGCGATTCTACATTCAAGGAAATTTGTACTACATTAAATTATTAGAAACATACTTAGGTCTAAGCTAGACGACTAGGAGCTAATGAAAATTGGACAACATCTCCTTTGTTTCTACAACTTTCCCCATACAATAAACAATTCCTAAACATCAATGACAACACCCATAATACCATAATCAATAATCTTCACCAAGTTAAGCATTATCCAATTCTCAAAATCCCCTTTCAAGGTCATCCACAACCATAGCTACAACACAAATCATATTCATTCATATATAATACTTCTTCAAAATTCTTAATATCATTCATAACAAGATTATATTCATAGCATATCAAGAACTATGATTCATATCAAGTTCTATTCGAGAATACCACTATTTCCACATTTAAGCTTCATATTCTATTTCTTTCCTAATCCAAGTCATTCAACCCCTCAATACTCTTAATAACGTGTAATGAACATGAAACTCACCTTTGATGGTGTAGAGATGTACTTTGGATGAAAATACCTCACTTGGAGGAAAACCCGACTTCAACACCAAAGAGATTCTTGGTTTCCACAAACCCTAGAGAACATCCTTGCACTTGATTCTACTAATTCTTGGTGTTTAATCTTTGATTCCTCTTGGATTTGTGACAATATGATGTGGGGAATATTCTAGAGCTTTCAAGATTTGGAGAGAAGATGAAATGTGAAAATTATAGACAAGGATCGTTTATTTATAGCTGGAACCAGAAAATTCCAGCGAGGCGAGTTGACGGCCGGGTCGACGGTCCCATCGACACGTCCACGGTCCATCAACTTGGTCTGTCGACTTGCGCCTGTAGATTTCAGCTTGCAGGAACGTGTTGTCGGTGCACAGTGACGGTCCATCGACATGTCGACGACCCGCAGGCACTGACTGGTGTCTGCAGAATTTCTTAAATCCACTCAGATTGCGTCGATTCAATTTGTTCAACTTCTAACCCCGTAAATCACCAGGAATAACTACTGGTACATTTGTATTCGGGGTAAGATATTCTCTACCTTGACTTTCTCCAACAAGCTTTCTGCTCTTTTCTCAAATGTCTTTGGAATCTTAATTAGAATCATTAATTATCTCTTCTTACTTGTAGGGATATCATATGCACCTTAACTTACATTAGTGTATTCACCGCTCAGCAACCCGAAATTTTGAGGTGTAACAAATATGATAGAAGAAAGTGTCCTAAAAGGGAGCATAGAAGAAGGTCAAAAAAGATGAGACAAATCAACCTCACAAAAGGAAGTGGAAAAATAAATGACCTTATCCTTCCTAAAAGGAGAACAAGCTGCCTGTATGGACCAAAACACACCTTATCCACTCGTTATCCTATAAGTGGGGACTCAAATTTATTTGGGTTCCTAAAGCCACTCCTTGATCAGGGCTCAGAGGGCCTACGTGAGAGAAAAATAAGAGATTAGTGATTAGACTCCTCTAACATAAAGGGCTCACTAGAGGGAAAAGGTAGCATGGTTTCCCTCATAAAGAAAACTATCAAATGGGATAAAGGGCTCAAGGAACAACTATAAGTGGTATCGGGGATTGTAACGGCCCGTGTCGTCGTTTAGACTTTTTGATACTTTTAACCCTGTTAACCCTTCCCTTAGCTTCGTTAGTGCATGTTTAACTCATATGGATGGGTAGCACCATTTTCAAGGTGATTCAGATTAGTCTTGAGGGAACTAGAGGCTTAAAGCAAAAAAAACTATTGACCAATCGTCAACTTTTTAGTAAACAAACCTTTTTGGAAATTTCGTCTATTCCATGGGGTTTAAAAAATCATTTATAAATTGATGGCGTGATTGGTTGAGTTCCCGAGGCACTCGGGAGTGTTTTGGGTCTTTGGTTGGAAACTTGACTTTAGGGGTTTTGGGGTTGACCGAGTCAAAAAGACATCCTTTTGGAATTATGAGGGAACGGATGGATTCATAGCATGTTTTTATGTTCGTATGCATGTCTGGTGTGTATCCTAGGGGTCTCAGATGAGTGTCGAGTTTTGGGTCGAACTTGGTGAAAATTATATTTTTGCTGGTGTCTGATGTCTCGCTTCTGCGGGTGTGGTTTCACATCTGTGAGTCTGCTCATGCGTGACTTGCCTGCAGATGCAATGTGCTAACTATTTAAGTGACGCCGTGGTTGCGAAGTCCTCCGCGTGGAGGTGACTCCGCATCAGGGGACAAGGTGTATGCGGATGCGGACATCGCTAAGCAGAAACTTTCCCTTTTATTTCCCAACTTCGAACCATTCTTCCCATTCACTAAATTCCTAACCTAGAGACTATTATGGGCAATTCTGAAGAGCTTTTGGGTGCAATCATCTTGGGGTAAGTTCCTTTGCTTTATCTTGTGATTTATTTATGGTTCAAGATTAGATTCCATGCTAGTTTCATGAATTAGATTGGGGAAGACGGGTTAGGAATCCTAAATTTCTTCTATGATTTCTTTGCTACTCTAATGAGTTTTATGAGGAGATTTCTTAGATTATAGGCTTCTAATCATTGGGGAATTAGATATTAAGTTGAATCTCTTCCTAAATTCTAGGGTTTGAATATATGGAATTTGGAGGTTTTCCTTATTTGACGAAATTAATGCCAATTGAGGACTAATTGATATTGGTGATTGGTGATTGGACTTCTTGAACTTTGGATTGACCTTTTTCATCTCATAGTTTCCCATTTTACCCTCGTAGGCTTGGGGACTCTTTTAGGTTTTTTTTTTTAAAGTATAGCAATATATATATCGTTAGATTCGTAGTCTAAAGTAGATCATTTAATTATTAGACTTTGAGTGTTTAGAGGCTATCCAGAAGTGGAAAGCCCAAGTTTGACAATTTCAGGCTCATGTTCGGTAATCGAGGTAGGTTATGGCTTACCTTTGTTAGACATTGATTAGCGATTCACATGTGTTATGTATTATTGACGGGGAAAGCATGATAGGACTTTAGGCATGGTGTGGAGTGGTGATCCAATTAGATTGGTATGATTTCTGATTATGTGGGTTTGTCGTCGTTATTTACGCAATGATTAACCTGTGGTGTACTTGACTATGTGATTGTGGTGATGTGGGATGTACTAGATGTATTGTGGTAATTGGGATTAAATATTTGATAAGTTTCCATGATGGTTTGTTAATCCATATCATATTCATTGGCGTTTGATTTCCTCATTCCTGCATTCATACATTCATTTATAATGAACGATTTTTTGAAACAGGTGATGCAAAAGTTAAGGAAACATTTTGAAAAGGAAAGAAAGAGAAAGATGAAAGTTGTAATTTTATTGCTGTCGATCCGAAGTATGTACAGACGTATAGTGGTAGAGTCAGGATCCGAGGTATGTGCAGAGTGGCTAATACATGACGATGCGGGTCTGTCACGACCCAAACCCATGGGTCGTGACTAGTGCCCGAACTGGACACTCGTATACGTACCTGCTAAATATAGTCAGACTGAAACTAAGGACAGTATGGAGACTTGTAAAAGCAACCGCAAGATTCATAACGCCATATATCATAATAACCTGTCTCCTGAGGAGTCACAGCTAACTAAAGCACGACATAATATGCAAGCCGACAAGGCTGCCACTACATACGGGAATATCCAGAGCAAATCATATCGACACTGCTGACCATAACCCATACACAACCCACATATGTCTACAGACCTCTAAGAGTATCATAGTAAAATATGACGGGACAGGGCCCCGCCGTACCCCTGGATATGTATAGGTCTACATCAAAAGATCTGTACCAAAATGAGATAGGCTCTGGAACAATAGAGCTCTCCAAATAGCTGAGCAGAAGTCCTAAGCTGGAGGATCACCAAATCGAGTATCTGTACCTGCGGGCATGAAACGCAGCCCCCCGAAGAAAGGGGGTCAGTACGGAATATGTACTGAGTATATAAAGCATGTAATACAATAGGGAAAATCACAACTGCATAAACGATTACAGGAGGCAAGTATGATAATCAAAGATACCAATGCACCTGTGCCTTACGATATGAAAATCATGCATGTCTATATCATATACCATATCGAGCCCATTATGGGACTCGGTGAATAAGTCATCATATACCATCCTCTACGCCATAATCAGATCATCATCATCATCATCATATATATACCGTACCCGGCCCTCTAGTGAGGGACTCGCTGAACAATGCAGAGAAACTGTGCACGAAAACATACTCGGCCCGGGACTCGGTGAAAGATATATTAACGGCATGCACGAGCAGAGTAGTGAGCAACCATAGGCAACTAAGTCATATCTGAGACTCAATAGAATAATCAAAATGAACTATCATTTGAAAATCAAAGACAATAGTCATGTCAAGTACCCTTCGAATTTCACTATGTATCATATCAAATAGAACTTCATGAATCATAGACACGTACAAGACATAATGAAATAGGTTCTGGAAATCAAGAACATTAGGCATCCTAGTGCCTCTAAGAATAGGAGTTTCTTTGGAGCATATACATTCGTTGTCTGTTTGTCTCACATAGATCATACTAAAAAGAAAGAAGGGTTAGCTTTACATACTTGTCGTAGATCAATCGTAACCAAGCTTGCTTTGTCGCCCCTTTAGCCTATTTAACACGAGAGTAACACTATTGTTAACAAACTATGACTTCTCAAACTTATAAATCTACAACCAATCACTTATGGGAATCACTTCTTAGTTCATACTTCTTGATTAGTATTTTGATTAGCTAAGGATTTAACGAAAATCGGGCAGTACTTCCTCTATATAACTCGCCTAACCCGAATTTACAGTTAATCTCCGATTATCACAACAATACCAACAACAACCCAGTAAGCTCTCTTAATTCCTTTTCATCTAATTCAAGAACACAAAATCTCTTTCCTCGAGTTTTAGTCCATATCTATATCGATAAATTTTCCATCGATTCTCTTTATAAACACATAGACATATATAGCAACATCAAGAACGTATTATTCATGCTATTTACCATAATTTCCATCCATAACAACATCTACATAATCCACAAAACATCCCATAAGCCAACAACAACACCAAATACAATCTACGGTATAATTTTTGTATTTCTCATCCCACAATTTAGCTATGACTTCAATGAATTTGAGTATACTTAGAAGAGGATAATTCTTACCTTATATGCCAAGAAATACTCTTCTTCCACATTACTTCACCTTGAAGAAATTCCAAATTCAACAACATGACAAAATGAAACAACGAGATCGAAGTGGTGAGCAAAGCCCGTACATTGTTCTTGAGAAAAAAACATACACTTTCTTCCGTAAAATATCAAGTCACGTTGCTGCTCATTCCCTTGTACGAGAATTCTCCAAATAAAGATGAGAAATTTCCACACGTATTTTTTTAAGCAAAATCCAACAGGAGAGAATGCTATATTTACATATGCTTCTAACGAATTAGAATAAGTTGCTGCACTAGCATATTTTCATCTGACCCCTTTCAACTAAGGTGGACTCCATATAAATCCTTTTTCTAGTGGTGGTGTGGCCCACTTACTCTCATACTAATTAATAATTACCCTACACCTAAAGTTGCCACAAATCAAGCCTAAAATTACTTAGTCATAGGCTGGTCATTTCCATGTTTGCCATGTGGAAAGGATGGTTGTCACTTGACTTCATCTAGTAAGTGATTATTTTATTCTTTTATCCCTACCATAATCCCACATTTAAACAATTACACATATAATTAATTTCTTTATCTCAATTCACTTAAACATGGACCACTTTTAACATACTTCATATACTCATTATCATAATCATGTGGTAGAACTCTAGTCCATAACCTCCTTATAAATACACCAAATATTATTCCTAATCACCGCCATCATACTTGTTAAGTCCTAAATTATTTCGGGACCTCATCCTTTTATACATCAAGCTCTTAATTTGCATGCTTGAATATGACAGAATCCTTCGGGCTCGAGTAAATTTGCTCATGTTGGATGGTTCAATTTCCTAGTCCAAAAATACGGCATATCATAGCTTGGATCGTATTTTACTCAAATAAATTTCAAACCTTGACGAAGCTTATTTTCTTCGATTTGTTTAACTTCCAATATTTACAACACATCTGTACCATTACTCTAACCACCTATAAGCTTGTGGGATAACCTCGTTTCCGTTACTAATGTCATTTAACTTGCAAGCTTTCCAATGCATGAAAACATGGGATGTAACAAATCCGATGTTAATATTCTAATCATGGTCAATTAATCCCACTTCACTAATATCTCCACTAATTAGTAATTAATAAGCAAACTGTGCGTTATTAAAATCGGGATTAAGAATTCCTTGTCTCATATCTCAAAAATAATCCTGTCCTTGAACTTATGTCGATTAGCTTACGAATAATCCAACGTACGAAAATACGTGATATAACATCCTTCCCCCCTTTGGAACATTCGCCCTCGAATGTTAAACTAGTCCTACACTCCCAATACTTCTTTAAATGTTCTTTTATTGATTTATGCCCTTCACATGTCTCTTTCGTTGGTCAATTCCCTCCAATTCATTATAACACATTCCAGATCTGTAAGTAACCATTCCTGTAATATTTCCTCTTTCTGTTGCTTCTCGAGGTAATAATTCCACATTGTTGTCTTACCCCCCTCCTTATTTTGCAGTTGGTTGACATTTGTATTGCGAGCTCTTCTGCTGAAATCTTACTCATTCCCTGGTGCACTTAGTCATAACTCGACTCTCCCTTCTTCTATAGTTACTCCCTTAAGATGCATCGTTCACTTCATCTTACCTTTTAATCTTTAAATAAGATTTTATAACGCGCAGACGTCCCGCGTCGGTTTATTAGACGTTACAATCCTTGGAGTATTTAATGCCTCTGGTAACCTGTAGACCCTTCGCAGACTCTACGAACAAAACGAAACTTCCCAAGGTGTAACATTATTTTACTCCAATAATCTTGCATTGCTCTGCTGTTACAGTCCATATTCTGGAATCTTCAGCATCATCTGTCACTTATCGACTTTCTTTTTAAAAGATTTTATCTGTCACTTTGCCTTTAGCTCTTAATCTCGATCTTTGGAGTTGGCTATCAAGTAGCTGGAGCTCCCTCGTATTATAACTTTACACAACTGCTCTGTGATTTGACTATCATTAACTGGTGTAATTCTGAAAGATATTTTTGATTTGACATATAAATTCACTGTCATCCAGTACCCCGCTTGTTCTGATCGTCTCGCTTAAACCATTTCACAATTTCCCTTAATCCTACTTGTAACACTTTAGGCATATTGTCGCGTGTCGTTTCTTTATTTAATTCACCCCTTCTATTGCCTCTTTACTCAGATTTTGCTCTTAGTTTTTCTATCACACATTATGTTGCAATCTTTACAAGAATATGCGAAGGTGCTCAAATTAGCCCAAGAAATACCTTGCGTCGTTTCACTAGTCTTCATGCTTTACCTTGCATTTCTCCTCTCGTATCTTACAAATGTCCTGTAGCTTCCTGTTTATAGATAGATGTGGTGCACAACACACTGATAAACAAGACTCTACCAGACACGGTCTGTAGACACTCCGAGAATGAACTACTCTGATACCACTTTTGTCACGACCCAAACCCATGGGCCACGACTAGTGCCCGAACTGGACACTCGTATACGTGCCTGCTAAATATAGTCAGACTGAAACTAAGGACAGTATGGAGACTTGTAAAAGCAACCGCAAGATTCATAACGCCATATATCATAATAACTTGTTTCTTGAGGAGTCACAACTAACTAAAGCACGACATAATATGCAAGCCGACAAGGCTGCCACTACAGACGGGAATATCCAGAACAAATCATATCGACACTGCTGACCATAACCCATACACAACCCACATATGTCTACAGACCTCTAAGAGTATCATAGTAAAATATGACGGGACAGGGCCCCGCCGTTGTTACACCTCGAAAAAGTCCCCGTACATGTTCAATGAATAGACCAACGAAGGGTATGAGTGTGCGACGTTTTACTAAGTAGGGAATGACGATTCATGAATTTTTGGAAATAAGAAATTTATAAAATTTCAATTCAGCCTGTGGTCGTAAAACAAAATACGGCCCGTAAAGTGATTTACACACCGTATACTGCCATCGTCCTCCAACGTTCCAAAAATTTCAACTTTCTGTCCAAAGTTTAAATGGTAAAATACGACCCAGTTTACGGACCGTCAACTGAAATACGGCCCGTAAACTGTGGCTGTAAACCATCATGACCTCCAGAAAACCTTTCTGTTTTTGATATGCTTAAATACGACCACGTTATACGGTCCGTAAACTGTGGTTTACGACCACTGTACTGTTATATCCCGTGTTTTCACACGTTTGGAAAAATTCGATAAATATTGGATTCTTGAGATATAAGGTTAAATTTGATAGTTTGTTGAACATAAGAGTTATGTATGAAAGAATATTATCGTGGAAGTGTGGGATAAGGCTAAGGGCAAAACGTGGAATTTCGGAAATTGGTTTCGGGAATTGCAAAAATAAAATTTGTAGCCATTTGGGCTTGCAAAAATAAGAAGCACAATGAGGCCCATTTCTTGATATGGCCCAAACCCATGCCTTTAAGATATTTCCCATGTGCTAATTAGTGAATATTAGTCTTTAACTCTTAAGAAGGTTCAAGAGAAAAATAAGACAAGGAAAGAAAAACAAGAACAAGAGCAACACTAGAGACCATTTCGGGTTTGGTATAGAAAAATTACCCCCTCCAAATCTTGCCTCCAAAATTATTTTCTTGTTGGAATCCTACTAATTCTAGGTCCCTTCTCAACTTGGTGTAGTTGGTTTGGAAGAAAGAGGTCTTGTTCCTTCAAGTTGACCTTATATTCAAGTGAAGAAGATTGAGTAAAAAGGTAAGAATTTATCCCTTATTATTGTGTTATGAAGTCTTGTTTGTGTTGTAGTATGTAGAAATGAGTTGATTGTGTGAAGAAATGGAAGTTTGCAAAGTGGGTGTGTGTTATAGCTATATGGCCGTGAGTATGTATATGTTGTATAGCCACAATGTATAGAATTCATGTTATATCTTAGTTGTGGTTGTGTGAAATGCATATAGGAATTGAAAGTTGCATGAATTTAGTTGATGTTGATAGAAGGGCATATGGCCGTGTACTATGTTGAAGTTGGAATGGAATGGATTAAGTTTGTTTAGTATGTTAGTTGTGTTATTGAGATTCTTGTAATGTAAATGAAGTTAGAATGATAAAAGTTTGTATCGAAATGAAATATGGAAGCTTATGTCGTTTTAGTACGATTTTATGACATTATGAAAATGAAGTTATTAGGTTGCTAATTATGACAAGTATTGATGAACTTGGAAGAAGGAAACATGTTATGAATACGTATGCCAAAGATTAGGAGTTTTGGATAAATTATGACTATGGCGGAAAGTTGTATATTATGTATATCGAGTGTATAACTTAAGGAAAATGATATGAAATGTCTCTAAATCTATATTGTGATGATCTTGAGTGATAATGGATGTGAAATCAATGATGTTAGTTTGAAAGTTTGGGTTAGAATGAAGGTTATGTCAACTTGTGAGAAAAATGACTAGTTGAAGGATAATTGTGTTTTTAATGTTCTTTGTTGATGTTGATGTTGTTGTTTGGGTTGTTGTTGATTGATTTGGCCGAGTTGAATTCTCGGGGGTGCTATATGTATAGGGGAAGTGCTGCCGAAATTTCGGTAGACAAATAAGAGTTGAATTGAACTTGTAGCATCTATAACCTACAATTGGTAAATGTGACCATTTGCAGATTTTCGACGAAACGGAGAGTGAGCTTGGATAGGCTTAAAAAGCTCAAAAGGTATGTAAAGCTACCCCGATCCTTCTTTTGGCATGTCTAAGTGTTTTAGGATCGGATTCGGGCCTCAAAAGACCTTCTTGGCCATCGGAATCCGCAAGAGAAAATCTCAGTTTTTCCTTCAGTAGAATTGAACCATTTTGATATGCTTTCCTGAAATTATGCAAACTTTCTCTAAACTCCTTGAAAAGCTATAGAATGTCCGTAGAACCTTTATAGGTGACCCCATAAGCTTAAAGGGCGTAATTTGAGCCCACCGCCTTGCTTGTTCCGAGGTGGGCCCGCTATTCCCGGTTTTGCCCTTAATGTACTAAAGTCTCCTTTTCGAACGATTTTTGAAAGAAACGTTTCGACTACCCTTTTTATTACCTAACGAATATGGTTTTAAATATTCTATTAAGTTTGATAAATTATTTTGACACTCGGAACGACTTCAGGAAGGTTATGCTTCTGTAATTTATTATGATGTCCGAAATGCTTTTATTATGATCCCGTCCGACTTCATTGGATGTGTTTGTCATTAATATGCCTCATCGAGTCTCTGAAAATATTTATGATATTTTAACTGCATTTAGTTTCTCACTACTCTATTCGTGGATGCCCCAATGATTCCCACACTGAGCCCGGGCCAGGATATGTTGTCAAGCGTAATCCCCTGCATTGTTCGCCGTGCCTCGATGTGAGGGGGCAGGTATACGCGTACATGGGTTTGTGGAGTATGTTGTGCCATGTACGTTTGTTCTGATATGATTTACTATGGCCATCTGATATGACATATTGTGTTATGGGGTTATGCCCCTATTTTGATTCTTATGTGTTGTGGCACCAGCGTCGGGAGGGTGACCACGTTCTGTCTGCCGAGTCCCTTGGCAGGGGCCGGATTTGATATGACATATGTTTCTGTACACACTCCGCATGTTTTGAAAATATATATTTGATACCTTGTATTTTCTGTTTACTTTCTGTACATTATATACCAGTTATGATTTTGTTTCTGCAACTCAGGCTTTACATATTCAGTACATATTTCGTACTGACCCCCTTTCCTCGGGGGCTGCGTTTTCATGCCGCGCAGGTACTGACGACAGGTTTGCCGATCCGTCTGTCTAGGATATCTTTTCCGCCATTTGGAGCGCTCTTTTATTCAGAGCCATCTTTTGGTACAGTCTGTCACTTCTATATGTGTATATTCTCGTTCATGGGTACGGCGGGGCCCTGTCCCGCCATATGATTCTGTTGGTCCATTTAGAGGTCTGTAGACATGTTTGTGGGTTGGGATCTTTCTGTACAGATATGTGTATGTGTTGTGTTTGGGCGATCCCCTTCGTCGCGGCGGCCGGTCCGCATATATCTAGATGTTGCTTTGTTGGCCCTGTGAGGCCTTTGTTGGTATTTTCTGCGTGCAGGGTATTTGGGATAGTCCGTAAAACAAAGGAAACTCTGCCGAAATTTTTCTGGAAATTATCTAAATTTAGAATAAAGCCTTGTTGGCTTCTGCCATATACTAGAATGCGTTTCAGTGCCCAGATCGGGCACTAGTCACGGCCTACGGGGTTGGGTCGTGACAAAAGTGGTATCAGAGCGGTTCGTCCTCGGAATGTCTACAGACCGTGTCTAGTAGAGTCTTGTTTATCGGTGTGTTGTGCACCACACCTATAGACGGGAGGCTACAGGGCATTTAGGATACTACCCTTCTTTCTGTCTTAGATCGTGCGATAGAACTGTGTTATCAGGATGATTCCTCCCTAACAAATTGTTACATTTGCAGTTATGCCTCCAAAAAAGGCGACAGCGGCCCAAAAGGCCAAGGCAACGGCTACGGGAGAGACTAGTCGGGCCCAGAGGGTTACCAGGGCCCATGATCATATTGCTCCTGATGTTTTGCCCCCGGCAGAGGGCTCTTCCACACCGCCACATGTAGAGGAGATTGGAGCAGCAGCAGATACAGGTCGAGGGGCGGCTCCACCGCCAGCTCCCGATATTCCAGTACCTGAGCCTCCAGCTCCACGGCTAGGGACTGAGGATCAGACTATGAGAGAGGCAGTCCAGCTATTGACTAGACTTGTGGCAGGACAGGTTCAGGGGCACGGACTGGGAGGTGACCGGGCTTACAGGCGTGACAGTTCGAGAGCCCGTGAGTTCTTGACTTGTGGCCCTCCAGAGTTCTTCGGGACAAAGCCCGAGGAGGATCCCGAGGAGTTCATCAGGAAGATGCGGCGCACCTTACAGTTTATTAATGCTTCCGCGACAGAGTCAGTCACATTGGCTTCTTACCGGTTGTATGATATAGCGGCAAATTGGTACGAGTCATGGGAGTTATCCAGAGGCGACGACGCTCCCCCAGCAGTTTGGGATGATTTTTCTGAGGCTTTTCTTAGCCACTTTCTGCCTCCGGAGCTACGGCGAGCCAAGGCTGACAGATTCTTATTGCTGAGACAGAGGGGTCGCAGTGTTCGAGAGTACAGTATGGAGTTCGACTCATTGGCCCGATACGCACCTGCTGTGGTAGCTACTATGGCTGACAGGATGCACAGGTATATTATGGGGCTGGACCGTTATTTTGTCGACAGCTGTTTAGTATTGGCTGCTCAGCCCGGCATGGATATTGCCCGGATTCAGGCCCACGCCCAGGGCATGGAGGACCGGCATAGGGAGCGTCAGCCTGATAGGAGCCAGGATCGGAGACAGCCCAAGAGGGCCAGATCATCTGGGTATTCTGGAGATTCTCGGGGCAGGCAGCCTCAGCAGCCGCAGCAGCCTAGCAGACATCTATCCCAGCCGGCTCAGAGCGCACCTCCACAGCCTACAGGTCGCAGATTTGATAGCCCAGGTTATTCAGGAGCAGGTCAGAGCTCCAGGGCTTCAGGTTCGCGGACAGACAGGGGTTCTGGTCAGACGAGGCCACCTAGGCCTCAGTGTTCTTATTGTGGCAGATACCATCCTGGGGAGTGCTACAGAGCCACCGGTGCATGTTTTTCTTGTGGCCTTCAGGGCCATTCTGTGAGAGATTGCCCGTATAAGGGTAGTTCGGGTGGTGCAGCGCAGCCTACCGGATCAGCCGCCAGGTCTTCATCTTCATCAGTGGCTATGCGCCCTACGGGGCCAGGTACTTCAGCACCAGCGGGTCGCGGCAGAGGCCGTGGTGGAGCTTCTAGTACTAGCGGTCCTTCGAACCGCATCTATGCTCTGTCCAGCCGCCAGGATCAGGAGGCATCGCCTAATGTCGTTACAGGTACATTATTGGTTTTCTCTCGGTCTGTGTATGCATTGATTGATCCAGGTTCGACTTTGTCATATATTTCGCCTCTGGTTGCTTGTAAAATTGGTATAATATCTGAACCTATAGAGCCGTTTGAGGTAGCCACACCGATTGGGGACTTTATTGTAGCAAAACAGGTATATAAAAACTGTTCCGTAATTGTATGTGGCCGTGACACTAAGGCAGATCTGGTGGAGTTAGGTATGGTCGAGTTTGATGTTATTATGGGAATGGACTGGCTAGCCTCCTGTTATGCTAATGTTGACTGCCAAAATAAGGTAGTTCGTTTCCAGTTTCCTGGGGAGCCAGTTATAGAATGGGCCGGTAATACAGCATCGCCGAAAGGTAAGTTTATTTCATACCTTAAGGCAAAGAAAATGATCAGAAAGGGTTATTTTTATCATCTGGTTAGGGTACAAGACTTGACAGCAGAAACGCCGACTCTTCAGTCAGTTCCCGTGGTTAATGAATTTCCAGATGTGTTCCCAGAAGAGCTTCCAGGCCTTCCTCCAGAGCGGGAGATAGATTTTACTATTGATTTGCTTCCAGATACTCAGCCGATATCTATTCCCCCGTACAGAATGGCACCGGCAGAATTGAAAGAACTGAAAGAGCAGTTGAAGGATCTGTTAGAAAAAGGCTTTATTAGACCCAGTACTTCGCCTTGGGGAGCCCCGGTATTATTTGTGCGTAAGAAAGACGGGTCGTTGCGTATGTGTATTGATTATCGACAGCTGAATAAGGTAACCATAAAGAATAAATACCCCCTCCCCAGAATTGAAGATTTGTTTGATCAGTTGCAGGGCGCCAAGTATTTTTCGAAGATAGATCTTCGGTCTGGCTATCATCAGGTACGGGTACGGGAGGCCGATATTCCTAAGACAGCATTCCGGACCAGATATGGGCATTATGAATTCAGAGTTATGTCTTTTGGGCTGACTAATGCTCCTGCGGTATTCATGGATTTAATGAACCGGGTATTCAGGCCATTCTTAGACATGTTCGTAATTGTATTTATCGATGATATCCTGGTTTATTCTCGGTCCGAGGCAGAGCACGCAGATCATCTGAGAGCGGTATTGGGGGTACTTCGGCATCAGGAATTATATGCAAAATTTTCTAAATGTGAATTCTGGCTGGCTTCAGTGGCATTTCTGGGGCATATTATTGCAGCTGATGGTGTCCGGGTGGATACACAGAAGATTGAGGCCGTGAAAAATTGGCCCAGACCCACGACGCCCACAGAGGTACGTAGTTTCCTGGGGTTAGCTGGCTATTACAGAAGATTTGTGGAAAAGTTTGCTTCGATTTCAGCGCCTTTGACAAGGCTAACTCAGAAGAGAGCCAAGTTCCAGTGGACTGATGCTTGTGAACGAAGCTTCCAGTTGCTGAAAGAGAAGCTGACTACAGCCCCAGTTCTGACTCTTCCAGAGGGACCCGATGGATATGTTATTTATTGTGACGCTTCTGGTGTGGGATTGGGCTGTGTATTGATGCAGCACGGTAGAGTTATAGCTTATGCTTCTCGGCAATTGAAAAAGCATGAAAAGAATTATCCTACTCACGATCTGGAGCTTGCAGCGGTGATCCATGCCCTGAAGATATGGAGACATTATTTATATGGCGTTCATGTTGATATCTATACAGATCATAAGAGTCTCCAGTATATTTTCAGACAGAAAGAGCTTAATTTGCGGCAGCGGAGGTGGCTGGAGCTCCTGAAAGACTATGATGTGGATATTCTGTATCATCCGGGCAAGGCTAATGTTGTTGCAGATGCGCTTAGCCGGAAATCTATGGGCAGCCTGGTAGATTTACAGCCAGACAGGAGAGAGATAGTACGTGACATTCATCAGTTGGCTAATCTTGGGGTTCGTCTGGCCGATTCTGGAGGTACACGGATTTCTGTCCGAGGGGTTTCTGAGTCATCTATTAAGGAAGATATCAAGCGGCATCAATATGAAGATCCTGTTTTGGCACGATACAGAGACACGGCCTATGATAAGGGGAAGACTCCGTTCGAGTTCACTCCGGACGGGACTTTATTATTCAGGGGCAGGTTGTGTGTACCTGATATTGCAGGTCTTCGGCAGCAGGTTATGAGCGAGGCACATTATGCTCGCTATTCGGTCCATCCTGGGTCTACAAAGATGTACCATGATCTCCGATGCTTATACTGGTGGGATGGCATGAAACGGCATATCGCAGAGTTCGTCGCCCAGTGTCCCAATTGTCAACAGGTCAAAATTGAACATCAGAAACCGGGTGGACTGTTGCAGGAAATGGAAATTCCGACGTGGAAGTGGGAGATCATTAATATGGACTTCATTACAGGGTTGCCTCGCACTCCACGAAAGTATGATTCCATCTGGGTTATTGTTGATAGGCTGACAAAATCAGCCCATTTTCTCCCCGTCAGAACTACTTATTCCGCCGAGGATTATGCCAGGATTTATATTAAAGAAATAGTGAAGCTTCATGGAGTTCCTATATCTATTATCACTGACAAAGGTGCTCAGTTCACAGCGAACTTCTGGAGATCTTTTCAGGAAGGATTAGGGACTCAGCTGAGCCTGAGCACAGCTTTCCATCCTCAGAGTGACGGACAGGCCGAGCGCACTATCCAGACGCTTGAAGATATGTTGCGGGCCTGCGTTATTGATTTCAGAGGTAGCTGGGAGGATCACTTGCCATTGATTGAATTTTCTTATAATAACAGCTACCATTCCAGCATCCAGATGGCTCCGTACGAGGCTTTATATGGTAGGAAATGCAGGTCACCTATCGGCTGGTTTGATATTGGCGAGACAGAATTAATCGGCCCAGATATGATCCAGCAGGCCGTTGATAAGGTGAAACTTATTCGGGAACGACTATTGGCAGCCCAGAGTCGACAAAAATCATACGCTGACAAACGGCGTCGTCCTTTGGAATTCCAGGTTGGTGATTGGGTATTTCTGAAGGTATCGCCTATGAAAGGCGTAATGCGGTTCGGCAGAAAGGGTAAGCTTAGTCCGCGTTATATTGGGCCTTATCTGATCGTGCAGAAAATTGGAAATGTCGCCTATGAGTTAGATTTGCCATCTGACTTGGAAGCGGTACATCCGGTATTTCACGTCTCTATGCTTCGTAAGTGCATCGGTGACCCTTCCAGAATATTCCCTGCAGATGATATTCAAGTGACGGAGCAACTATCGTACGAGGAGCAGCCTGTATCTATTTTGGATCGTCAGGTACGGAGGCTCCGTAATAAGGATGTAGCCTCTGTTAAGGTACTGTGGCGGAACGAGAATAGGGAGGAAATGACATGGGAGGCCGAAGAGGAAATGAAGAAGAAATACCCTCATCTGTTCCCTATGCCCACAGGTAACCTTGAATCCCTACTTAATTTCATTTTAATACCAATCGTATGTCATATGTGTTGTCTATAATTAGAAACTCCCCCAAGTTATTTTCCAACCCTATAAGATTAATTTTACATTCGAGGACGAATGTTCTAAAGGGGGGGAGGATGTTATATCCCGTGTTTTCACACGTTTGGAAAAATTCGATAAATATTGGATTCTTGAGATATAAGGTTAAATTTGATAGTTTGTTGAACATAAGAGTTATGTATGAAAGAATATTATCGTGGAAGTGTGGGATAAGGCTAAGGGCAAAACGTGGAATTTCGGAAATTGGTTTCGGGAATTGCAAAAATAAAATTTGTAGCCATTTGGGCTTGCAAAAATAAGAAGCACAATGAGGCCCATTTCTTGATATGGCCCAAACCCATGCCTTTAAGATATTTCCCATGTGCTAATTAGTGAATATTAGTCTTTAACTCTTAAGAAGGTTCAAGAGAAAAATAAGACAAGGAAAGAAAAACAAGAACAAGAGCAACACTAGAGACCATTTCGGGTTTGGTATAGAAAAATTACCCCCTCCAAATCTTGCCTCCAAAATTATTTTCTTGTTGGAATCCTACTAATTCTAGGTCCCTTCTCAACTTGGTGTAGTTGGTTTGGAAGAAAGAGGTCTTGTTCCTTCAAGTTGACCTTATATTCAAGTGAAGAAGATTGAGTAAAAAGGTAAGAATTTATCCCTTATTATTGTGTTATGAAGTCTTGTTTGTGTTGTAGTATGTAGAAATGAGTTGATTGTGTGAAGAAATGGAAGTTTGCAAAGTGGGTGTGTGTTATAGCTATATGGCCGTGAGTATGTATATGTTGTATAGCCACAATGTATAGAATTCATGTTATATCTTAGTTGTGGTTGTGTGAAATGCATATAGGAATTGAAAGTTGCATGAATTTAGTTGATGTTGATAGAAGGGCATATGGCCGTGTACTATGTTGAAGTTGGAATGGAATGGATTAAGTTTGTTTAGTATGTTAGTTGTGTTATTGAGATTCTTGTAATGTAAATGAAGTTAGAATGATAAAAGTTTGTATCGAAATGAAATATGGGAGCTTATGTCGTTTTAGTACGATTTTATGACATTATGAAAATGAAGTTATTAGGTTGCTAATTATGACAAGTATTGATGAACTTGGAAGAAGGAAACATGTTATGAATACGTATGCCAAAGATTAGGAGTTTTGGATAAATTATGACTATGGCGGAAAGTTGTATATTATGTATATCGAGTGTATAACTTAAGGAAAATGATATGAAATGTCTCTAAATCTATATTGTGATGATCTTGAGTGATAATGGATGTGAAATCAATGATGTTAGTTTGAAAGTTTGGGTTAGAATGAAGGTTATGTCAACTTGTGAGAAAAATGACTAGTTGAAGGATAATTGTGTTTTTAATGTTCTTTGTTGATGTTGATGTTGTTGTTTGGGTTGTTGTTGATTGATTTGGCCGAGTTGAATTCTCGGGGGTGCTATATGTATAGGGGAAGTGCTGCCGAAATTTCGGTAGACAAATAAGAGTTGAATTGAACTTGTAGCATCTATAACCTACAATTGGTAAATGTGACCATTTGCAGATTTTCGACGAAACGGAGAGTGAGCTTGGATAGGCTTAAAAAGCTCAAAGGTATGTAAAGCTACCCCGATCCTTCTTTTGGCATGTCTAAGTGTTTTAGGATCGGATTCGGGCCTCAAAAGACCTTCTTGGCCATCGGAATCCGCAAGAGAAAATCTCAGTTTTTCCTTCAGTAGAATTGAACCATTTTGATATGCTTTCCTGAAATTATGCAAACTTTCTCTAAACTCCTTGAAAAGCTATAGAATGTCCGTAGAACCTTTATAGGTGACCCCATAAGCTTAAAGGGCGTAATTTGAGCCCACCGCCTTGCTTGTTCCGAGGTGGGCCCGCTATTCCCGGTTTTGCCCTTAATGTACTAAAGTCTCCTTTTCGAACGATTTTTGAAAGAAACGTTTCGACTACCCTTTTTATTACCTAACGAATATGGTTTTAAATATTCTATTAAGTTTGATAAATTATTTTGACACTCGGAACGACTTCAGGAAGGTTATGCTTCTGTAATTTATTATGATGTCCGAAATGCTTTTATTATGATCCCGTCCGACTTCATTGGATGTGTTTGTCATTAATATGCCTCATCGAGTCTCTGAAAATATTTATGATATTTTAACTGCATTTAGTTTCTCACTACTCTATTCGTGGATGCCCCAATGATTCCCACACTGAGCCCGGGCCAGGATATGTTGTCAAGCGTAATCCCCTGCATTGTTCGCCGTGCCTCGATGTGAGGGGGCAGGTATACGCGTACATGGGTTTGTGGAGTATGTTGTGCCATGTACGTTTGTTCTGATATGATTTACTATGGCCATCTGATATGACATATTGTGTTATGGGGTTATGCCCCTATTTTGATTCTTATGTGTTGTGGCACCAGCGTCGGGAGGGTGACCACGTTCTGTCTGCCGAGTCCCTTGGCAGGGGCCGGATTTGATATGACATATGTTTCTGTACACACTCCGCATGTTTTGAAAATATATATTTGATACCTTGTATTTTCTGTTTACTTTCTGTACATTATATACCAGTTATGATTTTGTTTCTGCAACTCAGGCTTTACATATTCAGTACATATTTCGTACTGACCCCCTTTCCTCGGGGGCTGCGTTTTCATGCCGCGCAGGTACTGACGACAGGTTTGCCGATCCGTCTGTCTAGGATATCTTTTCCGCCATTTGGAGCGCTCTTTTATTCAGAGCCATCTTTTGGTACAGTCTGTCACTTCTATATGTGTATATTCTCGTTCATGGGTACGGCGGGGCCCTGTCCCGCCATATGATTCTGTTGGTCCATTTAGAGGTCTGTAGACATGTTTGTGGGTTGGGATCTTTCTGTACAGATATGTGTATGTGTTGTGTTTGGGCGATCCCCTTCGTCGCGGCGGCCGGTCCGCATATATCTAGATGTTGCTTTGTTGGCCCTGTGAGGCCTTTGTTGGTATTTTCTGCGTGCAGGGTATTTGGGATAGTCCGTAAAACAAAGGAAACTCTGCCGAAATTTTTCTGGAAATTATCTAAATTTAGAATAAAGCCTTGTTGGCTTCTGCCATATACTAGAATGCGTTTCAGTGCCCAGATCGGGCACTAGTCACGGCCTACGGGGTTGGGTCGTGACATGTACACCCCGACGACTGTTCATTAAAAATCAGATTTTGTGATTATTATAAGTGACTTTCTCATTCATTTTCATTCATATTTCATCTACAACCTTCAAGAACCCTCTAGAACTTATCCAAACATTTCATCCACAAAATTTAAGAGAATCAAAGGGAGATCAAGATCAACAACACCAAATCCATGAAACAAAGTGTGTGAAACTCAAGTGAAGTTCATCAAAACCAAGAAATTCCAAGGAAGGGAAAATAGGATTTTGAGGAAGGAGGAAGAACTCCACTCTAGGCTTGTTCCACCACCATCTAAGGTAAGTTTTATGACTTTAGCATGTTGTTTAAGGTATTGGAAAGCTAAGATGCTTGAATTGTAGAAAGACATGGAAAATGGGTCTTAAATGGGAGAATAGTGTCATAATTGAATAGTAGTTGAATGGAACCATAAACGTTGATGTGCCATGATTATGAATATGTTGTAAATGATGTTTAGACCAGGAAATAAGCATTATATATGAGAAAATGCGATAACGAACTACAACCATAAATGTGGAGAAAATAGAGAAAATGGTGGATTTTGCTCAAAGTATATGAATGACGATTGTTGATACGATATTGTGAAGTGTTGTTGTAAATGTTTGGGAGTTGATATAGACTATGAGAAAAGTAGTATAAATAAAGGAAGTTGATAACAACACGGTAGCGGAAGACTTTAGAATTGAAAATTAGAAACGGGGAAGGATTGATTCTTGAGAAAGAAGTTCACAAGTTCAAGTATTTGATACTTAAAACGTTGTTTAATAGTGAAAGAAAGAGTTGAATCAATTAAGAAGAAGAAGAAATGGAGGGAGGGAACTCAAACAAGGAATCTTACCATCGAAGAATCCGAGTTGCGGTTCAAAGTAGAACAAAAAGGGCATAACCCAAAAGAGAACCTCAAAGGTCTCCACAAGCACAAGGCTAATATTATTAATATTCAAACTTAGTTACAATGAAAGAGAAAACACCCCTTTATATAGGAGAAATGGTGGCTTCCACCCTAAAGAAAATAAAGTTGGTCAAACTAAATTAATTAAGGTGCAATTTCCAAGCTGCATAGAAGACCACCAATTCTTTGTTCCAATGTGCATAGAAGACCACCAAACATTTGTTCCAATGTGCATAGAAGACCACCAAACATTTGTTTCAATGTGCATAGAAGACCACCAACACTTTGTTCAATAAAAACATTAAATGTAGTCAACATAGCATTAAATGATCTTCTAGAAACATAAGTATGGGCTGCTGAACTTGTTCCTTCTTTGGGCATGTTTTGGGCCATAATCCAACTCATCTTGGTCTTCAATTTGGGCCTCCAATTAGTATTAAGACTTTCCCAAAAGATCTACTTTCGGCTGGAGCTATTCCTCCATTACAAGACATGTTTTCATTACCAAATGAAGCCCATTAAAGCATCTTGATATTTTTTTGTCTTCAACGAAAATTAAGCTTCCTTGGTTGCTATCATTCTCCCCCTCTTATAGAAGATTCGTCCCGAATCTTGGTGGTGACCTTTTTTGCTCCTTAATGCATTTGAGCCTCTATGGTTGCTATCATTCTCCCCCTCTTAAAGAAGATTCGTCCTCGAATCTTGACATTGATCTGATACCACTTGATAACAACAAGGTTAGGGAGATCCCAAATTTATAATTAAAATATAAGAAGTGCGGAAGCAAATATAGAAAAGAATCTAAAAACTAGAAAATAAAAGATATGTGAAATTCGAAGGAACAATCCACGAATTTCCAAGAACGTTAGTTCTAAAGTCTTGACAAGATCCAAGTAACAACGTATAGATTTATAGGAAGAAATCTAACGCCTTTACTTGAGATAACAAATCAAAAACAGTAGATTCGGATCCTGACCGCTTTATGAGTAACTTAGGACAACAATTAGTATTTAGAACTAATTGCCTTCGAAAGAATACCAAAAAGAAATCAAAGATATCAAAGAAGAAATTATCTTACTACCTTGAACTAAGAACTAGTTAGGTTGAAAGATAAATCCTAAAGTAATGTCACAAAGGTTCAAAAGAACTCTCAATATAATATATTCTTCAAAATCTGATTTACAATGGATGACAATCACCCCTATATATAGTTGTAAAGGAAGGAACTAGTCAAAATAGAAATAAATGGGAATTATCTTCCCTAGAAACATAGAAGACTTCCCACACTAGGACCAATGTAGTCAACATATATTAAAACAACCTAGAAGACTACCCACACTTGGACCAATGCAAGTCAACATAGATTAAAACAACAATTAATTATTTATTCTAGAAACTAATTTGGGCCAATTTGGGCTGCTGGAAACGTCTTCTTTTGGGGCTGATTTGGGTCTCATTTCATCTCACTTTGGACTTTAATTTGGGCCTCCAAATAGGTGTAAGACTTGAGGGAAAAAATCTGAATAGGGCTGGAGGTCTTCTGCCATCACAAGATAATTTTTGTAATTGTTAATTGAAGCCCGTTGATCTTGACATAACATTTCCTTGTCCTTCAATGGAGTTGAGCTTCCATGGCTGCTATCATTCTCCCCCTCTTAAAGAAGATTTGTCTCGAATCTTGGTGGTGACCTTATTTTCTATTTAATGCATTTGAGCCTTCATGGTTGCTATCATTCTTCCTCTCTTAAAGATTATTCTCGTCCTTGAATCTTGATATTTTCCTGCAACCAACATGATAATCACAATAAGTAGAAAAACACAACAACCACTTGGTATGAGTAACGCAAGGTAGTGACCATGCAACCATTTAATCCACTTATTATTTTTATGCACAAACACTCCTTTTAAAAGTCCAAATATAACATCAGCTAACAGGAAAATGTAATCACCAACACAAGCACTAAAAACACAATTCATAAGCTCTTTAAATTGCAGAGGGTCATTAGCTAAACCAAAAGCGTATGAATACAAGAAAACATACCATATTTGCTCTTGCTAAATAATTTAACCTCACCATTAGATATACAATCAAGATATGGACCAAAAGTATTTTCCTCAAGAAGTGGCTTGGAATAAACCTGCAAAAAAGGATCGACGAAACAAGATAAAGATATTGTGAAATTAGCAATGTGTGAGCACTTATCCTTTTCCACACTTGAGTGACTATATCCTGCATTTAGCTCAACTTCCTTAATATCTAAGACACCAAAAGTTTCATGTGTCTCATTATCTTCATTGGGAATTTCACCAGCTTTTCTTCCTTCATTGGTATCCCAAAGTGGACAAAAATAAACTGCAAACTCATCTTTATTATCATCCCACAATGGGTTATCACACAATTTAAAACCTTGACTAATGAGATTAGTCATATCCCCTTCCATTGCTACAACTAAAAGATTACTAGCATAGTGCACATTAGACATGAATGAGTTCTCATTAACAACTGCATCACTAGAGTCAAATAAAGAATGACCTAAACAAGTAGAATAACTCTCATCCATAGGTGATGAAACAACAGATTCAAAAATTGAATTATCATAACTCTTACCTATAATTCCTTCACATTCAATGGCTTTTAAAGCACATAAAGGATTAGGTTTAGCCATTTTACCACAAGTTGCTTCCTTAAAGGATCCTCTACCTTGGTCTACATGTGATGTAGCACTTGAAAATTTTGCGGAATCTTCTTGGCAACATAAGGTCTTTATCTCTTTTCTTTGCTGTTCTAAAGACCGCATGGGCGCTTGTTCTGAAACCTGCAATGTAGATTCAAAAACACTAGAAAGACAAAGAGTAAGGAGGTTAGAAGATAAACAAGAACCATTCTCACTTAAGCTCTCTTTTGATTCTCTCAATTCTTGTAACAAAACACTTTTTGTTCTAACATCTCTGCCTTCACTCTCATTCTTTTCACTCTTGCTTTTGTTTTTATCTCCATTCTTTTCTTGTGACAACTTACTCGCTTTTCTCAACTGAAACTTTCCTTTTTCCTCTCTTGAGTTACCATTTTGCACTCCCTTACTCCACCCAATTTTGTATCTCTCTTCCTTATAATTTTCTTTTTCACTCAGTTCTTTTATTCTCTCATCTTCTCTTTTTTCTGGAGGTTTAGGAACTTCTGTTAGTGTAAGAGAAGTTACACATGATGAAGAGTCACTCTTTTGTTCACAACTTGACTCCTCCTCTTGGAAGATTACATACTTAACCATCTTATTGGAACGAATAGGACTTTTGGAGTTAGCTTCATCTTGGAACAGTGTTATAGAATGAATGCGCCTCAATTCCTCCTTTAAATCACTCCACGTCAAAAGTAGCCGATTAAATTTCACCCAATGAGGGTTACGATAATCATTGACTATCTTCCGTAATTTCAAGGACAATGCCCTTGTGGCAAACTCCAATTTTTCCATCTCCCAAAAATTGTTACAAGCAAATATATGCTCCATATAGTATTCCCATTGTAGGTAAGTTTCTTTACTAGCACACATGCACAATCTTGGTTACCACATGATTACTGCCGCACTTGGCCAATCCTTCATAATCATAGATTCTTGCAATTGTGAAAGACATAGTTATTTTAAAGAAAATGTATCACTCAGTTTTTTTTTTTTTGGCTTTTTACCTCAATTATTCTCACCCACTCTTGCCTTTTTCCCCTCAAATAACCTTTGGGAAAACACTTTGTGGATTTATAATTAAACCCCACTAGAATCAAGCCCTTAGTAGTAAAATAAAGAATTTTAGGGCACTAAAAAAAAGTGAAGAACCAATCCTCGAAAGAATTAGAATTTAGTTGAAACAAGACTCGAACAAAAAGGCCTTTTTTTTTTAACAAGATAAAAGGAGCAAGAAAAAAATTGATTGCTTCTTAGCTTTAAAGATCTAGGATCCCCTCTTCTTGTTTTCTATCTTAATCTTTAGAAAACAAATAAATGGAAGAAATTTCTTGAAGAGCAAACACTAAACTTTTTTTTTTCTTTTTTTTTTCGTCACTGTTCACTGCTACAGTACTTTTTAATTTTTTTTTTTGCTCTTTTTTTTTTCAAGAAATCCCCAAGATTATCAAGAACGGAATCTTGATAGAACCGCTCTGATACCACTTGATAACAACAAGGTTAGGGAGATCCCAAATTTATAATTAAAATATAAGAAGTGCGGAAGCAAATATAGAAAAGAATCTAAAAACTAGAAAATAAAAGATATGTGAAATTCGAAGGAACAATCCACGAATTTCCAAGAACGTTAGTTCTAAAGTCTTGACAAGATCCAAGTAACAACGTATAGATTTATAGGAAGAAATCTAACGCCTTTACTTGAGATAACAAATCAAAAACAGTAGATTCGGATCCCGACCGCTTTATGAGTAACTTAGGACAACAATTAGTATTTAGAACTAATCGCCTTCGAAAGAATACCAAAAAGAAATCAAAGATATCAAAGAAGAAATTATCTTACTACCTTGAACTAAGAACTAGTTAGGTTGAAAGATAAATCCTAAAGTAATGTCACAAAGGTTCAAAAGAACTCTCAATATAATATATTCTTCAAAATCTGATTTACAATGGATGACAATCACCCCTATATATAGTTGTAAAGGAAGGAACTAGTCAAAATAGAAATAAATGGGAATTATCTTCCCTAGAAACATAGAAGACTTCCCACACTAGGACCAATGTAGTCAACATAGATTAAAACAACCTAGAAGACTACCCACACTTGGACCAATGCAAGTCAACATAGATTAAAACAACAATTAATTATTTATTCTAGAAACTAATTTGGGCTGCTGGAAACTTCTTCTTTTGGGGCTGATTTGGGCCTCATTTCATCTCACTTTGGACTTTAATTTGGGCCTCCAAATAGGTGTAAGACTTGAGGGAAAAAATCTGAATAGGGCTGGAGGTCTTCTGCCATCACAAGACAATTTTTTTAATTGTTAATTGAAGCCCGTTGATCTTGACATAACATTTCCTTGTCCTTCAATGGAGTTGAGCTTCCATGGCTGCTATTAGAAGTGCTGCCCAATTTTCTCTAGAAATAGTGACGCATTCCCGTAGTCGATTAACTAACGTCAATACGAATTCTTTCGTGAAGGTAGCAACGTGACATTAAAGGAGAGCAAGTGAACGATAGCTTAGCTAAATGACAAAGGTATGTGAGGCTAGTCCTTTCTTTATATGGCATGAATCCCATGATATGATTCTTCTTCCTCTCCATGATCCTCCTATATTCCGGAAAGTCAAGAGCCTAAGATCATGAATAGCTACATGAGTCAAGAGATATGATATGACGTTCTTATAATGTAAATGATGTCGTTCCTTGTATACACTCACCTTATGTACAAATTCCTTCAAGGTGAGGCAGAATGTTCATAATGGAATCGAGGGTTCACGACCTTACGTCACCTCGATAAAAATATAGTTACTTTAGAGGCCTTATGCATGTACGATGATAAGCATATTTTGATAAGCATATTATTATAAGTATTTTATGATGAGCATGTTATAATCATATTACACCGGGCCTAGTTGGCCGGTCAGTCACCGCGAAAGCGGGCAGCTTAGACGATACACCATAGCCAGATGGCATGGGCAGACACCACTAGTGGGCGGCATGAGATGGTACCCCGGACGCAGGCTAATGTTACTGATTATCACACCGCACCTATATGGTCGGACAATTTATATATATATGATATGCATACATGAGATGATGATAAGCTTAAAGGTAACTCAACATGCATTACTTTTCATGTAATTCCCAGTCAGGTACAGTTGCTCCATACTTGATGCCTCCCTTGTTTCCTTGATGCATTATTATTGTTCATGCCTCTCATACTCAGTACAATATTTGTACTGACGTCCGTTTTTTTTGGACGCTGTGTTCATGCCCACAGGTAGACATGGAGGTGAGCTCGATCCAGATTCTTAGTAGCTGCCAGCTGATTGCGAGCACTCCATTGTCCGGAGGTGCTCATGATTATTCTCTTGTTATATGTATATTTTGGGCATGGTGGAGTCTTGTTCCACCTACATGTATAGTATGTCAATAGAGGCTCGTAGATGCGCAGTATGGGTAGATGGTCTCACGAGAGGCTTTTATGTATATGTATGTATTATTTTGATAGCCGAGAGGATGTATATAAAAGTATTTTTATTTTCTCAAATGAAAAGATGATCTTCTTATGTCCTAAGCATGAATTGATAAAAGAGCATTAAATGGGTAAGGTGAGTAGCAGAACGAGTGGTGCTCGGTGGCTAGCTTCGGGTACCCGTCACGGCCCCTAGCTGGGTCGTGACAAAAGTGGTATCATAGCAGTTCGTCGTAGGAAGTGTCTACGAGCCGTGTCTAGTAGAGTCTTGTTTATGGTGTGTTGCGCGCCACATCAATAAATAGGAGGCTACCGGGCATTTAGGAAAAATGACCATTCTTCTTCTATAAGATCGTGCGATAGAGCCATATGTAAGATTTTATCCTCCCTAATAGTGCGTTATGATTTCAGAAGGCCGCCAAAGGGAAAAGCTACAGCCGCCCAAAAGGGTAAGACTACGACAAAGAGGCGGGCAGAAAGAGAGCCTCCGATGAATGTAGAGGAGGGCGAATCACAAAATGAGGCCTCGCCCGATGTGGGAGAGCAAGGAAGAGCTCCAGCTCCAATCCCTCTGCCGGCTGCTTCGGGTCAACAAATGACCGAGGCCATTCAGCTATTGACACAATTGGTTGCCGCACAGGCACAACGGCAGAACGTGGGTTCAAGCGATCGGGCAGCGAGTACAAAGGCCCGTGATTTTATGAGTTTAAATCCTCCAGAATTCTTCGGGTCAAAGCCGGATGAAGATCCGCAAAGCTTCGTAGATGAGATGTTAAGGACATTCATGCCTCTGAGACTGAATCCGTGGAGTTGGCCTCTTATAGACTCCGCGATGTGGCGGTATTATGGTACAACAATTGGATAGCGTCGAGGACAGAAAACGCACCTACTCCCGTTTGGTAAGAGTTTGTTGACACTTTTATTCGCCATTATTTTCCACCCGAGGTCCGCCGAGCTAGAACGGACGGGTTCTTGAATCTAAAGCAAGGAAGCATGAGTGCTCAGGAATATGCCTGCAATTTAATTCTCTGGCCAGGTATGCCCCGACTATGGTGGCCGACATGGGCGATCGTGTACATAGGTTTGTGAGCGGGTTAGGGCCGCACTTGTTCAAAGATTGTTTGACAACTTCATTGCAAGATGGGATGGACATTTCCCGCATACAGGCCCATGCTCAGAATCTTGAGGAACGACAACAGCCGCCGAGGAGTGATCGTGATATTAACCGAAGGCAAGGTAAGAGGACTAGGTCTATGGGAGCAAGCAGCGAGTATGGAGGGGGGTCGAGACAGATGTATTCTAAGCACTCGGGACAGTCAGTGACTAGTGCGCCTCCCAGATTTTCAGACAGAGGGTTTGATCGTTCTTCCCGATCAGGACAGGGCCAGAGTTCGAAGGCCTCAGATTCTCAGTTTAGGGGAGATTTTAGTCAGAGGAGACCTCCGGTACCGCGGTGCAGCCAGTGCGGTAGATTACATTCCGGACGATGTTATCGGGGTACGGATGCTTGCTATGCTTGTGGTCAGACTGGGCACATGATGAGGGATTGCCCGTCGGTGAGAGATAGGGTTGGGGCTCAGCCCACAGGTTCAGCAGCAGGATCTTCTTCAGTACGCCCTACAGCACAGACTCCTCAGACGTCGGTAGGTAGAGGCAGAGGCAGAGGGGGAGCATCTACTTCAGGTGCTGTTCAGCCCCGCGTATATGCTTTAGCTGAGCGACAGGATCTTGAGTCCTCCCCGGATATTGTCACAGGTACAATCACTATATTTTCCCGTGATATGTATGCTTTGATCGATCCGGGTTCTACTTTCTCGTATGTTACTCCATATGTTGCTGATTGTATTGGGGTGAAACTCGAGCCAATTAAACCTTTCGAGGTATTCACTCCGGTTGGTGATTCCGTGATAGCGAGGAAAGTGTATAAGAGTTGTGTTGTTGTGATATGTGATCGCCAGACCAAAGCCGATTTGATTGAGCTTGACATGGTAGATTTCGATGTAATCATGGGCATGGATTGGATGGCTTCGTGCTATGCCAATGTTGATTGTCGGACGAAAGTGGTTCGATTCCAATTTCCGGGAGAGCCCATACTTGAATGGAAGGGGAATACGGCATCCCCAAAGGGTAGGTTTATTCCCTACCTCAAGGCAAGGAAGATGATATAGCCAAGGGCTATATTTATCATTTAGTTCGAGTTCATGATACAGAAGCAGAACTGCCAGCTTTCCAATCTGTTCCGGTGGTGAATGAATTCCCAGACGTATTTCCAGATGAACTTCCAGGTCTTCCTCCGGAAAGGGAAATTGATTTCGCTATCGATGTATTACCGGGACACCGAGCCAATTTCTATTCCTCCGTACCGAATGGCTCCGGCAGAATTGAAAGAGCTAAAAGTACAGTTGAAAGATTTACTTGAAAAGGGGTTTATAAGGCCCAGCTCATCGCCGTGGGGAGCACCAGTCTTATTCGTGAGAAGGAAGGACGGATCCTTACGAATGTGTATCAACTACAGGCAATTGAATAAAGTGACGATAAAGGACAAATATCCTCTTCCAAGGATTGATGATTTATTCGATTAGCTGCAAGGTGCTAAGTGGTTTTCTAAAATAGATTTGAGGTCGGGTTATCATCAAGTGAGAGTTAGAGAAGCAGATATTCCCAAAACAGCTTTCCGAACGAGATATGGCCACTATGAATTCCGAGTAATGTCATTCGGGTTGACTAATGCTCCGGCTGTATTTATGAATTTAATGAACAACATATTCAGGCCTCTCTTGGATATATTTGTGATAGTACTTATCGATGATATTCTGGTGTATTCTCGCACAGAGTCAGAACATGCAGATCATCTGAGGATTGTACTTGGCATTCTTCGAGCCTGAGATTGTATGCAAAATTTTCTTAGTGTGAGTTCTGGTTGAATTCTGTAACATTCTTGGGCCATATTATTTCAGATGACGGTCCGTATAATGTGCCGTAAAACTCACCAGTCCACTGAACTTGTTCTCGTCACTTCGTTGATCTCCAATCCTTATGGAACCTTCTTAACACCTATTTAACACTTCATTAGCAATTTAAGGGACGTTATAACTCTTTCCCAAAATGCCCTTAAGTCATCATTAACCCGATACTCGTATTTCACTGGTTCATTCATTTGCGTACCAACGGAAGATTTTTCCGAGGTGTAACAAAGATCATGAGTGGGGTAATTCTTCTCATGTTTCCGCAATTGCCTCGAAGCATATGACATAACTTTCCCGTGCTGCATCAATACGCATCCTAGTCCAACACCGGAAGCATCACAGTATACCACGTAGCCGTCTGACCCTTCTGGGAGCGTTAAGATCGGAGCTGAGGTCAACCTGTCTTTCAGCTCTTGGAAACTACGCTCGCATGCATCGTTCCATTGAAAGTTAGCGGACTTCTGAGTTAGCTTCGTCAATGGGGCTGAAATAGATGAAAATCCCTCTACAAACCTTCTATAATATCCTGCCAAACCCAGGAAACTGCGAACTTCGGTGGGCGTCGTAGACCTTGGCCAAGTCTTTACAGCTTCAATTTTCTGAGTGTCGACTCGGATGCCATCATCTGAAATAATATGGCCCAATATGTTAAAGAATTCAACCAGAACTCGAAGAATGCCAAGTACAATCCTCAGATGATCTGCATGTTCTGACTCTGTGCGAGAATACGCCAGAATATCATCGATAAATACTATCACAAATAGATCCAAGAGAGGCCTGAATATGTTGTTCATTAAATTCATAAATACAGCCGGAGCATTAGTCAACCCGAATGACATTACTCGGAATTCATAGTGGCCATATCTCATTCGGAAAGCTGTTTTGGGAATATCTGCTTCTCTAACTCTCACTTGATGATAACCCGACCTCAAATATATTTTAGAAAACCACTTAGCACCTTGCAGCTAATCGAATAAATCATCAATCCTTGGAAGAGGATATTTGTTCTTTATCATCACTTTGTTCAATTGCCTGTAGTCGATACACATTCGTAAGGATCCGTCCTTCTTTCTCACGAACAAGACTGGTGCTCCCACGACGATGAGTTGGGCCTTTTAAACCCCTTTTCAAGAAAATCTTTCAACTATGCTTTTAGCTCTTTCAATTCTGCCAGAGCCATTCGGTACGGAGGAATAGAAATTGGCTCGGTGTCCGGTAATACATCTGTTACACCTCGGAAATTTTCCGCGAGCCTACAATGAATAGGCCAATGAAGGGTATGATTGTGCGATGTTTTACTATGTAGGGAATGGCTAATTATGAATTTTTGGAAATAAGAAAGTTGCAGAAATTCATTTCAGTCCAGTGGTCGTAAAGCACAATACGGCCCGTAAAGTGATTTACGGACCGTAAAGTGTGATCGTCCTCCAACACACCAAGGAATTCAACTTTCTGTTAAATGTTGAAATGGTAAAACACGACCCAGAATACGGACCGTAAATCGAAATATGGCCCGTAAACCTCGATCGTAAATCACCATGATGACAGCCAACCCTTCTGTTTTTTATATGCTTAAATATGGCCATGAATGACGGACCGTAAACCAGTATACGGCCCGTAAACTGTGGTTCACGACCACTGTACACCCCGACTGTTGATCATTAAAAATTAGACTTTGAGTTATTAAAAGGGACCCAAGCCTCATTTTATTTCATTTTCTCATCTACACAACTCAAAAGCTTTCTAGAGAATTCTCCAAAACACTTCATCCATAAGAATTCAAGAGAATCAAAGGAAAACCAAAATCAACAACATCAAATCCATGAAACAAAGTGTATGAAATGCAAGTAAAAGTCATCTACCTCAAGAAAACCCAAGAAAGGTGAAGTAGGGTTTGGTGCAAAGAAGGCATTACTACTCAAGACTTATTCAACCATCATCGAAGGTAAGTTTCATGACTTTATCATGTTGTTTAAGGTATTGGAAAGCTAAGATGCTTGAATTGTAGAAAGACATGGAAAATGGGTCTTGAATGAGTGAATAGTGTCACAATTGAATGATAGTTAAATGGAATCATGAATGTTGATATACTATGATCATGAATACGTTGTAAATGATGTTTAGACCATGAAATGAATATCATATATGAGAAGATGCGATAACGAGCTATAGCCATAAATGTGGGGGAAAATGAAGAGAAATGGTGGATCATGGCCATTGTATATGAATGATAATTGTGATTTGCTATATTATGATTGTTATTGTGGATGTTGTTGAGAACGTTGGGAGTTGATATGGACTATGGGAAAAGTAGTATAAATAAAGGAAGTTCTGCCCAATTTTCTCTAGAAATAGTGACGTATTCCCTAAGTCAATTAACTAATACTAATTCGAATTCTCTCGTGAAGGTAGCGACGTGATATCGAAGGAGATCAAGTGAACGATAGCCTAGCTAAACGACAAAGGTATGTGAGGCTAATCCTTTCTTTCAAATGGCATGAATCTTATGACACGATTCTCCTTTCTCCCTATGACTCTTCTATATCCCGGAAAGCCAAGAGCCTACGATCATGAATAGTTATATATATATATATATATATGAGACAAGAACTATGCTATGAGGCCAATAACGATATAATGTTTCCATAAAGTATATGATGTCATTCGTTGTGTACACTCACCTTATATACTAATCCATTCAAGGTGAGGCAGGATGTTCACAAATGTTCATAATGGAATTGAGGGTTCACGACCTTACGTCACCTCGATAAAGGATAGTTGTTCTAGAGGTTTTATGCATGTACTATGATAAGAATATTATGATGACATTACACCGCACCTAAAAGGCCGGGCAGCACCATTAAGGCGGGCGGCTTTTAGAGGATTACACCATGTCTATATGGCACGAGCAGCAGCACTAGTGGGCGGCATGAGATGGTACCCCGGACGTGGGCTAACGTTATTGATTATCACACCGCACCTATATGGTCGGGCAGTTTATTTATATATATACATGTTATGCATACATGAGATGATGATGAGCATAAAAGTAAGTCAGCATGCATTACTTCTTATATGATTCACAGTCTGTTATAGTTTGCTCCATATTTGATACCTCCCTCCTTTTCTTGATGTATTACTACTGTTTATGCCTCTCATACTCAGTACAACATTCGTACTGATGTCCATTTTCTTTGGACGTTGTGTTCATGCCCACAGGTAGACAGGGAGGTGAGCTCGATCCAAATTCTTAGTAGCTGTCAGCTGATTGAGAGCACTCCATTGTTCGGAGGTGCTTATGATTATTCTTTTGGTACATATGTATATTTTTGGCCCGACGGAGTCTTGTTCCGTCTATATGTATAGTATGTCAGTAGAGGCTTGTAGATGCGCAGTGTGGATAGTATGGTCTCACATTTTTCATGTGCATGTACATTTATTATTTTGATAGCCTAGAGGCATATATATATATATATATATATATATATATATATATATATATATATATATATATATATATATAAAGTATTTATGTTTCCATATGCACTATGATTTTTCCATGCTTTGAGTAAAATATGATAAAAAGGGCCTTAAGTGAGTAAGATGAGCAGTAGAACGAGCGGTGCCCCGGGTACCCGTCGCGGCCCCTAGCTGGGTCGTGGCAGAAGTGGTATCAGAGCAGTTCGTCCTAGGAAGTGTCTACGAGCCGTGTCTGGTAGAGTCTTGTTTATGGTGTGTTGCGCGCCACGCCAATAAACAAGAGGCTACAGGGCATTTAGGAAAAATGACCATCTTTCATCTTAGGAGATCGTGCGATAGAGCTGTATTATTGGATTATTCCCTCCCTAATGGTGCGTTATAATTTCAGCAAAGTTGATGAAAGGAAAGGCTACGGCAGCCCAGAAGGGCAAGATGGTGGCTGAAGAAGGGCTTGATCGAGAGTAGTCTGTAGATGTAGAGGAGGACGAACCCCAGAGTAGGGCCCCACCTCGGTTTTCCCATACCTTGCCCGCTTTTGAAGATCAGAGGGGAGCTTCAACTTTAGCTCTAGCACCCCCCGTTCCTCCTCCGGACGCCTCGGGCCAAGAGATGAGACAGGCTATTCTTCTACTGACTCAGTTAGTAGCCGCTCAAGCTCAGCGGCAGGATGTGGGCCACGATAACAAGGGTTGGAGAAAGAGGGTTAGTTCTTCAGGGTTTGATCATGAGTATAGGGGTGCTCCGAGGCAACAATTCTCTAGTCACTCGGTTCGTGCAACAAGTGGTGCTCCTCCGCGGTTTCCTAGACCCAGATTTGATGGATCTACTTATTCTAAATCACCCCAGAGTCTCAGAGTTTCCGGTTCTCGAATTCAAAGTGGTTCTAGTCAGACGAGATCCCCGGTACCACGATGTACTCAGTGTCGCAAGTTACATTGGGGACCGTGTCGCTTGGGCTCGGATGTTTGTTATACCTGTGCTCGACCAGGCCATATCATGCGCGACTGCCCATGGAGGCGTGGTAGAGATAAGGTTCGACCTATGGGGTTAGTAGTTGGCTCTTCGTCATCGGTACGCCCCCTAAGGCCAAGGCCACAGATGGTAGTAAGTGGTGATAGAGACCAAAGAGGAACACCCAGTCCAAGTGGATTCAAGCATCACATCCATGCGTTAGCTGAGCGACAGGATCCTGAGACTTCCCCTAATATTGTTCCAGGTATGTTGTTAGTATCCCCTTATGATATGTGTATGTATATAGATATCGGAATTCTAGACCGAGTGTGCAGGCACAACTTATGGGACAAACTCCACTATATATATTCTTTAATGGTAAGTGACCTTGTGTTGTGCAGTTGTGTATTATGTGTGTTCCGATATATGTCCTATTGAGACATCAGACGTGTTTTCTGGGCTATGTGCAGGTTTGGGATCGTTATGCTTACGAAAGAAACTCTGCCAAATTTTCCTAGAATCTAAGGGAGATAAGGTATAAGCTTGTGACATGTCCTGACGAGAAATGATGATGTGCAACAGGGTAATGGCAGGACGAGATTAAGTTAGGAGTATCATTGACAACTACAAGAGATTAGTAACAGTAATTATGAGATTGACAATGATATGGTAGAGAGAAATACTAGGGTAAATTAGGAAGACCGGTAGTGCTGAAGCACAACGTAGAAGAGAAAAGGTAACTCCAATAGAGTGCGATACCGAGGTATTGATTGGATGGATAAGCACGAGAAAGACGCGATAAGCTTACTAGCGAATAAAGTGACAGTACCGGGAGACAGAGGTACGAATACAAAGGGTTATGATGAATGAGAACACGTTGATAAAACGACTTATATGGTAAATGTAATAGAACTGACTAGGAAGAGTAAAGGATTGATCATAAACGGGAGAAAACAAGATAAATTGAGGGGGAAAGGAATGTAGAGGAATAAGGATAGGAATAGGAAGAGAAGGAAAGGCGCTGCAAAGTACGCGCACCTGAGAAGTAGTCGTGTTACGATTAAAGGAAAATGTATTTCCTATGAATATCCTATACCAAGTTAGAGCAAGTAAAGTATATGAAGTGATGAGCTGAAAGGAAGAAAGACGGATCTCTCCGAATGTGTATCATTTACAGGCAATTGAACAAAGTGATAATAAAGAATAAATACCCTCTTCCCAGAATCGATGATTTATTTGATCAACTGCAGGGTGCCAAATGGTTTTCAAAATCAACTTGAGGTCGGGCTATCATCAAGTAAGAGTCAGAGAGGCGGATATTCCAAAAACTGCTTTCAGGACAAGGTATGGCCACTATGAGTTCCGAGTGATGTCGTTGGATTGACAAATGACCCGGCGGTGTTCATGAAATGGATGAATCATGTATTCAGGCCACTCTTGGACTTATTCGTGATAGCATTTATTGATGATATTTTGGTGTACTCTCGCACGGAATCAGAACATGCAGATCACTGGCGAATTGTCCATGGAATTCTTAGAGCTCGAGAATTATATGCAAAGTTCTCAAAGTGCAGGTTCTGGCTGAATTCGGTGACATTTCTAGGTTATGTTATTTTAGATGACGGCATCCGAGTTGACACTAAAAAAAATAGAAGCTGTGAAGACTTGGCCAAGGCCTACGACGCCCATAGAAGTTTGTAGTTTTCTGGGTTTGGCAGAGTTATTGCATACGCTTCGAGACAGTTATGGAAACATGAACAGAATTATCCAACTCATGATCTCGAATTGGTCGCGGTTATTCATGCCTTAAAAATATGGAGGCATTATTTGTACGGTGTGTGTGTTGATATCTACACAGATCACAAATGATGCAAGACGAGTTGCCTCAAGGACACTTCAAGGACCGTCTCGTAGAGCCAAAGTTTGGATGATAGCATGGAGAGGACGGATGGGAGATGGAACAACATTAAAGTGGCCACCGAGCAAGGAAGGCTATACGCAAGAGGCCACATCCGCAAATTCAAGATTTCCATCTCCACAAGACTAGCCAAACAAGGCCCTTGCCTCATTAATGGCATTTATGTAATAATAGGGTCTTCTATTATTTAGTTAGTATAAATACATTGTCTTTCATTTCATTAGGGGACTTTTGACATTTGGAAGAAAAGATGAGTGATTTTTGAGAGAGTTGTCTCTAGAGAGAGAAACTTGTAGAGAGGCCATGGATGGCTCTTGTTGAACCTTTGATTGTGAGAGGATTGGTTGCTTGGGAATTCAATTCCCTTGAGGTCATCCTAAGAGGTTGGTGCTTGTTTATGCTAATTAATTGAGGTCTTTAGGTTTAATATACCTTTAGGTTGCTTTTAATTCCATTTTCTTGTGTCAATCTATCTATCATTTACTTTCCTTGTTATTTTATTGCTTCCGCGTATCCGTTATTGTATCAATTGGTATCAGAGCTTAGTTTAGGTTTGTTCCACCAAATCTAATCTTGGGTTTTGATTCAACAAAAAAAAAAAAACAAATTCAAAATTCAAAAAAAAAAAAAAACGAATTTCTTGTTGATTTTGTTGAATCTAGTGTTAGATTAGGGTTTCCTAGTGTTTCTAGAGTCTAAATCTTCAATTTCAAGTCAATTTGGAGTTAGGGTTTGTGTTCCACCATTGTTGAGCTTCAAAGCTTCAAGAACTTGAAAGTGGGTCTTGTTGAAGAAGGTGAAATTGAAGGTTGAACCCTATTGGGCTTTGTTCTCTACATTAAAGAGAACTTAAATCCGAAATTTGAACTAATTTGGAGTTGATTTGGTCCTAGATTGCATTTGGGTGTTCTTGGTGTTCATAAGGACATTCATATCTTCATATTGGAGAAGAAGACCAAAGAGGGCATTTGATCCAAAAGTTATCAAATAAAGTTGTGAAAACGTGTTTGTGAGTCCAACCAAAAAAAAAATGAAATTCGAAAATTCAAACTCGTGTTTGATTTTTTCCTTGTTTGTTGTTTTTGACACTAGATTTGAGTTCCCTAGTGTTATTTGAGTCTAGATCTTAAGTTTCAAGTTATTTGGAGTCATATTGAGTCATTCACCATTGTTGAGCTTTGAAACTTTGAAAATTCAAAAGTGGGTTTGGTGATTGAGTTGAAATTGGGGTTAATTGATTAGTTGGTTTTGTTCTCCATATCAAAGGGAGCTTGGATCTGAAATTGGAGGAAAAAGGAGTTGATTTGGTCCTAGATTGCATTTGGGTGTTCTTGGTGTTCATAAGGACATTCATATCTTCATATTGGAGAAGAAGACCAAAGAGGGCATTTGATCCAAAATTTATCAAATAAAGTTGTGAAAACGTGTTTGTGAGTCCAACCAAAAAAAAATATATATATTAGAAATACTTAGTCTAAATTTCTGATTTTTCAAAAAAAAAAAAAAAAAAAAAAGTACTGTTCATCCGCTTTTGGTCCGCATAGCGGAAGAAAAGCCTGATTATCTGAGAGCATCCGCCTTTCATCCGCGAAGCGGAAGGAAAGCGTGAATCACTGAAGAGTTTTCGAAAAAACTTTCCAAGTGTCAAAATGGTTTGATTCTTTCCTAACTTTTTTTCTTTGATTCTTACAACTAATTAACAACTAGTACTCGATCTTATTAGTTGCTAATTAGTTCTTGTGTCCGCATTTCTTTCGTGCTTTTCTTCGTTTTTGCTTCGTTGTTAATTTCTTGGCTCAAGTGCGTTTGTTTTTATTGAGTCGTCCTCGTTCTTCTTGAGTGTACAAGAATCCATTCCGATCTCGAGTAGTAATTGTGCACCTTGCAAGCAACCGAATCCAATCGAGAATCAACATCGGCCAATCCATTTGAGTGGTAAAAGGCAAGAGTGTGTGAGTTCATTTGAGTGGTGCTAGCTGAGTGCAAATGAGTGTAAACAGGAGTATGGTGAGGTTTCTTTACTACTAACGTGTTTGCTAAGTGTTCTTTGCAGGTACTTCTCTATGGATTCCGATTCATGTGGTGGCGATTATGATTGTTATGATGATGATGGTTGCAGTTACGAAGGGGAGGACTATGGGAGCTATGAAGAGTGTGACGATGGGGAATATGAGACATATATAGGAAATGGTGATCATGAGGAAATTCGAGGGGAGAATTACTATTTTGAAGGAGAATGTGCAGAGGGTGGTACTCATGTGTCTCCCAAGGAAGATGGGGATGAAGACCCTTGTTGTGATTCGCATGGTGAAGATAATGAAGCAGAATATTCTTGTGCTATACATCATGAAGATGAAGACGACTCGAGGTATGACTCTCCTTCGCATGTGTCTTATGGGTCTTATGGTGAAAATCTTTATACAAATAGGACTCGTGGAGGGTATGTCTATGGAGGTAGTGGAAGTGCTAATGTTGATTATGGAAGGATTTCTAGTGGGCATGCATATGCTTCTTCTTGTAGTACTTCCTATCCGAAGCAAAGGGGCATGAGTGGGAATGTGAGTACTAGTTGGAGTCGTCCTATGCAAAAGAAGGTGGTTCCAAAGAGGAGATTCATGGAGACCAAGGTGAACCTTTGTGGTAGAGAGGGAATCCTTGTGCTTGATGACGATTGTTACACCAATTTCATCACCCCTCGTGCGGCTGAAGAGTTAAGGCTACCTTGTGTGATTAGGCGAAATCCTTACTATGACAAGGGAGGGTATTGGGTTGATAAAAGAGTGATGGTATTCATTTCACTTGGTGAGTACCAAGAGGAGGTTTGGTGTGATGTGCTTCCAATGGATACTTGTCACGTATGTTTAGGTGGCCCTTGGTTTCAAAGGCATGAGATCCCATATGAGCAAGAGTGGCATCGATTTGTAGTGGACAAGAATGGAAAATTTCTCTTTCCATGCATACTTTCTAGGAAGAGTACAAGTACAAAAGTGCGAGATACCTATGTGAAATGGCCTACCTTAGCTAAGGAAGCTAGTGGAGAAGAATATGAGAGATGGGAGTCCATAATAGATGAAATCTTCACTAGCTACAACTATTCGCAAGAAATGAAGATGGACTTAGCCGTCCAAACTTTTGACTCAAAGCTTGTCCAATATTGGGAGTATGTGAAATGTTGTGGGAGACGAGTGAGGAGTCCAATCAAGACTTGGGAGGACATGAAAAGGATATTGAGAGGCCAATATCCCCAGCCCCATGTGAGAAGAAATAAATCTTTGAAGGGTACCTCTTTTGAGAGAACCCCATGCTTAAAGGCAAGGACGGCGGCCCCAACCATTCGTTCCATTGGTCAAAGGAGCTTACGTGAACATCAAGGTAAGATCACTTATCCTTATACTCCTATATCTTTGTGTGATTTTAATGCCGAGTCAAGTATGAAAGTTACCTTATCGTGCATTAAGCCTAAAGCTTCTTTGTCGTCTATTGGTAATGCCATTATTGAAAGTGTCCCCACACTAGTTGATCCTATTGATGACCGAATTTATCCTTCTTGTAAGGCCGATTTGTGTCCACCTAGTGTTGACATTTGTGCTTTGAATGATAGTGCATTATCGAATAAAGGTGCTCAAACACTAGTTGATCCTTTAGATGACAAAATTGATTCTTCTTGCAAGATTGATTTGTGTCCATCTAGTGTTGACACTTACGAATTGAATGGTAGTTTGTCATGTGGTCACCATGTTAGTAATTCTTGCGAGATTGACATACTACCAACTATTGTTGAAACTTGTGTTGATCAACTTGTTTGTAATGATAATTCACTACTTGAGGATCCTTGTGACGTGCTTAATGTACCTCTAGTTAGTGATGATGTTGATATAGTTGGTCAATTGAAAGAATATGACATCTCACCCTTGCTTGTTTCGTGTCAAAATGAGTCTCTTGATCGTACTTTAGTGTCATGTGATAAGACTCCAACTTGTAGTGGTGATGTGTGTCATGTAGATAGTCATGTGAGCGAAAATGCATTGAAAGATGACATTGATTCTTTTGAGAGTGAAAAGACATGCTTTGACTCCTCATTGTTCATGGATTACTCTCTTGTAAAGGATAATGTTTTATTTGAGGATGACATGATTGTTGAGAGTGAAATACCTAGTGGGATGTTTGGTAATGTTGAACGTTTAGTTTCCTTTGGAGGCTATAATGTGATATGTAACCCACTATGGAATGAAGACACTCTTTCCCAAGTTGGAGATCTTCCTTTGAGGAATTGTGATCCATTTGTGGGGAAGGAAAGTGTTACAAAGGAAGGTAATTCTTGTCTAGAAATTGCAAATTCTTCCTTTCATGTTCAACTTCATAGTAACCCCTTGGATAATCTTGTCCTTGAACCGTATGGTGAGGTTACATTGGGGAGTGATATTGATGAGGAAGTTATTTTACGTGATACCTTCCTTTATTACTTGTTGGCATATGATGACATTCTTGAGCATATAGGGAGTACTTCTTATGTGGGAGAAGGCTCTTATGATCTAGCTTATTGTGTTCTTGACCATGCTAGATGGATGTTCGTCCCATTTGATCCAGGTGCCACCTTGTGTGATTTGAAAGCACTATCTTGGGGGAGTCCTTGCTTGAAAAATGAGAGCGTTCTTGTTTGGACATTATGCTACATGTCAAATAGAACCAATGTCGAGTTGCATACTTCGTATTTTGAATCCATTGGTTTTATTACTCCCTTATGTCATGAACCTTGGAGGAATCAACTGCTTGATACCTCATGTGTGCAAATGTTAGTCATGATTGTCATAGATGTGTGCTTGTACCACAAGTTTGTTCATCCTTGGCATGAATATGTGATTATCAATTTGTGTGCTAACCCTCAATCCTTGAGGAGTATGTTTTTGTTTGTCTCCCTTATGGTTTTTCAAGGTTTAGATTCGAGGACGAATCCTTTTCAAGAAGGGGAGAATGATGCAAGACGAGTTGCCTCAAGGACACTTCAAGGACCGTCTCGTAGAGCCAAAGTTTGGATGATAGCATGGAGAGGACGGATGGGAGATGGAACAACATTAAAGTGGCCACCGAGCAAGGAAGGCTATACGCAAGAGGCCACATCCGCAAATTCAAGATTTCCATCTCCACAAGACTAGCCAAACAAGTCCCTTGCCTCATTAATGGCATTTATGTAATAATAGGGTCTTCTATTATTTAGTTAGTATAAATACATTGTCTTTCATTTCATTAGGGGACTTTTGACATTTGGAAGAAAAGATGAGTGATTTTTGAGAGAGTTGTCTCTAGAGAGAGAAACTTGTAGAGAGGCCATGGATGGCTCTTGTTGAACCTTTGATTGTGAGAGGATTGGTTGCTTGGGAATTCAATTCCCTTGAGGTCATCCTAAGAGGTTGGTGCTTGTTTATGCTAATTAATTGAGGTCTTTAGGTTTAATATACCTTTAGGTTGCTTTTAATTCCATTTTCTTGTGTCAATCTATCTATCATTTACTTTCCTTGTTATTTTATTGCTTCCGCATATCCGTTATTGTATCAACAAAAGTCTCCAACACATTTTCAAACAGAAAGAGTTGAACCTGTGGCAGAGGCGGTGGCTAGAATTGTTGAAAGACTATGATGTGAACATTTTGTACTACCCCGGCAAAGCTAACGTAGTAGCCGATGCGCTTAGCCGTCGATCAATGGGCAGTTTATGTGGGGTTCCTTCAGAAAAGAAAGAAATGATTCGTGAGCTCCATCGATTAGCAAACCTTGGAGTACGTGCAGTAGATTCGGGTAGCACAAGTATTAGCATCAATGACCCCACAGTGTCATCTTTGAGTATAGAAGTGAAGGAACGGCAATATGAAGATTCTCAGTTAAGCCATTACCGAGACTTATCTCGTGAAAAAGAGAAGTCTCCATTTGAAGTTTCCATAGATGGGTTCCTTAGATATCAGGGCAGGCTATACATACCGGATGTGGCAAATTTGCGCCAACGAATTTTAGAGGAAGCACACTATTCTCGGTATTCTATTCATCCGGGTGCGACCAAGATGTATCATGACCTCAAATCACTGTATTGGTGGGATGGCTTATTACAGGCAATGGAGATTCCTACATGGAAATGGGAAGAAATTAATATGGACTTCATTGTAGTATTACCTCGCTCCCAAGGCAAATACGATTCTATATAGGTGATCGTGGATAGATTAACCAAAGCAGCACACTTTCTTCCAGTCAGGACCACGTATTCAGCGGAAGATTCTGCTAGGTTGTACTTGAAAGAAATTGTGCGACTTCACGGAATTCCATTAGCCATTATTGCAGACAGAGGGGCGCAGTTTACAGCCAAGTTTTGGAAGTCTTTTCAAGAAGGTCTAGGTACCCAAGTCAAGCTCAATACGGCGTTTCATCAACAGTCTTATGGACAAGCCGAACGTACTATTCAGACCTTGGAGGATATGCTACGAGTGTGTATGTTGGATTTTGGCGTTAGTTGGGATGAGCATTTACCCCTTATAGAATTTGCCTACAACAATAGCTACCATTCCGGTATTCGAATGGCTCCATATGAGGCTTTGTATGGAAGGAAATGCAGATCCCCGATTGGATGGTTTGAAACAGGAGAAGCACAACCGATAGGCCCCGAATTGATTCAGCAAGCGATAGAAAAAGTTAAGGTGATCCGAGATCGATTGCTAACAGCCCAGAGCCGCTAAAAGTCTTATGCAGATAATCGCCGGCGAAATCTAAAATTCCAAGCAAATGAGTGGGTATTCTTGAAAGTATCGCCAATGAAAGGGGTAATGAGGTTTGGCAAAAAGGGGAAGTTGAGCCCAAGATATATTGGACCTTATAGAATTATCCGTAAGGTGGGTCGTGTAGCATACGAACTGGACTTGCCTTCCGAGCTTGAGTCCGTACATCCAGTTTTTCATGTATCGATGCTCCGCCAGTGTATCGGAGACCCAACAAGAATAGTCCCGGTAGATGACGTGCAAGTGACAGAAAAGCTAACCTATGAAGAAGTGCATATTGCTATTCTAGACAAGCAAGTGCGAAGGCTCCGAAACAAAGAGGTAGCTTCAGTTAAAGTTCTGTGGTGGAACAACAATCGGGAAGAAATGAAGTGGGAAGCGGAAGAGAATATAAAAAACCAAATATCCGCATTTATTCCAACCCCCAGAAGAGATTCAAGATGCGACGTCGACGAGATGAGGTATATATGTTTTATGTTTATGCTTTTGGTCGTGTGTGGCCATAGATACGTGGCTATTATGATGTAGCCCTGTGAGGCGATGATATTATGAGTTGTTGTGACAGGTTGGTAGCGTCAGATTACAGAGGAAACTCTGGCAAAAGTTTCGTAGAATCCCAAGTGTTCAACATTCGAGGACGAATGTTCCAAAAGGGGGGAAGAATGTTACACCTCGGAAATTTTCCGCGAGCCTACAATGAATAGACCAATGAAGGGTATGAGTGTGCGATGTTTTACTAAGTAGGGAATGGCTAATTATGAATTTTTGGAAATAAGAAAGTTGCAGAAATTCATTTCAGTCCAATGGTCGTAAAGCACAATACGGCCCATAAAGTGATTTACGGACCGTAACGTTCGATCATCCTCCAACACTCCAAGGAATTCAACTTTCTGTTAAATGTTGAAATGGTAAAACACGACCCAGAATACGGACCGTAAATCGAAATACGGCCCGTAAACCTCGATCGTAAATCACCATGATGACAGCCAACCCTTCTGTTTTTGATATGCTTAAATACGGCCATGAATGACGGACCGTAAACCAGTATACGGGGTAAACTGTGGTTCACGACCACTGTACACCCCGACTGTTGATCATTAAAAATCAGACTTTGAGTTATTAAAAGGGACCGAAGCCTCATTTTATTTCATTTTCTCATCTACACAACTCAAGAACTTTCTAGAGAGTTCTCCAAAACACTTCATCCATAAGAATTCAAGAGAATCAAAGGAAAACCAAAATCAACAACATCAAATCCATGAAACAAAGTGTGTGAAATGCAAGTAAAAGTCATCTACCTCAAGAAAACCCAAGAAAGGTGAAGTAGGGTTTGGTGCAAAGAAGGCATTACTACTCAAGACTTATTCAACCATCATCTAAGGTAAGTTTCATGACTTTATCACGTTGTTTAAGGTATTGGAAAGCTAAGATGCTTGAATTGTAGAAAGACATGGAAAATGGGTCTTGAATGAGTGAATAGTGTCACAATTGAATGGTAGTTAAATGGAATCATGAATGTTGATATACTATGATCATGAATACGTTGTTAATGATGTTTAGACCATGAAATGAGTATCATATATGAGAAGATGCGATAACGAGCTATAGCCATAAATGTGGGGGAAAATGAAGAGAAATGGTGGATCATGGCCATTGTATATGAATGATAATTGTGATTTGCTATATTATGATTGTTATTGTGGATGTTGTTGAGAACGTTGGGAGTTGATATGGACTATGGGAAAAGTAGTATAAATAAAGGAAGTTCTGCCCAATTTTCTCTAGAAATAGTGACGTATTCCCTAAGTCAATTAACTAATACTAATTCGAATTCTCTCGTGAAGGTAGCGACGTGATATCGAAGGAGATCAAGTGAACGATAGCCTAGATAAACGACAAAGGTATGTGAGGCTAATCCTTTCTTTCAAATGGCATGAATCTTATGACACGATTCTCCTTTCTCCCTATGACTCTTCTATATCCCGGAAAGCCAAGAGCCTACGATCATGAATAGTTATATATATATATATATATATATATATGAGACAAGAACTATGCTATGAGACCAATAACGATATAATGTTTCCATAAAGTATATGATGTCATTCGTTGTGTGAGTACCTTATATACTAATCCATTCAAGGTGAGGCAGGATGTTCACAAATGTTCATAATGGAATTGAGGGTTCACGACCTTACGTCACCTCGATAAAGGATAGTTGTTCTAGAGGTTTTATGCATGTACTATGATAAGAATATTATGATGACATTACACCGCACCTAAAAGGCCGGGCAGCACCATTAAGGCGGGCGGCTTTTAGAGGATTACACCATGTCTATATGGCACGGGCAGCACCACTAGTGGGCGGCATGAGATGGTACCCCGGACGCGGGAGGCCTGGACGCGGGCTAACGTTATTTATTATCACACCGCACCTATATGGTCGGGCAGTTTATTTATATATATACATGTTATGCATACATGAGATGATGATGAGCATAAAAGTAAGTCAGCATGCATTACTTCTTATATGATTCACAGTATGTTATAGTTTGCTCCATATTTTATATCTCCCTCCTTTTCTTGATGTATTACTATTGTTTATGCCTCTCATACTCAGTACAACATTCGTACTGACGTCCGTTTTTCTTTGGACGCTGTGTTCATGCCCACAGGTAGACAGGGAGGTGAGCTCGATCCAAATTCTTAGTGGTTGTCAGCTGATTGAGAACACTCCATTGTTCGGAGGTGCTTATGATTATTCTTTTGGTACATATGTATATTTTTGGCCCGACGGAGTCTTGTTCCGTCTATATATATAGTATGTCAGTAGAGGCTCGTAGATGCGCAGTGTGGGTAGTATGGTCTCACATTTTTCATGTGCATGTACATTTATTATTTTGATAGCCTAGAGGCACATATATATATATATATATATATATATATATATATATATATATATATATATATATATATATATATATATATATAAAGTATTTATGTTTCCATATGCACTATGATTTTTCCATGCTTTGAGTAAAATATGATAAAAAGGGCCTTAAGTGAGTAAGATGAGCAGTAGAACGAGCGGTGCTCGGTGGCTAGCCCCGGGTACCTGTCGCGGCCCCTAGCTGGGTCGTGACAACATCGATAGCGAAATAAATTTCCCTTTCCGGAGGAAGACCTGGAAGTTCATCTGGAAATACGTCTGGGAATTCATTCACCACGGGAACAGATTGGAAAGCTGGCGGTTCTGCTTCTGTATCATGAACTCAAACTAAATGATAAATATAGCCCTTGGCTATCATCTTCCTTGCCTTGAGGTTGGAAATAAACCTACCCTTTGGGGATGCCGTATTCCCCTTCCATTCAAGTATGGGCTCTCCCGAAAATTGGAATCGAACCACTTTCGGCCGACAATCAACATTGGCATAGCACGAAGCCAGCCAATCAGCATATAACAACGAGGAACATTATATTAACACCAAAAATAAAATAAACTTAGGCGAAAGGGATATCTTGGGTTTTTTCCAATGTCGCCAACTAATACACGAGCAATCATATTGGTATTTAGATTGCAATGATCATCTGGGAGGTCACCCATATCACAAGTGTGTTTTGTGTAGAACTTTGAAATAGTCCACATCTTTTCAGCAGTTTCCTTACCACGAAGCATCCATTCTCAGCCTTGATATTTTCGCTTGCAGACCAATCGCCAAAGTTTTCGTGTCGAATCGTCAACTTTAAACTCCATCATCCCCTGGATGCAATAAATCTTAACAACCCTTTGCGATGATTTTTTCGAGCTGAAAATCATGCCTTTTTCAATATGAACCTTTTGTTTTAAAAGATCCACTGGCTCTTTCCACAAACTTCGCCGAATATGATCATCATCCCTAGTAAAGACAAAGGCATCTGGGCGATCTTGAAGATGATCAAGATAGGAGATCTCATTGGAATGCCACTGAATCGGGGTCGACTCTTGCTGTTGAAATTGGCTTTGCGGCTGAACCGGAGTCGACTCTTGCTATTCAAATAGTTGCTATGAATTTAGTTCCTCCTGGTGTGCCGGACTGTTCATCATGTCTTGCAACAGTTCTACTTGATATTGATGATTAGTTCCAACCTCAACCTCAACCTCAACCTCATCCTCACTTTGCTCATCGTCACTTTCCTCCACATTAGGTATTTCCTCACTATCGCTCGATGATGTCACTATATAATTCGGATAATTCGAACCATCCATAGCAGGTCTTTGCCTATAATTTGGTGCAACCACCACATTAGACCCTACATAAGAAAGTAGAGTATTTTAACTATTACACATCAAATAGTACTATTGATGTTAAAAAATAGACGTACTAATAGTAATCAGCTGCACCGAAACTTGAGGAAGGACCATCATTTTGAGTAGTTGGATAGGCTGAGAATGTTCCAACCTGATTCATCCATCTCGATTGAGGGGACCGTTCGATATGATCCATATCAGGTGTATAACCCCTAAATAATATAATCGACATCATTAGTAGCATTCAAGTGCCACTACACATAATAATAATAATAATAATAATAATAATGTAAAAAATAAATATTTAACACTGCCCATCAAATTGTTGACTTAAACTATCCAGAGGCATTTGGCTCGTCAAAATGCCTTCATAAGTACTCATGTCAGGATAATTGTGTTCATAAGTAGGTTCCGCTTGAGTGACTTCGGCCTGAATCTAGACTGGGCTTCCCGACAAGGTCTATTTCGGGCTTCCTGAGGAGCCCTAGCCATGAATTCAAGTCGATTAATGGGGACCTTCTCTATGTACATTTCAAGGACGTTTAAAGTTATGCATTCCCTATAATCATAAGGCGCCTTCAAATAATCCGTCAAAGAACCATCGTCTTGAATGTACCACTGTCCATAACTAGTTACATCTTGCGGCGTAAATGACATTGGATATTTTCCAATTATATTTAAATCAAAATCACTCCTACTAACTTGTAGTCTATTATACAAGGCTTGGAGTAGTTTTGAGAATTTTAAGTCAAGTGGAAACTTAACATGATATTTTGGGTGAGAATCATAGTGCAAATTATTTTCTTCGAATATAATTTGTCCGTCCCAGAATAAAGAAACTCTAATTTTCGGAACATCTTTCATTTTTTGACTAATTTAGGAGGAATACAAAATGCAAAAATGAGATGAAACTTAGAATTTGTGTTAAAAATTGGATGAAACTTAGAATTTTTTCTCTCATTCGAAATCTGTATTAATAAGATTTGAAGTTTGAATATTGAACCAACGCATGCATGCAATTAGTGTGTCTTGCAGTGTTACGCAAATCAAATTAAGTATGGAGTGTTGCATAACGCATGAATTAACCGCGCTATGTCAGTCCCTGGCAGAATAGCGCAGTAAAATACTGTGTTATTCTGACATAACGCAGTAAATTACTCCATTATATACGTATAACACAGTAAATTACTACGTTATGTCAGAATAACGCAGTATTTTACTGCGCTATACCGCTGCAATATGTTGTCACCTCAACTGTCATATAAAAAAACGTCATAATTTGAATCAAACTTTAAGTGTTATGTAACATAATTTGACGAATAGTTACCAACCACACAAAATTCCACACAAAATTGAGTTAATATGTCATTTTTTGACCAATTTAAAGATATTAGTCGTGTTATATCGTTCACTCCAGAAAACATATTCGACGCAATGGGTAGGACATGGGAATTGGGTGAAGATTTTGAATACTCAAACAACCCGAACAAGAGATACAACCAACGTTACAACAATATGATGACAGAAGAGTGGAATTGGCGTGTTAGGGAGGCTGCAGCACTGGAGCAAAAGTTAGCATCAGTAGTGTTATATCCCGCATTTTTGTACGTTCGGACAATTTAAGATAATCGCGGGGAGTTAAGGACGAGATCATATTTTAATTTTGGCTTAGCACACAAGTTGAGTATGGAAGTTTTTGAAGTGAAAAATATTAGGAAAGGTTAGGGGCGAAAAGGGAAATTTGCAATATGACTCGTAGAAATATAGAGGAAGGCTAAGGGTAAATTTGGAATTTGGAATTTGGAAAAATTTAATTTTTCATGAAGTGTAAATAAAACACAAAAAAAAAAAGTGGGCTTGTGTTGTTGGGCCATGTTAGTCGTCCAAGGGAGTGGGCTTAAGCCCACAAAGGAACTTCGTCAATAAAGAATAAAAGATGACCAAGTCATCATACTTATCATATTATTCTCTAGAAATTTCAAGAGCTTAACAAACAAAAGAGAAGGAGAAAAACTCCAAAGGCCATTCGGCAATGTCTAAGTGAGCAAGAACCTTGGAAAATTGTTCATAAAAAATTATTCTCCTCTAGCCAAACAACCAATTGAAGGGTCCTTAGTAAGGTGGAGTAGTTATTGGAGCAATAAACCACATATTCTTGTGAGTTGCAAGTCTTAGCCGAGAAGGGAGATAAGAGGAAATGTAAGAATTCACCCTCTTTTATATGTTATGGATGTTTGTGCATGTTGTAGTGTATAAAAATGAGTGAAATTCATGAAGAATATGGATGTAGGGGTGTGGCCGTGAGTGTGTAGTGTGTGTATGGCCATGTATATTTGTTGTATTGTGAAGGGATGGTGAGCAAATTTTATTAGTAATTTGGTTGTTATTGTGTGGATTCTATGTTGCTAGTAAAAGCTTAATGATCTTAGTGAAGTTGTAGTAGTTGGAGACTTGTTTTAGAAGTTTATGTAAATTGAATATAATGTTCTTGCATGTGTATGGAAGATAATGTTGTTAGTGTGATGTTGTTAATATGATGTTGTTAGTATGTAGTTCATGAATTTGGAAGGAAAAGGAAATGTGTTGTTATTGTTCTTGTTCCATTTGTAAGGAGTCAGGTGAAGTAGTGTATCGATGGAGTCATTTTGAATGTTATACGAATTGAACTAAATATGAATGAAGTGTCGTTGGATTGTGTGACGAAGATTGCTAATGTTAGAATGTATCTTGGGTTGATTATTGAAATTGTTAGTATGATTGTTGGCATTGTTGTTGATAGTTTGGCCGGGTTGAATTCCCGGATTGTTGTTGATTAAAATTAGCCAAGTTAGATTCTTGGGGATGGCATATTTACAGGGGAAGTGCTGCCGAAATTTCGGTAGACAAAGTGTTAGTCTAGAATGAGGTTCTTAGACATCTATAGCTAATGTTTATATTCATTAATATTGTTATAGATTTTGGGAGGGCCAAGAGTTAAGTTGAATTGACTAAGGAAGCGAACAAGGTATGTAAGGCTCGTCCCTTTCTTTCAAGGCATGATTCCGACGTTAAGATTTCATATTTGTTTCCATATCTCCTTGATCTCGAAAGTTAGATGTTATAATTCCGATGCTATAATTTCGTAATTACTTCCATACCTTCCTTGTCTTCAAAAACTAAAAGTCTAGGGTTCCAAGATATAATTGCTCCCATATTTTCCTTGTTTTCAAAAGTTAGATGCTTATGATCCTATGGCATGATTCCCTCCCTAGCAACCCGTAGATGGTTTTCAGAATGTCTATATCTTTCCAAGGCAAAGGTGTATGAATTTGTAAACTTCTATGACTACAATGATGAATATGCTTTTGTAATGATAACGATGAAGTCAAAGAAGAGAATTGTCTAGAATGATTATGACAAAAATGGTTTCATGTCTAAAAGTCTTAAGTTAAGGAGCCAATATGAATATAAGAACAATGAACTAGTTCTTGAATTCAATTCTATTCCTTTGTTATGACTCTATTTTCTAAAGACTCCAAAGTGTATGAATTGATGTTTATGAGGCTTACGATCTTATTCTATGTTTTCTCTTAAAGCTATTTTTCAGTGATAGTCTCGCCTTATAATACTAGTCCCTTCAAGGTGAGACAAAGTCGTGATAGTTATTCCATAATATAATCGGAGGTTACTGACCTTACGTCACTCCGATGAAGTTATAGCTTTTGATTGGGCTCTTATGCATGCTTAAGTTGTGAAAATTACACCGTGCCTATACTGCCGGGCAGTCACCGCTAAGGCGGGCAGCTATTGGATGATCACACCGCGCCTATATGGCCGGGCAGTCACCGCTAAGGCGGGCAGCTATACGGATACACCATGACCTTTTGGCATGGGTAGACACCACTAGTGGGCGGCATGAGATGATTACCCCGAACGCGGGCTAATGATGTTATGTGATTCAGACAGGTTATGTATGTATATAAAAGTAAAAGTGAGCATGCATGATTTCGCCTTAAGAGGCAGACAGTTATAGTCATATCTTTATTTGTATCTCTCGTATTGTCTTATTATGTTTTTGTTCATGTTCTGTTCATATTATCATATTATGATTCATGCCTTACATACTCGGTACATTACTCGTACTGACGTCCCTTTTTGTGGACGCTGCGTTTTCATGCCACACAGGTAACCAGGTAGACGGGTTTGATTCCTAGGAGCTTCTCCAGCGGTATATTGGCAGTGCTCCAGTTGTTCCGGAGCTCCAGCTTATTGGTACTACTTTTTGTGTACATGGTCGGGCACGACAGCACTCGGCCCATCTTGTTTCTATATGTATTTTGTTTAGAGGCTCGTAGACAGATATGTACAGTCAGATATTTCATAATCTTGGTTGTCCCCGTCATTGTATATTAAGTTAGTAAAGTTTATTAATACATGTTTATAATAATGCTATTAATGATAGTGTTAATTAAATAAATGACGGTATTCATTTATACGGCCCACTTAGTAGTAAGAGTACGATACGAGATAAGGGGTGCTCGGTACAAGTATCGGGTACCCGTCGCGGCCCCTAGTTGGGTCGTGACAAGTAGGGCTTAAACGCCTAAAAGAACGTGCTATGTCAATGCCTCGTGGAACTCCACAAGAGTTTAATTTTGCTCTTAACCGTTTTCGCGAAGAGAACAAACGGATGCAAATACGTTACCTTAGGGTAGAATATGGTGTACATGGTAGCACAAGATTTAGATCCAAGTGGGATTAGGACTGTGAGATGTTCGATGAAGATTAATATTTTTTTTATATAAAGTAAGTAGGTAGGGTCATAAAGACCCCCCCCCCCCAACTAGGAGTACATGGGGGTTTGCAACTATATAAGTAGCACTTTCTTTTGTTATTAGACTACAACGTATTCAATGTCGAGTAGTAGAAACTCAGCTTGGTCTTTACTCCTTCCAAAAGAACCAATAGCAGTGATGATGAGAGTTCAAATCATAGCAGTTTTTCGAGCGATACCAGTGATTTCAAACTAGATGAGCTAAATCCCCACATTTTTATAGAGCGTAATGATGATTTCTGCAGTGTGAAATATTCAGATCCGCGAGAATATTATTGCGGTTTACGCCGAGAATGGTCACATTGGCTTGCCGAATCAGAACGTCTTGTTCGTGACTTGGAAAATCTCACCGCTCCAATCCCAACAAGGTACTCCATAACCATGCCTCAAGTAGGTCCAGAAACTTGTGAGCTTGCCGTGCAAAGGATTAAAAAAGAAAACAACAGAATGCTGGCAAGACGATGTAGATTTTACATGCTAAATTGGCTGAAGAACAAGCATCATCAACCGATAGAGAACTAACATCTACTGAAAAAAGATATGTCTTAAGAAACCGTTAATATTTTTCTGAGGACGATATTGAGGATTTCTATTCTGATGATGATTAAGAATGTTTTTAAGTTTAATTTATGATGATGTTGTTATTTTGAAGAATATTAGTATGTTTAGTTTTTCATCAACTCAAGGGCATGAATTGATGAATGTATTTTAAGTTTTTATTTTTATTTTTTTATGATTGTATTTTTACTACTTTTGGTTTATTATTAATGAACAAGTTTAAGTATTCGTAAAGAACTTAAAGCTAATGACACCAAGCCTTCAAACAAAAATGGCGTTCGAGCACTTTTCACCCACTAAAACGGCAATTCGAAGATTTTCTTATCCTTGATGTATTGAGCCTACCTTATTAATCGCACAAAAATAAGTAAGGTTTTACATAAAATATTGAAGTTTTGGGGTCCCGAAGCATGATTAATCTATGATCAAAGTACGTTAAAAAGTGTAATGAAAGAGGGGTTAACCAAAAGGGCAAAAAAAATAAAAGAACCCTTTAGCTCAGTAAATTACTACGCCACCGTTAAGTGCTTTAGCGCAGTAATTTACTACGCTAAAGACAATTTTATAACTTTTTTTTATTGGGATAATTTGATTCAAAAATACTTGTTTTGGTTCCGGACTCTAGTCCAACCACCGGGTCACTATCTCATAAAATTCACAGTGCGGCCCCCAAACCCACATGCTTCCAATTCCTCGTGGCAAAAACATTTTTTCTTTTTCTTTTTTGGGAAAAGCGATCAAAGGAGGCGGAATTCAAATCCTAACATTAAACTAAATATTAAAAACCAATTTCACGTCCGCGTTCCCCAAACTCATACTCTTCGAAAAATCACAGCCAAATTGATTTGCGTACTTGTGAAACCCTAACCCTTAATCTTGCACTCTTAAACAACGCCATTCTTGTTTCTTTCGTCTGAGTTCAATTTGATTTCATATATTTTGGGTTCTTGAAGTTCCAAGTTTGAGAGCTGGCTATGGATTACGAGCCCTACGATAGCAGTGGTCAGTTTTTACATTCACAAAAATATTCTTTTTTTTTTTCGTTTTCTGCAACTTGATGTTCAATTAGGGTTAAGGGTTAGTCAAACTAGCATCTACATTGTTATTTACGTGTAACATTCCAAGTTCTTGTCTCTTATCATTAGTACGCTCTCGTTCGGCCATAGATTTAAGTTGAATTTTAAAAATTTGAGTTTTTGAAGTTGTGATTCTTGGAACTTGAAGTTGTGTTTGGACTTGCATTTTACTTGGAAAAAAATTTGGAGTTTTGCGAGTGGAAGTGAAATTTCTCCCAAAAACAGATATTTGAAGATAAATTTTCAAAATTTGATCCATAATCTATGGCCAAATGCTAGCTACGACTAGGTTCTTGATGTTCAATTAGGGTTAGTGGAACTAGCATGTATATTGTTATTTATGTGAAACATTCCAATTGTTTGTCTCTTGTTATTACCACTAGGTTCTTGGACTTGGAAATTTTGAGCTGTTGCATTCAATCGATCTAGTTCCGGCATACTTTAAGGAATTCTTTTTCCTTTTTTACTTTTTCTTTGAGATATTATCGTCAGTTGGACTACTTATGCTTTGTGGTTGGTGTTATTTGTTTTTTCTTGTATGTGTTGCCCCTTCCATGGTTATTGGCTTTACAGAAATTGGATTGGTTTTCTTGTAAGAATTGATGTGTTTTATGAAATAATGAGCCTAAAGTAAAAACATGAACTTAATTCATCTCCTTCAAAAAGTCTTTTTGTTTGTCCTTCTAAAGTTAGAACATTTACTTTGCTATGTGAACATAGTTGGTACCTAAATTTACGTTATGGATGTGTATGCGGCTTGAAGGCTCGTGATCTGACATATTGTAAAATTTGGACTTTTTAGAAGTGGCATAAGATTAGAGAGCTTGCCTAAATCCAACTACTTTGGATTTAGGCTTAGACATGTTGGTATGCTTATATTAGGTTTTCATCCTTTTAGAGATTTGTATGGAAATAGTAGCCACACTCCATCTTTTATTGAAATGAAGATTGTTGTATGGTTGTTCTTATTGGCACTCCAATTTATATTGCACAGAATGTGATCCTTGCATCCATATCAAGAGTGGAACGATGAGGATCCATTTTGTTTGATGTAGTTGTTGTCCACACCCGTCTTTGGTCCCTGCAGGATGAGGTGACAGTTGGATAATTCTGTGTTGGCAATTAAGTTTACAAATTTTTCTCATAGTATGGCGCTAGTATAGATGAGTTTTATAGTTTGTATTGCGTTTTTAATTTTGTATAATGCATAGGGTTACTAGCATTCTAGATCTCAGAAACACTCAATATTATGCAGGAACTGATGATGATCTTCCTCCATCACATCAAAATAGGATTCCAAGAGGTAGTGGTCGCATTATTGGAAATGGAAGATCTGCCGTCATTGGTTCTGTCGCCTACCAGAGGATGTACGGTGAAACAGATATGGAGGCCCAAATTCACCAACTTGAGCAAGAAGCATACAGTTCGGTTTTAAGAGCCTTTAAAGCTCAAGCTGATGCCATTACATGGGTATATTTTGTTATTAGTATACTCATGAATCTCTTGTTGTATTTGTTTGATCAGGTTTAAATGACTGCTCCCCTAATATATTTTCTTCAGGAGAAAGAAAGCTTGATAACTGAGTTAAGAAAAGAGTTACGGTTGTCCAATGAAGAACATAGAGAACTTCTTGCTAGAGTTAATAATGATGATGTCATCAGAAGAATAAGGTTTGCTTTTACAGCTACTCCTCACATTCTCCCTCAAGAATTTATTTAGTTAATCTTTGTGTATTTCGGAGTTTGTCAAAGCTCTAAGACTAACCTGACACTATTGCTTGCTTTTAGGGAGTGGAGGCAATCTGGTGGGCATCAACCTGGTATGCTGGGTTCTGGTCAATCTGTTCATGATCCATTACCCAGCCCTTCTGTCTCAGCGTCACGGAAGAAACAGAAGATAGCCCAGTCTTTACCTTCTCAGTCCTTTGCTGGACCATCTCCTACTTTTCATCCACCTCCAGTGACTGCTGCAAACCAGCCATCTTCATCTGCTGCCAAGAGAGGACCTATGGTGGGGCCGAAAGGAAAAAAGCATAAATCTGTAAGTTGGATGTGCTAAGAAACTTGGAAGCTTGCATACCTATCAGTCTATAGTTCTGATATTTTCCTGCTATGTGTATCTTCATAGGGCCAGATGATGCCTGGCGCGCCTTCGATGAAAATGCAGTGCGTGACTCCTGGTCCTTCTGGAAGAGCTCAATTTGGTAATCGGGTTTCTGAACCTGCTGAAGCAGCATCATTTGATACATTGATTGGAAGGAAAGTGAGGACTAGATGGCCTGATGACAATAACTTTTATGAAGCAGTCATAACTGATTTTAATCGAGCTGAGGTATGCCTGATCAATTTTACTTGGAACATTTACTCGTTTTGCTCCCTATGGTTGAATGCTGAAATCTTCACGCAAATTTTCAGGGTAGACATGCTCTTGTTTATGATATGGGTACTGCAAATGAGACATGGGAATGGGTCAACCTTGCTGAGGTAGTTATATGCTATTCTCTCACGCAGTAATACATTTACTTTTTTGCTTGTCCTATTAGAAAATCCTTTTCTTATTTGATTATGAAGTCGTTAATACCAAGAAACATTGCTATTCCACCACTTGGAATATTGTATGATATATATATCATTGGCTTGTAATGTGGTAAAGAATGTCTTAAGATTTTCATGGGCAAGGTTGCTCTTCCAAGGAACCGATAAGAAATAGTAGGGGAGATTAAGAATGCAAGCTCAAAATTATTCTTAATAATGTAACAGACCACTTCTCTCGAAAAGGGCTTCGAAGGGCAATAAACCCATGCGAAGTTGACTTTACTTGGTTTCCCGTTGACAAGATAATTACCACATATTTATAAGTACAAAAAGAAGATAACTATTACATATTTTGATGGGCAACTATAGGTGTTCTACTTTTAACCTGTTACCTGTCAATTATTGGTAACTAATTTTGTGTGTACTCATGGTGAAATCCATATTTCGTTGCATGTGTCTTTCCAAATTTAATGAAGTTTGGAAGGCTGCTTCATACTTCCATTTTCTGGAATATGCATTGGCAGAACCCTGTATATAAGCATCACCTCAAAAGTTGTAGTATAGGTAAACTAGTGAAACCAAGAACAGCTCTTGTTGTTATCGCCAGTATTTATGTATAGTGTTAGTGTTCTGACATTTTCTATGTAGCGTAGTTCTCCTCGGATGATGTCAAGGTTGTTTGGCTGTTCAAGTTCTTAATTATCATATCACCAAGTAGTGATTTTGTGAAATTTCCTTTTCTGTCATCCATATATTATTGAGTTTGTGTTCATGTCTTTTGACTGTCTTCATCCTAATGAGATTGATAATTTAGCGTACATAAATCTGTTCTAAGTGTATCATGTTATATGATAGTCTTACTTTTTTGTCCTTGTAAAGCCTTTGGTAGTTTGGTTGGAGCACTGCTTGTGCATGTGAAGGACACCATAGGGATAGTTTTAGTCTGAGATTGTTGAACTAGCTTGTTTTTTTTTTTTTTTTAATTTTTTGTTTTAAGGAGCATACATATGTGAGTAATGAGTTATTTTGTTAGTCTTTTAGTGAACTAAAGTCATCTTGCATTAAGTATTTCTGGGAAGTTTGTTTTGGATGGTATACATTCTCTTATTCCTCGGACTGCTATATATTGGTTAGGATGGGGATTTTCTTGATATCAAAAAGCGTATAGTATCTTGGATCAGTTTTACCAAAACCCTCATTTACCTGCTTTCATCTCTTTTGAGGTGGAGGGTGGTTTTTAGCTGTTTTAGAGTACCATTTTCAAATTTTCACTGTTACCTTTTTCCCAAGTTGTAGCAGGGTTTTCTTTCACCAGCAGTTGAATGTTATGTAAAGCATATAGTCATGACTATCTTTGAGCTTTGGTTGTTGGAATACAGGTCACTTTGTGGAAATTGATATTAATTACCTGGATGCTTATTGAAATGATTTGGGAACTTTAACTGGATTACTTGCTGTGAACTCTCTGGAGTGTGATAAGTAGTATCAATTCAACCATTGTTAATAAACTTTAACTGGATTATTTGACTACTGAAAATTGCACTGATCAATTTTTTGACTTTGTTAACTCCCTAATCCTAGCAGTCTTTTGTCTGTATAGGAGCTAACTCATATATTTTGTAACTTTTAGAATCTGCTTGATGCTTTTTTTTTTTTTCTAATGAAATTTCTTACTTCATCAAAAAAAAAAAAAAAAAAAAAGAGAGAGAGAGAGAGAGAGAGAGAGAGAGAAAACTTGCAGTGAATTCTCTGAAGTAATATCACTTCAACCATTGTTAATAAGCTATGAATGTTTCAGGCACTAGTTCCTTCTTCAATAAATGATTATTCTACTTGCATTAATCACATAAGGAGACTTCTGATTCTGGTATTGACATACTAGCTTGCTGTGTGGATTGCCATTCCAAATGAATGGACATATATTATCTTTCTTACAAAGTTTAATGTAAGACATATATTTGTGGGGATTTTGATTGTAAAACTTTCTCAGCCTCATTTCTAGACTGGTATTGCATGATATTATCTGCAGCATTTTGCAGAGGCATCCAAATGTATGTCTGCTACATGCCTGATATTCCAAAATGTGAAGTGTGAACAATCTAGAGACTTCCTGTTAATGAAGCTCCTCATTCACCTGTCATTAATTCTTGATAATTTGTGTATGGTAATGTTTATCAAAAAGGAAGAAGAAACAGTATGGCATATGGTAATCGGTTTTGTCTTCCAACATTTCTTTCAGTTTTTTTGAAGAGCTTCTTCAAGGTTTAGACTTGTATTTCCCTGCCCTGACAGATTTCTCCCGACGATATTCAGTGGGAGGGTGAAGACCCTGCAATTTCTCATCATGGAAATTATGGTGGATCAGGTCATGGCATGACTAGACCTGCTGGACGTGATAGTGCTCCAGGTGCAGGGAGAGGGAGGGGCTTGACTAAAGCTCAGTCCAGAAAAGATTTTCTACCATCACAGAATGGCAAAGGAAAGAAGGGATCTGATGATATTCAGTTACTTCATACAGATACATTGATCAAAGAGGTAAGCGCTGCATTTGCTGTCTGCCTCACACATTACTTTGTACATTGTTGACTGGTGAATGTGGTCAGGTGGAGAGGATCTTTGGCGCCGGCCATCCAGATCCTGTTGAGGTTGAGAAGGCAAAGAAAGTGCTGAAGGTTAGTGACCCTCTACTTAACAGTAGCTGTTAATACTCACAACTTTATTGCACAAGGATACTGACTTTTCGTTTTGTGTAGGAACATGAGCAAGCACTTCTAGATGCCATTTCAAGGCTTGGAGAGTTATCTGATGGTGAAAGTGGTATGACTTTGTGGAAAGGGTTTTTCATTTCTTTCTCATTTTAGGCATTGTTATAAATTCGTCATGGATTTGGGACTTTACCCTATGACCTTTTCTAAGTCTGAACTCCTAATCCTTTGTCTCATTGCTTTTTCTGTGATGTTGCGCTTTGAAACTTTGTGTTGTAAAAGTAATAAATAGAAACAACTAATATTAAAGTATGACCGTTATTCTAATTCCTCTGAAATTCTTTAATAATTCTAAAGCTCTTGTGAAAATAAAATAAGCAAATAATTGCTATAATGAAAGAAGTCGTAGATGTTTCGGCATCTGTGATGTTCCTAATTTGCATTAGACAAAGTGGTGTCCTGATTCAATAGACTGTGCGGAACCACTCTACTCAACTGGCTAAGTAGACAGAATATTATTTAGGGTGTATTTGGTATTGAGGAAAATTTCAAGAAAATGTTTTCCAATTTTTTCATGTCTGGTTGGTCAAAACCTTTGGAAAACATTTTCTCTAGGAAAACAAGTTCTTTAAAAATGAGGAAAGTGACATCCTTGGTGGAAGTAGGGAAAATAATTTCCGTAAGTGACACTCCACATTGATTGTTTCATCTCCATCCTCCAACACACCTCCCCTACCCACCCTCAAACCCCTAGCCCCACCTCCATCCCATAGTGTTTGCTAGATTATAGGTAAATGCTTTTATAACAATATTTTCTGCATACTTATCAAACACCAGAAAGGAAGTAAGAAAACCCCTTATTTTCTTGGAAATGTAAGACACGTTCATATTAAACACACCCTTAATATAGATGTCAAGGTCTATGGAAGTTAACTGGAGCATTAGTGGGACATTGAGAAAGAAAAAGTATTCCAATGATGGAAATAGTTGACAATTGGAGGTCTAGGGAGTTAACTGGAGCATTAGTGGGACATCGAGAAAAAAAAGTTTTCCAATGATGGAAAAGAGTTGTGTGTTTAATGGAATCCCAAAATTCTTGTGAAACAGATGGAGGTTGGCGTGCAGTGTAATTCCCTGATTAGGAGGTCAGGTTGCTTTCATGACGGTGATGAGGCGAGGGGAGGTTGAGAGTAACTGAGCAACTGGTGGTTTGAAGGAACAGATGATAGAGCCCATATTGAGCTTGCCACAGTTATTTGGGGCATTCCTTTTAAATGGTCCACATTTGAAACCTAAGTTGCTCGGACTCTTCTCTTTCGGTGCCGCACCCGTGTTGACACGACATGGCTGTGGGATACATACCGGATATGGTCAACCTATTTTGGGTACTTTGACCAAAATCAACGGAGAAATTCGGGACAGATGCAATGATTTGTATAATCAAAACAAAAGCTATGGTGAAATTGAAGAAAATTGAATACCTTGTATATAGAAATTTGAAATTTCTATGTCAAGTCTTTTTTTTTTTTTTTTTTTTTTTTTGAGAAGGTAACATATTTGTATATTTATATATATAGAGACTACACAAAACTGTGTAGTCCCCCTAATTACAGATCACAAAAGGGTAAGCATCTGATCCTGTGTCATCTCACAAGGATTCTAATACATCAGAGATTGATTCATTATCTTCTAAACCTATCCATTTACACCAAAAGTAGAACAGCCCTAAACACTTAATCTTCTGGAAATTGTTGGCTTTGTCTTCAAAACATCTTTGGTTTCTCTCTTCCCAAATTGTCCACCGAATGCAAGCTGGAATAATCTTCCATCTCATTTTCTGAATTGCATTACTGCCTTCTCTGTTCCAGCATGCTACAGTGTTATCAAAAGTGAAAAGCGCAAAAAAGCTCTAAGGTCAGCTGGGGCTTTAATGAAATAAAGCGCAATGGTGCAAAAATAGAAATATATATATGTTTAGTCCAAGATTAATAATAATAAGCATGAATAGCAAATATATGGACAAAGAAATTGTGAAAATATTACGATAAAGTGAAATATCAAAATCATCTAGTGTCGCCTCCTCGAGAGAGGCTCATTGGCAAGGAAAAGTATGTCTTAGAGCCTTGATGACGACATTGAAGCACACATAAAGCGAGGCGAAGCGCTCAACATGTTTTGAGCCTCGCTTCAGGGCTTAAGCGCACTTAAAGCGCGCCTTTGATAACACTGGCATGCTAGCACATCAACTATCTTACTTGGCATGGTCCAGAGAATCCCCCTATAATTGAGGAACATCCTCCATAGTTGTTCAGTCAGTGTACAGTGCAAGAACAGATGATTAAGTGTCTCAGGTTCCTCACCACAAAGAAAACAACTGGAACAACTGGAACATAGATGATGACCTCTCTTACAAAGATTGTCCAGTGTGAGTGCTTTTCCTGATATCTCCTTTTGGGATTCTCCGCGTGATCAATATTCTCCTTGGAATACCTTGTTAAGTTTTACATATAATGTCTCATAATTTAGACATATTACTCTATTTTTAGATATTTCAATTATTAGCTGAATCCCCGCACTTGTATCCGTACCTAGATCCATACTCCAGAATCTTAAAATTTAGATCATATCTGACCTCTATATCCGCACCTGTGTCCGAGCAACTTTAGGTTAAAACCATGTTTCTAATGGAAAAATGTTTGGGGAGATTTTTGAGTGTTTCCGGGGAAAAGAGGACTGGAAACAAGTGAACAGTCTGACATCTTATTCTGCCTCGTTTTGTTTTGGAAAAAGAAACAGTAGGAATCAGATATTCTACTTGATTCCTATGGTTTCTGTTTCCCAAAAAGCAAAAACAAACAAAATTTAATCTGTCAGAATTGCATAGCATCCTAATGGACCTTGTACAATTTAAAATCAAAATGTTCTCACCAGATTCGAAAATGATTTTGGTGAATGAATATCTTGTCCAAAAAAAGGTGATTTTGTGGAAGTGTATAAAGGTTTTATCCTTTTTTTGGGAGGTGGGGGTGGGAAGGTGTCTGCACCTTATAGAATGTATTCCACCATCACTATTGTTGTCGGCGCTTTTCTCTTTGAAGCGTGTAATCTCTGGTGTTGGTGTTTCTGCACACCTATGAAAACAAACTGAAATGTCCTAAACTTGTACTATTGCATTCGACCTTGTAACATCCTTTTGTTCCATTAAAGTATGTCCTCAATGACATTCTTAAAGTATATTGGCTTAATGAGGAACCAATAATAATGATGGTAGTAATAATCTGTCAATAATAAATATTAGTAGGGTAAAATGATAACAATTGTACTGTTTTGGTTATCAAAAAACAATATTTCTGCTTTTATGTCATAGCATTAGGTATATTTTGTTCTGTTTGTGCTGCGCACACTGTTATAAACTTCATGGCCCTGCTTTCTATAAGTTCACATTCTTCCTTACCTGGTATTCAGCATGTCTTTATACTATTGCAGATGAACGCCATTTCATGCATGGGCAAGCCATGGATCGGGAGTAAAAAGGAATATTGTGGGGGAAAGTGAGTAGTATAAAACAGCTGGGGGCTGAGCCACCTAAAATAACAGCCACATTGGAGAAGGCAAGATGTGTACTAGATCTTTGCCAGCGTCAGTGCACCAGAATGATTTTAGGCCTGTTGTATAATGCCAGCTTCAAGAAATGCTTGACAAACATTAAATTATTGTAGTCTAGTTCTTTGAATAGACGCGAAATTGTAGTTAGGAATGATTGTTTCCCCTAGTTAGAGGTTAGTGCTTTTGTAAAATTAGTCACAGTAGCAATTTTACATGTGATGATGTAAACAAGTTTTTGTTAACACCTTGCACGTTGATTATGACATCCCAAATAAGTTATTCTTTCTATTTCATTCCTAATTTTGGCATTGAAGTTGCTTGAACATAGCCAGGTGCCCGGGATCGGGTGCAGCTGCTCATCAGTCCTTGTCTTTCCAATCCTTGCATTGTCGCTAAACTGTAGCCATCTCATTAAAATGACATGTGATAGTTATTAGGGAGTCGTTAGTTGAAAAAAGGAAAAAGAATATTGTGTTTTCAATGGCCTTAGTAATGTCATATTTGGCTAATATTTGGGCCTAATACCCTAAGGAGTCTGTTTGGCCTAAAATAATGCCAAAAAATGGCCGGCCGGCCCAAAATAATGTCAAGTGCTAGCCGGCCTAGTAGCCCAAGCGCTTTTAAAAAAAAAAAAGTCAAAAGACTTTTTGTGGCTACTAAAAGTATCCATTAAAGCCTCGCTATAGAAAAATCAGGCATTTTAGTGACAATTAAAAAAGTTGTCACTAAAGGTTAAATATCCCAATGTATAATATGTGTATATTTAGTAATATATACAAGAATGATACAGTTTATATACAAATGCTGGAATTAATTATACATTTATTATACGTAAATTATACGTTAATTATACATTTATTATACACATATTATGCAATTATGATATTTTTTTTTACATATACAATAGCGATACATGTTATATACCACAATGATACGGTTTCTATGATATATTTTTTATACTTATGATACACTTTCTATATAAGACTGATACAGTTTATATACACATGCTGGAATTATATATAAACTTTCTATACAAAAATGATACATATTATATGCAAAAATGATATAATTTTATATTTTATAATACACATTATATACACAAATGATACATGTTATATACAAAAATGATACAAACCTTAGTAATTCATATTTTATACAGTTTCTATACATTACAGATAGTTACTGATACATATTTATACATAAATAATACATATTATATACAAAAATCGCCTCAGAGTTTTTTGGAATATTTCTTACTAAATAAACACATATTATACATGTTTTGAGATATTTAACCTTTAGTGACGACTTTTATAGTTGTCACTAAAACGCCTGATTTTTCTGTAGCAGGCCTTTAGTGGAGGCTTGCTACAGATTTTGGCTATCGGATGAGAATTGTTTAGGGGCTACTTTTTGGGTTTGGGAAAACTTGGGCCAGGGCGTGGGTTTAGTTTGGGCACAACGGCCATTTGTGTTCTTTTCCCTTAAAAAAATGGAATTGTGAGCCTTCTAAATAGTGGGAGCTTAGTGCACCGGGCTAGTCTTTCTTTGAGCATTCTAAATAGAAAAAAAGTGGTGGGTGAATGCAGTAACTAGGACTGGGTCGACTTCTTTCGACTCTGCAACCAAACTTAATGTGGTTCCTTCGAAGTCTTTTAGATGTAAGTGGGCAATTTGCATGATTGGCCTTCATACGGACGGGTCATTAATTTGTCTCTCAATTCGCTGGTCCTTAATTTTTGCCCTTCGTTTAAAAAGGTGGTCGAAAATACCTCGAGGTTCTGAGTTCAAAACCCAGCAGAGTAAAAAATAATATAATATTTTCGAAAGGCGTAGGTTCATACGGACGAAGTTACATAAAACCTATGCCGGAGACGGCAGACTTTGCCTTATAAGACATAACTAAAACTTTTAGTTATGCCTTAAGGCAAAGTCTGCCACATAACGCAAACTTTTTGCAAAAGCCTTGCCTTGCGTTTTTTTTTTTGACTGAGCGGGGGTTCGAACCCAGAATCTCGGGGTATTTTCGGCCACATTTTTAAACGAAGGACAAAAATTAAAAACTAGCAATTTGAGGGGCAAAAATTAAAGACCATCCCTAAAGAAGGGCAATCCGCGCAAAAAGTTGGATGTAAGTAGCATCTGGACCCACTTCGGATGTGTGTTTAGGTCCATTTGATATCCAAAAATCTTTTTTTTTGCCCGGATTGCCCTTCATTTGGGGTGGTCTTTAATTTTTGCCCTTCAAATTGGTGGTCTTTAAGTTTTGCCCTTCGCCTAATACCCCGAGGTTGTGGGTTCGAACCCCAGCTTAGTAAGAAAATAAAATAAAAATCGCAAGGCAGAATTTCGCGGCAAATTTTGCCTCAAGGCAAAATTCTGCCCATGTAAGGCAGAATTTGGGCCTCAAAGGCAAAGATTAAAGACCACCAATTTGAGAGACAAAAATTAAAGACTACCCCAGCGAAGGGCAATCCTGCAAATTGCCCGATATGCTCAACAACAGCCAGACAACTGCGCAATGTTGGGTGAACTCCTACTTCCTCATTTGAGATAATTTCTTTAGCTATATTTGCCTTCATATTCCGTTTTAGATGTTCTCTAACATTTGTCTTGAGTTATGTCAAGTTTAGCTATATTTGCCTTCATATTCCTTTTTAGATGTTCTCTAACAAATGTCTTGAGTTATGTCAAGTTTACGGAAGAAATTATCTCAAATGAGCACGTAGGAGGAGCACGAGGCAGTGGCACTTACTGAGAATGTTGCACAATTCGATTAAACGTAAGTACACCTTAAAAAAAAAAAAACTATCACTAGCATCTTGCTATTCTTTTCTTTAGGGCTCTGTTGCAACTTTGAATTCGATACCCTTATCTATCTACAACAGACTTGGTTTGGAGGAAGTAAGACCTACCCCAGTAACTTTAATTACAACTTGGTGACAGATCATATACTTGCACCCGAAGTATGACATAGGATGTGTTACTTGGATATGGACAAACATATCTGTTTACCCCAAATTTGGATAATCAATTAAATTTGTGAGTGGGTATAGGATATGTGGTTAAGCCTCAATCTATTTTGGTGGAAAAACATATGTATGGATATGATATGAAGAAAGTAACACTGATCAGAGATTCGCTATAGATTTATGTGTCTATTAATGAGTAATACTTGATTGAACAAATTTAAGAGATGAACACAATGAATCCGGACCAGAATCCAATATTGAGAGAGAGATTTGTATATATTTTCTAGTACAAAATGTTCTTGATATGAGGAAGCCAACCCCTCAAAAGCGGGGCAATGACCCTTATTTATAGTATTGCCCCATGAGCTTCATACAACAAGAGACCCTAAAAAATAAAGAAAAACTCTGAAATGGATTAGGTTGGTCGTACGGTCTGACACCTGTACGATTGACAGTTAAACATGGCAGGACGTTATCGACGCGTGGCAATCGCGTAACGGACCTCCCGGACCAACGACCACGATCAAACGGACTAACGGCCACGATCAAACGGATTAACGGCCACGATCAACTCGGCTATGGAGAAACCGGACCAAATAATGTTCTTCCCTCTCTTCCTTCGGTCTCTGGTCCTACCGGTTTGACATATATCCGGTTTTTACCGTATACAGATAGTCCCCACACTTTCCGGACCGTAGTTTTATCGGAGTAACGGGAATGGATTGTCACGACCCGACTAGGGCCGCGACGAGCACCCGACGCTACCCCACCCGGGCACCCCTTTAACATACTTTCACATAACGTCTAGGTGAGCCATAAATCAAATCAGGCATTCTAGCCATCAATCATACTAGTCCCAATTAGACGACAACATTTCTTATATCATCATAGGCATCTCTATGCCACATCAATGTACATGGGCCGACAAGGCCAACAAAATGACATACAAAAATATAGGCTGACAAGGCCAAACACATCTAACCACATACACATGTCTACGAGCCTCTAAGAAGGTTATAACATATCACATGAGCGGGACAGGACCCCACTATGCCCATAATTATGTACACAAAATAATAAGTACCCAAAAGCTATAGCTCCGAATGAAATGGAGCTCCGCTATGTAGTCCCTGAAAATATAGCTATGGATCAAGCCTGTCTCCCTGTGCACCTGCGGGCATGACGCAGCGTCCACAAACAAAAGGACGTCAGTACGAAGAATGTACTGAGTATGTAAAGCATGATCAATATCAATATGAAAGCTTAAGAGTCAACATATGAAATAGCATAACATGGGAGTTAATAATATCGTCGTCATAGCACTTACTTGCTTTCCACAAGGACATTCCATTTCTATTGCGTCTCCGTGTACATACATCCATATCCGTATTTATTTACCTTCACATTCATTTCATATTGATTGATATACACACACATATATATATAGCTATAGCATGCCCGACCATAAAGGTTCGGTGTTTCATACATACTTGGCCAACCAAGGCTCAAGGTCATACATACCTGACCCTACCAAGGCATCAGGGTTATCCGTACCTTCTGCAGAAGTGCGCGCGCGTTTCATAATCATATACATACTCTATACATATTCATATACATATATTCTTACCCGGCGTCATAAGCTCGAGGTCTTATTATAGCCCTTCATAGGCACACATACATATAATAGCTCATAAGCATCTTTAGCATCATTTTATTCTCATCATCATTACTATCATTGTCATTATCGTTACATCTACCCTATAGGCTTACTCGTCATACGAGGAACTTAGTACAATCGTAGCATATCGAGCATCGGGAGCTTACTAGCTCGGAGAATCAAATCGTTTGAAGGGAATCATAGTCTTATAGGAGAATTAGACGTTTGGCCAAAGAACCATGCCTTATGAAAGAAGGGTTAGCCTTACATACCTTTTCGTTCGACTATATAACACTTGCACGTTCCCTTCCACGCTTGCGTTTATACCTTCATCAAGGTCATACTATCGTTAGAATTGACAACTAGCATAATTGGCTAAAGCTAGGGAAAATCGGACAGCATCTCCTTTATTTATACAACATTCCTCCATATCGTAATTCAATTCCCAAACGTCAACAATACATTTACAATATCATAACAATAGCCTTTAGTCACCTACATTATCCATATTCTCAATTCACTTCCAATTTTCCATATTCAAGACCATAACACACGATTTCGTCCATTCACATACAATGCCTATTTCATGATCTTAACGTCATTTATAACCCATTCATGTCACAACACAACAACAATCATGATTCAATTCAAACTATTTCTCAAAACGTCACTATTCATCTTTCATGACCCATTTTGCTATACTCGTCTAAAATCCAAGCATTTCAACTTCCAAATACCTTAAACAACATATAAATACCATAAATCTTACCTTAGATGTTGTAGGAACAAGCCTTAGTCGAAATACTCCACTTGAGCAAAAACCCTAGTTTTTCTCCATTTGGATTTCTTGACTTGAATGATCTTTAATGGGTTTGCTTACACTTGATTCACTTATTTTGTGTTGTTGATCACTAAAAACCCTTGAAAACTTGTGGAATATATGTAGAGAGATGTTTTAGAGAGAAGGGGTGTGATGTAGAAGTGAAATGAAATAAGCCTTGGTCCCCTTATTTAATGACTTAAAAATCTGATTTGAAGTGCACAGTGGTCGTAAACTTGGTTTATTCCAGTTTACGGACCGTCCTTCGTGGTCGTATTTAATCATAACAGAACCAGAAACTCAGGCTGGGACATGGTGATTTACGATCATGGTTTACGGGTCGTAAACCACTTTACGGTCCGTATTCCAGGTCGTATTTAACCATTGATCATTTGGCAGAAAGTTTGAAGTTTTGGAATCCACAATACGACATGGCAGTTTACGGACCGTATACCACTTTACGGTCCGTATTTCATTTTATGACCACTGGCCAGAATGCAAACTTGCAACTTTTCACATTTCCAAAACCTATAATTATTCATTATGGAGCATAACCTCTCTCTTATTGCGATTGCCTTTGGAATCTTATTTAGGGTCATCAAATGTCGTTTCTTACTCATGGAAACATCATACACTCGTGCTCATCACTAGGTCATTCACCCGCGTACCAACGAAAGATTTTCCCGAGGTGTAACATTCTTCCCCCCTTAAGAACATTCATCCTCGAATGTTAAAGCCTTCGGGAATTCTATAAACATTTCGCTAGAGTTTCCCCCATAATATGGCACTACCATCCTGCCACAACAACCCATAATATCGATGCCTCACAGGGCCACAACACAATAGCATAAAAATTTGGCCACACACGACCCAAAAAGCATAAAACGAAAACATGCATACCTTATGATCTCGACGTCTCATCTTGGACTTCTTCCAAGGGCTGAAATAAATGCGGGTATCTGGATCACATACTCTCTTCTGCTTCCCATGTCATCTCTTCTCGTTTACTGCTTCTCCATAGGACCTTAACCGAGGCCACTTCTTTGTTTCTAAGCCTCCGTACTTGGCTATCTAATATGGAAATGGGTACCTCTTCGTAAGATAGCTTTTCTGTCACTTGAACATCATTTACTGGGACGATCCTAGTGGGATCTCCAACACATTTTTGAAGCATCGAGACATGAAATACTGGATGGACTGACTCCAATTCTGGAGGTAGGTCTAACTCATAGGCCACTTTGCCTATCTTTCGTACAATTTCATATGGCCCAATATACCGGGGACTAAGCTTCCCCTTTTTTCCAAATCTCATTACACCCTTCATAGGCGACACTTTCAAGAATACCCAATCTTTCACTTTGAACTCCAAGTCTCTTCGACGATTATCCGCATAGGACTTTTGACGACTTTGGGATGCTAACAACCGATCTTGTATGAGCTTGACTTTATCTATAGCTTGCTGGACCAGGTCCGGCCCTATCAATTTAGTCTCCCCTGTTTCAAACCACCCAATTGGGGATCTACACTTTCGCCCATATAAAGCTTCGTACGGTGCCATTTGAATACTAGAATGATTTCGGATTAATACTTGAATGTGGGATCATTGGTGTTAACTTGACTATATGTGATTGAATTGGATATAAATGAAAGGCCGTTGAATTATGTGACAAGGGTTGTTAATGTTAGGATATATTTTGGATTGATTGTTGAAGTTGTTAGTATGATTGTGGGTATTGTTGTTGATAATTTGACCGAGTTGAATTCTCGGATTGTTGTTGATAAATTGGCCGAGTTAGATTCTCGGGGATGGTGTATTTACAGGGGAAGTGCTGCCGAAATTTCGGCAGGTCATAAGTGAATTTACTTGAAAGACTAAGACATTTGTATGACGATGAATCTAATGATTGTGTGAATTCTTTTGAATGTAGACTAACAAGCTTGGATAAATAAGCGTAGCCAATAGGACGTAGAACAGGTATGTAAGGATTACCCTTTCTTTCTTTTGGCATGATCCTTATGAAACGAGCAGATGACGTACATGTATGGTTTCAAAGAAATTTCTATTCTTAGAGCCACTAGGATAGCTAATATTCTTGACTTCCATAAGCTATTTCGTATGGTTTTGATGCGTATCCATGATGTCCGAAGGTCTACTTGATATGTTTCCGAATGGCATTCGAGAGATAAGTGATATGACTAATGTCTTGATTTTCAAATGATAGCACGTTTGAGTATTCCATTGAGTCTTTGTTATATTTTGATACGTACATATGGTTCCAAAAGCTCTATTTGATTTGATCCATAACGATATTCGAAAGGTACTTGATACGATTATTGTTTTGGTTTTCCAAAAATAGCTTCTGAAACGTTCGTAGAAGGTTCTGTACTAAAATGTCCATAACTTTCTTATACTAACTCAGATTGACTCGAAACGTGGTTATGATCTTATTCTATGTCCTCTTAACGCTGTTATTCGTTGCTAGTCTCTTCTTATAATAATTGCTCCTTCAAGGTGGGACAAAGCCATGATGATTATTCCATAATATATTCGGAGGTTACCGACTTTACGTCACTCCGATGGAGACATAACATTCTTTGGGCTCTCCTGCATGCTGCTTACATGATATATGTATATGATGTATGTATATGATACATGCACATGATATATGTATATGTATATGTGGTAAGGGGAAAGGTGAGGTGCTATAGACGCATAGCCACCTGATCAGTTGGTATAATATGATATCGTCCCGGACGCGGGATGCCCGGACACGGGATATATGGATAAATGGATCGGGCTGCACGTTTCACAGCAATATAATATATATAAATGGATCGGGTTGCACGTTCCGCAACAATGTAATATATAAATGGATCGGGCTGCACGTTCCGCAGCAATATAATATATATATATATATATATATATATATATATATATATATATATATATATATGGATCGGGCTACACGTTCCGCAGCACTAAGCATGCGTGGTACCCGCCAAAAGGCACTCATATGTACAGGTTGCTCTTTTATCTCACGATATGCTCTACATTTCCTTCGTGTCTTTATTCATGCTATGTATCTCTCGTATGTTATTATTTATGCCTTACATACTCGGTACATTACTCGTACTGACGTCCCTTCTTGTGGACGCTGCGTTTCATGTCGCGCAGGTACACCCAGATGAGTAGAAGCCATTAGAGAAGATGTTCCAGCGAAGTTGGCAAGCTCCATTTGGCCCTGGAGTGTTGTCGGGTCAGAGTATTATGCTACGATGTCTTGGTTGAAGTTAGAGACTTTGCAGACAGAGTCGTGGGTATAGGATGTCAGTTTTGTAAGTGGCTCCATCAGCCGATGTGTCTTATTGTATTATGATTACAGAATATACTTGATCTGAGTACGATGAAAGAAAAGTTTCTGAAGGCCTTACTATGTATTTCATTCTTACTTGATTTAAAGGTCCAAAGAGATTATGTATGTAATAAGAGTTAGCGGGTTCGCTCGGCTCCGAATATGGGGTCGCGTGCCCATCACCCCTAGTAAGATCAGGGTCTGACAAAGTGGTATGAGAGCAGGTTGTCCTAGGGGTTGTCTGCAAAGTCGTGTCCAGTAGAGTCCTGTTTATGGGTGTGAAGCCGGCCACATTTATAAACAGGAGGTTGCAGGGCATCTAGGGATTATGGACATTCTTTCTGTCTTAGATCGTGCGATAGAGCCCAGTCATAGGAAACGAGATTCCTTATATAAGCCTTATATACGATGGAAAAAGGTGAGTGGCGATATGGAAAGTCACAGGGGTAAGTATTGATAATTTGTTCTGCTACCTGAAACTGGAAGCCCTGGATGGCTGGAATGTGTCATATAGCCGTATGTTCTGTGAGGTATTGTCGATATTTGCTGCGTACAGATTTTGAATAGTGGGAATTGTAAAAGAAAACTCTGCCAGAAATCTTTCAAAATCAGGTCATTTAGTAAGGAATGCCTAACAGGAAGAAGTGTGGTAAGGAAATATCATAAATAGACAATGAGTAGGATGCGTTGTCTTAAAGGATTTACGGACTTGGCATGGCATGCAGGATAATTGCGAGAAAGACGATTAGCAGTCCCGAGGATTAAAATGGATAACATTCGAGGTTTAGTAAGGAGCAAGGTCTGTTGAAGGATTCAGAGAAAGTCGACAATCAGTTTTGCTGAAGATTATTATGTAAGGATGGTGAGTGGAAATCCGAACAGGCTGATACCCGAAGTATTCATAAGTAACGGCAAAGAAGGCATATATTTGCTACCATCGGGAATCTGGAAATCTAGGACGAAAGGTAGTTATATACGAAAGTGAAAAGTGAATATTGAGGATTGAAAAGGGTAAAATAGTAATTGTAAAGGGGAAGACGCGTTACGAGAATGTCTCAGAATCTGTAAGACTTCGACTTGCTCCAGATCCTGTAATAAAGGTCATGCGAAGAAGTGGACACGATTATATCGGCATTAAGGCACCGGATTTCATTAAAGTTTCGGGGTTAAGCATGCTGGGGTGAGAGAAATCTTAGGATGGGTGACCCCCTGGGAAGTATGCAAGAAATCCTATAGATTTAGACATAAGAGACAAATGAGAAGTTTGAGTAGCCTAAGGGAAACTAGAGTATACGGGATGGTTGGAGACCATAAAAGGCCACATAGGACGAGACAGGCTAGACTGGAGAAGAGACAGAAAGTACGTCACAGCTCTGGAATTTGGATAGGCTTGAATAGTGTTTGGAAGTATTGTGTGGGCTAGTTGATAGTAATTATATATATATATATATATATATATATATATATATATATATATATATATATATATATATATATATATGAATGCGTATGATATCTCTTATGTGATTGTATCGGTGGACATGTGAGTCCCAACAACCGACACTACGGTAAAGAAGGCATTAATCAAGTAAGGGTACCGAAGTTCGAGTGATAGCAAAAATAGATGGTACAAGTGTTACAAGGTAAGCTGCTATTATTTTTACTACAGGTTAAGATTGAAAAGTTTTAATACAATGACACTTAGAAAAGAAAGAGAGTGTTAATGGAAGGCAAGGAGATCAAAAGGTCGGGAAAAGTGAAAAGTAAGGAAACTCAGTGAGGGAAGCCCCGAGAGAAACTACCGGCAAAGCACGAGACTATTTGGATAAAAATTCAAAGGTAGGCACGTGAATAAAGTATGGTAATATGGAACAGAAGAGGAGTGTGTGAGGTTCGAGAACCTATTTAAATAAGGAGCAAAATAACTGGAAATCTTTAATCATAGGAGTAAGAAGGATACCTCAACGAGTTAGCGATAGGAACCCGATTACACACCAAGGAAAGAATAAGGATAATGGTCGACACTGTTGATTGGGAAGATATGGGGATATTGATAAGAATGATGATTTAAGCGCACAGGAAAGAAAGACTTATGGTAAAAAGTTTTGATATGCTATGCATAGAGTTGGAAAGAAAGACGAGGAGTAAGGTATAAACGAAGACTTCACAAAAGGACTGTTGGCGTATAAGGAGCCCCTTAAAAAGGGGGAGAATATATTATATCAGACTTAAAAGGAATCACAACACTGTCAGTCCCCAGAGGGGAAAAACTTATTAGCTTGGGGCCAAAGTTCAAAATATATCGGCATATCAGGAGAATACGTGAAAGAAGTAGAAACGAATTGGCGATGAGGGTACCATGAGGCCCACATGAAGGGAAAGGATGGAAGACACCTTAAGAGAATGCCTCATGCCGACATGAATTATGATATGTTTAGAACATGATTTGAATCCCTCATATCGGGCAAATTTACGTCGTACCTAAATACGCAGCGACATGTTTTAAAGAGTAATAAAAAGAGCAGGAAAGGGCTACATGCTAAGTTCACAACAGATGATGGAGAAAATGGTAAGATTTAAAGGATGTTTCGAACGACAACGACTGTTATAACGAAAGTATCAACAATTGGTAGCTTGGGAATTTTTGAAAGAAAGAAAGAACACAATGCCTATGAATGAAATAAAAGAGTTCATCGGATACTAGAAAATAGTTCATGGACCATTAATTATACAGAGCTTGAGAGTATACGCTATAGAATTATATGAACCGTCGACGTGAAGCGATGCTCAATGATATTTGTAAGGAATTCATACCAGAGAGCCAACAAGGAATAACGATGGACGAAACGAGCGCCAATACAAAGAAATCAAAGACAAGTATACTTGTGTCGAGAAATGTGAGAGAATGAAATAAAGAAAAAGTTGTAGTAAGAACTCAAAGATGTTGTGAACTAAGAAGTTAAGTGAACTCGGATCATAAGTTACCATAAGTGTAACTGGACTGTGAAGGATAATAAATGGCGAAGAAACATTACGTACATACGTTTTGGATGAATATTTATATCATGGTAAGCGAGACTGCAATACTGTAGAAAAAAAATGAGAGCAGGGAACAGCCAGTGGCTATATTGGATCATCAAGTGAAGATTGTGTGCCAAAGACATGACTTCTGTTAAGGTGTGGTAACGAAACAACAACAGAGGAGAGATGACCTGGGAAGGACAAGGATAAGGAGTTGGCGCAGCGGATTAGAAAACCCATAGCACGGAATAAGAACTCATGTAAAGACCCAGGAGTTCGATTATGAGGAAAATAGGGTAAAAGATAAGGAATAGATATTAAGAAAAGAACAACTATAAGAGAGACCCTCCCGAAGTGTTATAAGACCCCATAAGATCAGTTGAACATTCGAGGACAAATGTTCTAAGGGGGGGGGGGGGGGGGGGGAGGATGTTATAGCCCGTATTTTGTACGTTCGGATAATTCAAGAAGTTAAGGGCAAGGCCATATTTTGATCTTGTTTAATACACAAAGTTGCTTATGAAAATTATTGATGTGGAAATATTGAGAAAGGATAAGGGTAAAAAGGGAAATTCGCAAAGGGGTTCATGGTAATATTGAGGAAGGTTAGGGGAATAATGGGAATTTCACAAAAAAAGCTCAAGAAAGTTCTTAAAAGGGGCCACATGGCCGTCCAAGTTGAAGTGGGCCTTGGCCCACATGGATGAATTATGTGTATATATATATATATATATATATATATATATGACTTATTAGTCATATTTATCATTACTTAGAAAATTCAAGAAGTTTGGAGAAGAAGAAAAAGAAAGAAAAAGAAAAAGAAGGAGCCATGTTCGGCCATGGCTATCAAAAAAATTGGTTCCATGGAGTTGATCAAGAAAAAATATTTTCTTCTAGTAGTCCAACTAATTTGAAGGCCCTAATTAACATGGAGTGGTTGTTGGAGCAATACAACCATTCATCCTTGCAAGGCACAACTCTAGCCAAGTTGAAGAGCTAAGTGGAAAAGGTAAGGTTTGATCCTCTTTTATATGTTATGGATGGTTTGTATATGTTGTAGAGTGAAGAAATGGATGAAATTCATGAAAGTGTGGATGCTATGTTGTAGCCGTGTAAGTTGGTGTTTGGCCGTATATGTGTTGTGTAGATATGATGAGTTGATTTTATTTAGTGCTTTGATTGTTGTGGTTGTGAATTCCATGATGAAAATGAAGGTTGGATGAATTGAAATGAAGTTGTAATCGTTGAGAAATTATT